>NC_134238.1:133535818-133844568 GCF_965152275.1 Natator depressus
TGTAAGGAGAGTGGTCGCTTTAGATAAGCTATTACCAGCAGGAGAGTGGGGTGGGAGGAGGTATTTTTTCATGCTTTGTGTGTATAAAAAGATCTTCTACACTTTCCACAGTATGCATCCGATGAAGTGAGCTGTAGCTCACGAAAGCTTATGCTCAAATAAATTGGTTAGTCTCTGAGGTGCCACAAGTACTCCTTTTCTTTTTGCGAATACAGACTAACAGGGCTGTTACTCTGAAACCTGAATACATAATATCATATAACACTGTCCTCTAGTGGCAAAATGAATTAATGACAACCTCTCTTTTCAGAGTAACAGCCGTGTTAGTCTGTATTCGTAAAAAGAAAAAAGAAAAGGAGTACTTGTGGCACCTTAGAGACTAACCAGTTTATTTGAGCATGAGCTTTCGTGAGCTACAGCTCACTTCATCGGATGCATAGCATATCGTGGAAACTGCAGAAGACATTATATACACACAGAGACCATGAAACAAAACTTCCTCCCACCCCACTGTCCTGCTGGTAACTAACAGCTTATCTAAAGTGATCATCAAGGAAGGCCATTTCCAGCACAAATCCAGGTTTTCTCACCCTTCCTTCCCCCCCCCCCCCACAGACACACATACAAACTCACTCTCCTGCTGGTAATAGCCCATCCCTCTTTGAAACCTCTCTTTATAATGCACATGATAATCAAGGTGGGTCATTTCCAGCACTAATCCAGGTTTTCTCACCCCCCCCCCCACACACACACACCCCCCTCCAAAAACCACACACACAAACTCACTCTCCTGCTGGCAATAGCTCATCTTACAATGTGCACAGCAATAATCCAAGTTTAACCAGAACGTCTTGGGGGGGGGGGGGGGTTGTAGGAAAAAAACAAGGGGAGATAGGCTACCTTGCATAATGACTTAGCCACTCCCAGTCTCTATTCAAGCCCAAATTAATAGTAACCTCTCTTTTAACCTCTCTTTTAAAACCTTTAAACTTTTTTCTAGCCTATATTTACCATCACTGTCTGATCACTATTTTGTTTTGTTTGCATCTAGCTACAAACATCGTTGTCCCTACTTCATAGTACATTTGTTAGCAGTTTTACTGTTTCCCATAGCAATACAGTGCAACATTGTTTTTATATACCATTTTTATACAAAGCATTATATTTAGGTGATAGGATAAATAAAAAGAGAACAATTTACAGAGTTGGGTACAGTGCTTTCAGAGAGAAAGAAAGGGAAAATGACAGATTGGAACTGATAACTTGATGATGTTTGTGGCAGGTTTTAAAGCAAGTTTTTACTTAAGAAAAAGTAATTTATAGAGTAAGTACAGCACTAATGTCACTGTAATCTAGCCTGGACTGTACTTCTGTCTCTGTATCTGCCACTGGTTTCTGTCTCTCGGCCTTGTCTATGCTCCAACTTCAGTTAGTCTGGGAAGAGACATGTTTGTTTTATAATTGCGTGGAATGCTGCGGACTGATCATCACTTAGATACTGCTTTTTTCTGCAACACTGACCTGCCCACCTTGAGAAAATATTTTGGCACCAAACACTTCAAAGAGAACTAAAAGCACTGGTACATCATGCATTATTTAAGAGTGTTGATGGTGATCTCTTCTCCAGCTCCTAAAGAATCTGTTTGTGAACTGCAGGGGTGAGGTCCCCTTGTTTCTTATAAAATATTGTTTTATACTTTTCCATCCCCATACACACCCTCTGTCTATCTGTGTATCCCCATACACCCACTCTGTCTATCTATCTATCCCCATACACCCCCTCTAGCTATCTCACCACATCCACCCACTCTGTCTATCCCCATACACCCCCTCTAACTATCTATCCCCTTACACCCCTCTACCTATCTATCCTCATCCACACCCTCTATCCATCTATCTATGTATCTACCCTCATCCACCCCCTCTATCTATTCACCCACATACACCCCATTATTTACCTACCCCCATCCCCTTACACCCTACTTATCTATCTGTCCCCATCCACCCCCTCTACTTATCTATCCCCATCCACTCCCTCTATCTGTCTAGCTATCTCTCTGTCCCCATACACCTCTTCTATCTGTCTAGCTATCCATCTATCCCCTTACACCCCCTCTACCTATCTATCCCCATTGACCCACTCTGTCTATCTGTCCCAATCCACCCTCTCTATCTATCCATCCATCTATCCATCCCCTTACCCCCACCATCTATCCCCTTACCCCCCACTTATCTATCTATCCCCAACCACCCCCTCTATGTATCTATCTATCCCCTTACACCCCCTCTACCTATCTATCCCCATCCCACCCTCTATCCATCTATTAATCTATCCTCATCCACCCCCTCTATCTATCCACCCACATACACCTCCTTGTCTACCTACCTATCCCCTTACACCCCCTCTACCTATCTGTCTATCTATCCCCATCCACCCACTCTATCTACCTATCCCAATACACTCCCTCTTTCAATCTATCCCCATCCACCCACTCTATCTGTCAATCTATCTATCCCCTTACACTCTACCTATCTATCTCCATACACCTGTTCCATCTATCCCCAAACACCCCCTCTAGCTAGCTAGCTATCCTCATCTACCCACTTTATCTGTCTATCTTTCTATCTATCTCTATACACCCCCTCTATCTATCTGTCTATCCCCGTACTCCACCTCTATCTATCCCCATCCACGCATTGTCTCTCTCTCTCTCCAAACACCCCCTCTAGCTAGCTAGCTAGCTATCCTCATCCACTCACGTTATCTATCTATCCCCATCCACCCACTCTATCTCTCTACCCCCATACACTCCCTCTATCTATCTATACCCATATACCCCTTCTATCTGTCTAGCTATCCATCTATCTGTCTATCTATCCCCATCCACCCACTCCATCTCTCTATCCTCATCCACCCACTCTATCTGTCTGTCTATCCCCATTCACCCCCTCTATCCATCTAGCTATCCATCTAGCCCCTTACACCCTATCTATCCATCCACTTACACCCCCTCTACCTATCTATCCCCATCCACCCATTCTATCTATCTATCCCCTTACCCAGCCCTCTACTTATCTATCTATCTATCCCTATCCACCCACTCTATCTTTCTATCTCTCTATCCATCCCCATACACCCCTTCTATCTATCTCTGTATCTATCCCCTTACACCATATCTATCTTGTGACGTTGCACTCCATAATGCTTTATAGAAATATGCTTATGAATGTAAATATGACATAATTGAAATATGTTTTATGCTACATATGCCATGTAACATATCTCTGCAAAGGTTGTGATGTACTGAATAGATTCATCCTATTTGTATGCAAGAATCATTTTTGTATTCGAAGTTATGAATATTGGCTGTGTACTTGTTTGATTTTAAGTAGCCTCAGTGAAGCATTTGGTCAGCTACTTGAGAAAAGCTATTCTCAGAAAGTGCCCAATCAAGAAACACTTAATCTGACAATAGACTTTGATAGATGCCAATCCACATCTGAGCTTTCCTGGGAACATTCCTGTAGAGAACTAAGTCATGCATGGACATGTGACTTGTCCAGGTGATTCCAAAACTCCATCTTGTAGAGGGGATTCTACACAGGGGGAGGGAGGGGTTTCCACCCACAAGAGAGAAACTACATAAAGTCCTGGGAGACCCCTCCATTTTGTCTTCAGGTAGCTCAAGAGATAGCCTCTCCACCCCCAAAGGATACCTGAAAGAAACTGGAACAAAGGACAGTAACCACACGGGTGTGAGTGATTGTTGGACCCAGACTAGAAGGAGACTAGTCTGTAAAAGATGCTTACTGGAACATCTCTGAGGGTGAGATTTTATCTGTAATCACTTTCTTACTGTATTAGGCTTGCGTGTTTTATTTTATTTTGCTTGGTAATTCGCTTTGTTCTCTCTGTTATTACTTGGAACCACTTAAATCCTACTTTCTGTATTTAATAAAATCACTTTTTACTTATTAATTAACCCAGAGTATGTATTAATACCTGGGGCGGGGGGGGGGGGCAAACAGCTGTGCATCTCTCTATCAGTGTTATAGAGGGCAAATAATTTTTGAGTTTACCCTGTATAAACTTTATACAGGGTAAAACGGATTTATTTGGGGTTTGGACCCCATTGGAAGTTGGGTATCTGAGTGTTGGAGACAGGAACATTTCTTAAGCTGTTTTCAGTTAAGCCTGCAGCTTTTGGGGGATGTGGTTCAGACCTGGGTCTGTGTTTGTAGCAGGCTAGCATGTCTGACTCAAACCAGACAGGACACTGAAGTCCCAAGCTGCCAGGGAAAATGGGCTCAGAGGTAGTTTCAGCACATCAGAGGGCAATTCTCAAGGGGCTTTCTGTGATCCAACCCGTCACATATCTATCTATCCCCATACCCACCCTCTACTTATCTATCCCCATCCACCCGCTCTATCTTTCTATTTTTCGATCTATGTATCAATCTATCTCTCCCCATCCCCCCCTCTACCTATCTTTCTCTCTATCTATCCCCATAGACCCCCTCTGCTTACACCCCCCTACCTCTCTATCTAACCCATCCACCCCCTCTATCTATCAATCCCTATATACCCCCTTTATCTATCTTTCTATCTAGCTAGCTCTCTAACTCTTGCCTGACAGGGGATAGATAGATAAAGTTTAGCTAATAGCAAGACAGAAACCGGTTACAGGTCCATGCTGGAGCTCCTTTGGGATTCTGGGACTCCATCTTGGTCACCTCTGCTGATGAGCTCTGTACTCACCTGCAGCTTGCCATGCTGGCCAAACAGGAAATTGAAATGCAAAAGTTTGTGGGCCTTTTCCTGTCTACCTGGCCAGTGCATCTGAGTTGAGAGTGCTGTCCAGAGTGGTCACAATGGAGCACTCTGGGATAGCTCCCGGAGGCCAATACCATTGAATTGTGTCCACACTACCCCAAATTCGACGCAGCAAGGCCGATTTCAGCGCTAATCCCCTCATCGGGGGTGGAGTAAAGAAATCAATTTTAAGAGCCCTTTAAGTTGAAAAAAAGGTCTTCGTTGTATGGACGGGTGCAGGGTTAAATCGATTTAACGCTGCTAAATTCGACCTCAACTTGTAGTGTAGACCAGGCCCCCATGTGTAGGCACGAAAACCGGATTGAGAAACCTGACTGCATCTCTTTGTCTCTCCCCAAGGGATGACGCCGAAGACTTGTGGTGCTGGGAATGGCCCCAGGAGAACGGGCTATAGGAACACAGCCAGGGTGGGGGAGGTAAGGATTTTCTGCCAGGGACTCCCACAGCTCAGGGACTGGGGCTGGCTGGGTGTCCTGGCAGATCCTGGAGACTGGCCATGATTCTGCTACTTATTTTTAGCTCCTAGACTTCCTCGTTCATCCAGTGGGAGAGGATGGCATTAAAGTTCCTGGGTTGGAGCCTGGCTAGTGGTTGTGTGTTCCATGGAGCCATTGCTACCTGGGATGAAGAGAATCCCTGGGTGGGTGAGATTTTGCAGGATTGTGTCTCTGGGTACCCAGCTCCTGTCACTGTCTCCCTGGCAGACCCATGGGTGTCTGAGAGGGGAGCCACTGGGTTGGTGAGTGGGCGGGACACACCCAGGTACTGCCTGACCAGATGGATCCTTGTTGGATTCCCTGAAAGGGGTGGGGGGTGGGGTTTGCCCAGTGCCATCACAAGTCAGGGAAGGGAACACCCCCCCCCCCGCAAGAACTATTGTGATGAGGTCATATTGTCCTTGTCATGTGGCAGTTTGACTTCCCCTTGCAACAAACCCAAATGCTGCAGCCACCAGACCCAGTTACTACAAACATCCCTAATGGGAGGTGTCATAAATAGAAAGGGAAGGGTAAACCCCTTTAAAATCCCTCCTGGCCAGAGGAAATCTCCTCTCACCTGTAAAGGGTTAAGAAGCTAAAGGTAACCTCGCTGGCACCTGACCAAAATGACCAATGAGGAGACAAGATACTTTCAAAAGCTGGTAGGAGGGAGAGAAACAAAGGGTTTGTGTGTCTGTCTACATTTTGTCTTTGCCGGGGATAGACCAGGAATGAAGCCTTAGAACTTTTAGTAAGTAATCTAGCTAGGTATGTGTTAGATTATGATTTCTTTAAATGGCTGAGAAAAGAATTGTGCTGAATAGAATAACTATTTCTGTCTGTGTATCTTTTTTGTAACTTAAGGTTTTTGCCTAGAGGGGTTCTCTATGTTTTGAATCTAATTACCCTGTAAGGTATTTACCATCCTGATTTTACAGGGGGGATTTCTTATTTCTAATTCTATTTTTATTAAAAGTCTTCTTGTAAGAAAACTGAATGCTTTTTCATTGTTCTCAGATCCAGGGGTTTGGGTCTGTGGTCACCTATGCAAATTGGTGAGGCTTTTTATCCAACATTTCCCAGGAAAGGGAGGGTGCAAGTGTTGGGAGGATTGTTCATTGTTCTTAAGATCCAAGGGTCTGGGTCTGTAGTCACCTAGGCAAATTGGTGAGGCTTTTTACCAAACCTTGTCCAGGAAGTAGGGTGCAAGGTTTTTGGGAAGTATTTTGGGGGGAAAGACGTGTCCAAACAGCTCTTCCCCAGTAACCAGTATTTGTTTGGTGGTGGTAGCGGCCAATCCAAGGACAAAAGGGTGGAATATTTTGTACCTTGGGGAAGTTTTGACCTAAGCTGGTAAAGATAAGCTTAGGAGGTTTTTCATGCAGGTCCCCACATCTGTACCCTAGAGTTCAGAGTGGGGGAGGAACCTTGACAGGAGGGGACCAGATGTTACTTGCTAGTGTCCGTGTGTTTGTACGTGTCAGGGTTCCCTCACCGCTTTGAACTCTAGGGTACAGATGTGGGGACCCACATGAAGGACCCCTTAAGCTTATTTCTACCAGCTTAGGTTAAAAACTTCCCCAAGGTACAAATCTCTATTTGTCCTTGGACTGAGGTATGCTGCCACCACCAAGTGATTTAGACAAAGAATCGGGGAAAGGACCACTTGGAGTTCCTATTCCCACAAAATATCCCCCCAAGCCTACACCCCCTTTCCTGGAGAGGCTTGAAAAATAAACAAGGTGAGCACAAACCAGACCCTTGGGTTTGTAGGACACTAAAAACTCAGTCAGATTCTTAAAAAACAGAACTTTATTATAAAGGAAAAAAAAGGTAAAAGAAGCACCTCTGTAAAATCAGGATGAAAGGTAAATTTACAGGACAATCAGATTCAAAACACATAGGATTTCCCTCTAGGCCAAACTTTAAAGTTACAAAAAGTAAACCAGGAATACACCTTCCTCTCAGCACAGAGAAAATCACAAGCCAAAAGAAAAATAAGCTAACGCATTCCCTTGCTAGTATTTACTGATTCTAATGGAATTGGATTGCTTGCTTCCTTGATCTGTGTCCGGCAAGCACTCAGAACAGACAGACCAAAACCTTCCCCCGCCCCCACCCCCAGATTTGAAAGTATCTTGTCCCCTTATTGGTCCTTTTGGTCAGGTGCCAGCCAGGTTACCTGAGCTTCTTAACCCTTTACAGGTAAAAGGATTTTGTGCCTCTGGGCAGGAGGGATTTTATAGTACTGTATATAGGAAGGTTGTTACCCTTCCCCTTATATTTATGACACGCCCCCCAAATCACAGATAGTGTTGGACAGCCAGTTCGACACTGGCTGTGATTTCTTCCTGGAGCTCTAGGAGAAAACAGAGTTAATAAGACACATGCACCTCTAAATATATTACCAAGTGTATAAAGACTAACAATATTTTCCACATCTCAAGGATGATTTTAACCAGTTGATTCTGGGAAACTCTCAAGGGAGAGTGCATCAGCCACTTTGTTAGAAGCTCCTGAGATGTGTTGTATTTCAAAATCAAAATCTTGGCAAGCTAAACTCCACTGAAGAAGTTTTTTGTTATTGTCCTTGACGGCGTGAAGCCACTTCAGCGCGGCATGGTTGGTTTGTACTTGGAAACGCCATCCCCAAACGTATGGGCATAGCTTTTCCAGAGCGTACACAATGGTGTAGCATTTCTTTTCGCTAACTGACCAGTTGCTTTCCCTCTCAGACAGCTTCTTGCTGAGAAACACGATAGGATGTAATTCTTGATCCGGTCCTTCCTGCATTAAAACTGCTCCCACACCACGCTCGGACGCATCTGTGGTTACTAGGAACGGTTTGTCAAAGTCTGGGGGCCTAAGCACAGGGTCAGACATGAGTGTCGCTTTAAGCTGGTTAAAGGCCTTCTGACATTCTTCGGTCCACTGAACGGCATTTAACTGTTTCTTTTTGATTAGGTCTGTCAGTGGGGCGGCGATTTGGCTGTATTGCGGTACAGATCGCCTGTAATAGAGGGCCAAGCCTAAGAAGGATTGGACCTGTTTTTTTTACTTTGGGACAGGCCACTTTTGGATAGCATCCACTTTGGCCGGTAGGGGGTTGATAGTTCCTTGACCCACCTGGTGTCCAAGGTAAGTCACTCTGTTGAGGCCTAGTTGACACTTCTTAGCCTTAACAGTTAGTCCTGCCTCCCTTATGCACTCGAAGACTTTTTGTAGATGCTCCAGGTGTTCTGCCCAGGAATGAGAAAATATGACCACATCGTCAAGGTAGGTGACTGCAGATTCTCCCAATCCCTCTAGGATACTATCTACAAGTCTTTGGAAGGTGTTGGGTGCATTCCGCAGCCCGAAAGGGAGTACATTAAATTCATACAGCCCGAGATGTGTGGTGAAGGCTGACCTTTCCTTGGCAGATTCATCTAGCGGTACCTGCCAGTACCCCTTGGTTAAGTCCAAGGTAGAGATGAACTGGGCCCGTCCCAGTTTCTCCAATAGCTCATCTGTGCGTGGCACTGGATAGTTGTCTGGGCAAGTTACAGTTATTTAGCTTACGGTAGTCCACGCAAAAACGTAGCTCCCCATCTGGTTTGGGAACTAGAACCACTGGAGATGCCCATTCACTGCCAGAGGGGCAGATTACACCCATCTGTAGCATGTCCTGGATCTCCCGTTCTATAGCAGTTTTGGCTTGAGGAGCCACCCGGTAAGGTTGGACTTTAATTGGGTGAGCATTACCTGTGTCAATGGAGTGGTATGCCCGTTCAGTCAGTCCTGGGGTGGCTGAGAATGTCGGCGCGTAGCTAGTGCACAGCTCCTTGGTCTGCTGTCGCTGCATACGCCCAAGGGTCATGGAGAGGTTCACCTCTTCCACACCACCAGCACTTTTCCCTTCGTAGTAGACACCTTCAGGCCACTCAGCGTCGTCTCCTCCCTGGGTTGTAAACTGACAAACCTTTAATTCTCTGGAATAAAAAGGCTTTAGAGAATTAACATGGTACACCTTAGGCTTTAGGTTTAAGGTGGGGAATGCTATGAGATAATTAACAGCTCCCAGTTGCTCCTGGACCGTGAATGGCCCTTCCCACGACGCTTCCATTTTATGGGCCTGGAGCGCCTTCAAGACCATGACCTGGTCCCCTACTTTGAAGGAACGCTCTCTGGCATGTTTATCATACCAGGCTTTTTGCTCTTCCTGAGCCTCTCTTAGGTTTTCTCTAGCAAGGGCTAAAGAGGTTCAGAGGGTGTTTTGCAGGTTGCTTACGAAGTCTAGAACGTTAGTTCCTGGAGAAGGTGTAAACCCCTCCCATTGCTGTTCACCAACTGTAATGACCCCTTAACCTCGCGGCCATACACAAGTTCAAATGGTGAAAACCCTAAACTGGGGTGTGGTACAGCTCTGTAGGCAAAGAGCAACTGCTGCAACACTAGGTCCCAATCACTGGAGTGCTCATTTACGAATTTACGTATCATGGCCCCCAATGTTCCATTAAACTCCACCATGCCATTTGTTTGATGATGGTAAGGGGTGGCAACCAAGTGATTTACCCCATGAGCTTTCCAAAGGCTTTCCATGGTTCCTGCCAGGAAATTAGTTCCTCCATCTGTGAGGATGTTGGAGGGCCAACCTACCCTGGCAAAAATATCTGTTAATGCCTAGCACACACTTTTAGCTCTGGTGTTGCTTAGAGCTACTGCTTCCGGCCATCGGGTGGAAAAATCCATGAAAGTCAGTATGTACTGCTTTCCTCTGGGTGTCTTTTTTGGAAAAGGACCCAGAATATCCACAGCTACTCGCTGAAATGGAACCTCAAGGATGGGGAGTGGCTGGAGAGGGGCTTTGACATGTTCTTGGGGTTTTCCCATCCTCTGGCACACCTCACAAGACTGGACATAGGCAGAAACATCCTTGCCCATTCCCTTCCAGTGGAATGACCTCCCCAAATGGTCTTTGGTCCTGTTCACCCCAGCATGGCCACTAGGATGATCGTGGGCTAAGCTCAAGAGCTTTACCTGGTACTTAGTTGGAACTACCAACTGTCTCTGCGGATGCCAGTCTTCCTGGTGTCCACCAGAAAGAGTTTCCTTGTATAAAAGTCCTCTTTCTACAACAAACCGGGATCGATTAGAAGAGCTGAGAGGCGGTGGGTTGCTCTGTTCCTCCGTTCAAGCTCCCTGGAGGCTTTCATCTGCTTCCTGTTCGGTCTGGAACTGTTCCCTTGATGCTGGAGACATCAGTTCCTCATGGGATTGTGGACCTAGGCTTGGTCCCTCGGGAAGCGATGCGGGGGATGGGGCTGGTCCCGGGGAAGGTGACCCGCTCTCCGCGGGTGTGCTAGGTTGGGGTTCAGGCTCCGGCTGAGCCTTTTGCGTAAGTTTAGCGCTGCTGCCGGTGCGGGCTCAGTGGGGCCCTCTGGTGTTGTGGTTGCAAGCACTGGACTCAGGGCTGGCAATGGTTCTGGTGCTGGTTGCTCCACTGGTTCCGGTTCTGGGACTGGCTCTGTCTGGGTCTCTGGGACTGGACCCACAACTGCTGTCGCAGACGTTGGCATGGGGTCCAGTTCCACCACCTCAGTTTGAGCCTCTGATAACACAGACTGGGCCCTTGTTGAAGTCTCAGGAACAGAGCTAGGTGTGACAGCTCGCTTAGCCTGGCTGCGGGTGACCATTCCCACCCTCTTGGCCAGCTTCACATGATTGGCCAAGTCTTCCCCCAGCAGCATGGGAATGGGATAATCATCATAGATGGCAAAAGTCCACATTCCTGACCAGCCCTTGTACCGGACAGGCAACTTTGCTGCAGGCAAGTTTAAAGAGTTTGACATGAAGGGTTGAGTCCTCACTTGGGCCTCTGGGTTGATGAATTTGGGGTCCACTAAGGACTGGTGGATAGCTGACACCTGTGCTCCAGTGTCCCTCAATGCGGTGACCTTCTTCCCGCCCACACTCACGGTTTCCCTTCGCTCTGAGGGTACCTGGGAGGCATCTGGGCCTGGGGACCTCTGGTGTGATTCCGGTGCAATGAACTGTAATCTGTTGGGGTTCTTGGGGTAGTTGGCCTTTACATGCCCTGGCTCGTTACATTTAAAACATCGCCCAGCTGACTGGTCACTGGGGGGAGGTGGGTTGCTGGAGAACGGTGTGGTGGAACGATAAGGTGTCTGGGGTTTTCCTTGGGATGTAGGTGGGGCCTTGGGTGGCCCCCGGTGATAGGGTTTTGTTTCGGGTTGCCCCTTCTGATATTCGCTCCAACTACTACTAGTTTTTTTTCTTTTCTGCTACCTTCACCCATTTGGCTCCAATCTTCCCCGCCTCGATTACAGTTTTGGGCTTCCCATCTAGGATGTACCTTTCTATTTCCTCAGGAACACCCTCTGAGAACTGCTTCATTTGCATTAGGAAAGGCAACTCTTCCAGAAATTTAACACTTGCTTCTGATATCCAGGCATCCCAATGTTTCACAATGTGGTAGGCGTGTCGGGTAAATGACACATCTGGTTTCCACCTTAGGGCTCTGAACCAGCAACAGCAAGAGTTACAAAGGTGTCTAGATGCCTTTGTAACTTGGGCAGAGCCCAGATGTTGGCAGGCAGGATGGAACCTGGGACCTCTGGAGCTTAGTGCAGGAGCCTCGACCACATGAGCGAAAAGCCAAGAGGCTGTTAGCTAAGGCTCTAGAGCAGACTCCTTTTCTCTGTGTCTCGAAGTGGTCCTGGTGCCACGAGATGGGCCAGAACCCCACAGCCAGGAGATATGTGGGTTACCCCTACAAGGGCAGGGATGGGCCTGGTCTGATTTTCAGCCGTGCCTGTGTGCCATGGAAAGTGCATCAGAATCAGGCACCTGAGTCAGGCACTTCTGCCAAACCCACGAAGCACCTCTGTACTTCTTTAGGGGCCTAAACCCCTTTGTCAAACTGGGCCTCGTTCAAGCAACTCACAGAAACTCGTAAAGACTGGCTGGAGTTGATCATACTTGATGAGTGTTTCTTTTCAGCCCCCTGAGCAAGGGGCAGGTAGTTCTGGAAGAGATACCAGCTCCGGGAGATATCCATACACACAGCAGGGGATGCTTTCCATGAGCACAGTCACACAGCGTCATTACCGTCGTCATATGGGAGCTGCTTGTTAATGAGGGGCTGGGAGTGCGCTCTTGTTCCTGCTCTTCTGGGCTCCCTTTTTCCCACTTCCCCTTCGACTCAAACGGCTCCTTCTTTGTCCCTGGAGCAGAAAGAAACATTCTTAACATTATGTTTTTCCATGTCTTCTCCCTGGTTTACAGAGGATGGAAGTTGGGCACAGAGCCCTGAAGCGAATTGCCCAGGGTCAGTCTGTAGGTTGTTGGCAAAGCTAAGCAGAGAACTCCGCTCTCCTGACTCTTAGCTGGGGGCTTTTACCACACGAGTCTTCCTCTTAGCTAGGGGCCAGTTTCTTTTCAAAGGTGTAGTCTACTCCTAGAATCATAGAATCATAGAATATCAGGGTTGGAAGGGACCTCAGGAGGTCATCTAGTCCAACCCCCTGCTCAAAGCAGGACCAAGCCCCAACTAAATCATCCCAGCCAGGGCTTTGTTAAGCTGGGCCTTAAAAACCTCTAAGGAAGGAGATTCCACCACCTTCCTAGGTAACGCATTCCAGTGCTTCACCAGCCTCCTAGTGAAAAAGTTTTTCCTAATATCCAACCTAAACCTCCCCCACTGCAACTTGAGACCATTACTCCTTGTTCTGTCACCTGGTACCACTGAGAACAGTCTAGAGCCATCCTCTTTGGAACCCCCTTTCAGGTAGTTGAAAGCAGCTATCAAATCCCCCCTCATTCTTCTCTTCCGTAGACTAAACAATCCCAGTTCCCTCAGCCTCTCCTCATAAGTCATGCGTTCCAGTCCCCTAATCATTTTTGTTGCACTCCGCTGGACGTTTTCCAGTTTTTTCACATCCTGCTTGTAGTGTGGGGCCCAAAACTGGACACAGTACTCCAGATGAGGCCTCACCAATGTCGAATAGAGGGGAATGATCACGTCCCTCGATCTGCTAGAAATGCCCCTACATATACATCCCAAAATGCCATTGGCCTTCTTGTCAACAAGGGCCCACTGTTGACTCATATCCAGCTTCTTGTCCACTGTAACCCCTAGGTCCTTTTCTGCAGAACTGCTGCCGAGCCATTTGGTCCCTGGTCTGTAGCGGTGCATGGGATTCTTCCGTCCTAAGTGCAGGACTCTGCACTTGTCCTTGTTGAACCTCATCAGATTTCTTTTGGCCCAATCCTCCAATTTGTCTAGGTCCCTCTGTATCCTATCCCAACCCTCCAGCATATCTACCTCTCCTCCCAGTTTAGTGTCATCTGCAAACTTGCTGAGGGTGCAGTCCACGCCATCCTCCAGATCATTAATGAAGATATTGAACAAAATCGGCCCGAGGACTGACCCTTGGGGCACTCCACTTGATACCGGCTGCCAACTAGACATGGAGCCATTGATCACTATCCATTGAGCCCAACAATCTAGCCAGCTTTCTATCCACCTTATCGTCCATTCATCTAGCCCATACTTCTTTAACTTGCTGGCAAGAATACTGTGGGAGACTGTGTCAAAAGCTTTGCTAAAGTCAAAGAACAACACGTCCAGTGCTTTCATCCACAAAGCTGGTTATCTCGTCATAGAAGGCAATTAGATTAGTCAGGCATGACTCGCCCTTGGTGAATCCATGCCTGTTCCTGATCACTTTCCTCTCCTCTATGTGCTTCAGAATTGATTCCTTGAGGACCTGCTCCATGATTTTTCCAGGGACTGAGGTGAGGCTGACTGGCCTGTAGTTCCCAGGATCCTCCTTCTTCCCTTTTTTAAAGATTGGCACTACATTAGCCTTTTTCCAGTCATCCGGGACCTCCCCCTATTGCCATGAGTTTTCAAAGATAACGGCCAATGGTTCTGCGATCACATCCGCCAACTCCTTTAGCACTCTCGTTTGCAGCGCATCCGGCCCCATGGGCTTGTGCTCGTCCAGCTTTTGTAAATAGTCCTGAACCACTTCTTTCTCCACAGAGGGCTGGTCACCTCCTCCCCATGCTGTGCTGCCCAGTGCAGTAGTCTGGGAGCTGACCTTGTTCGTGAAGACAGAGGCAAAAAAGCATTGAGTACGTTAGCTTTTTCCACCTCCTCTGTCACTAGGTTGCCTCCCTCATTCAGTAAGGGGCCCCCACTTTCCTTGACTTTCTTCTTGTTGCTAACATACCTGAAGAAATCCTTCTTGTTACTCTTAACATCTCTTGCTAGCTGCAACTCCAGGTGTGATTTGGCCTTCCTGATTTCACTCCTGCATGCCCAAGCAATATTTTTATACTCCTCCCTGGTCATTTGTCCAATCTTCAACTTCTTGTAAGCTTTTTTGTATTTAAGAGCAGCAAGGATTTCACTGTTAAGCCAAGCTGGTCGCCCGCCATATTTCCTATTCTTTCTACACATCGGGATGGTTTGTCCCTGTAACCTCAATAAGGATTCTTTAAAATACAGCCCGCTCTCCTGGACTCCTTTCCCCCTCATGTTATTCTCCCAGGGGATCTTGCCCATCAGTTCCCTGAGGGAGTCAAAGTCTGCTTTTCTGAACTCCAGGGTCTGTATTCTGCTGCTCTCCTTTCTTCCTTGTGTTAGGATCCTGAACTCGACCATTTCATGGTCACTGCCTCCCAGCTTCCCATCCACTTTTGCTTCCCCTACTAATTCTTCCCGGTTTGTGAGCAGCAGGTCAAGAAGAGCTCTGCCCCTCGTTGGTTCCTCCAGCACGTGCACCAGGAAATTGTCCCCTACATTTTCCAAAATCTTCCTGGATTGTCTGTGCACCGCTGTATTGCTCTCCCAGCAGATGTCAGGGTGATTGAAGTCTCCCATGAGAAGCAGGGCCTGCGATCTAGTAACTTCTGCGAGTTGCCGGAAGAAAGCCTCGTCCACCTCATCCCCCTGGTCCGGTGGTCTATAGCAGACTCCCACCACGACATCACCCTTGTTGCTCACGCTTCTAAACTTAATCCAGAGACTCTCAGGTTTTTCTGCAGTTTCATACCGGAGCTCTGAGCAGTCATACTGCTCTCTTACATACAGTGCAACTCCCCCACCTTTTCTGCCCTGCCTGTCCTTCCTGAACAGTTTATATCCATCCATGACAGTACTCCAGTCATGTGAGTTATCTTCCCCTCCCCTTGTACACCTTTCCTGTCAGTGATGGGCAACAGGCCTCATTTTGCATTGAACCCCCCAAGAAGGAATGACTCAGCTCTGGTACGGTTCCCAGCTGTGACCTGCTGAGACCTCTGGAGCATTTTACTGATGAAAGGGACCCGGTCCAGGAGAAAAGAAATGATTTCCTCCAATGTCCAGCCTCTCTCTTCTTTCTCCTTCCAGCCTGGAGCAATGTTAGTAGTCCCCACCCCACCGTTCCAGATCCCCAGAGGGGGGTGACCTGACATTGTCAGCTCTCCCCACCTCAGCCATGGACCTCTGCCACCCTCTGCAAGAGGATCGGTCACTAAATGGATTCCAGAGCCGGAGGTGCCCATCACTGTCCCGTGAGATGGCCCTGATGTCGAAGGCTTGTCGAGTGACTGGTGTGAGTGTTCCTCACATGCTCCTCGCGAACCACGTGGATTGAACCATCTCACCTGTAAGATCCACTTCGTCTTTGTCTGTTGTCTCCTGCAGCTTCACCTCCTCTGCCTCCACCTGGGTCTCAGCTGCTTTCTTCTTCAGGGACAAGTGCGTCCACCTTCTTGGAGAGGAAGCTGTTCTCTCCTCACTGCTCTCTGCCATCGCGCTGTGGGATTGGCAACAGACACAGAGTCTTTTCATGCCTGACAGGATGGTCCATGAGCATTTTCTTCTCCGGGGCTTCTCTGGCAAGGCCTGTTCTTGGGGGCCGAGGCCAGAGCATGCCTCAATGGCTGCAGGTTGGACGAGCACTTTGTGCACATGGATCTCTCTGTGCTCCCGAGAGGCGAGTCTTTGGAAAAAGGAACGAAGCCTGGAATAGAAAGAAGGAGGAAATGGGTTTTTCTGTCCTTCTCGAAAGGAAGGGAATTAGTTTTCCCAGGATTCCCAGATCCACGAGAGTGGTCTTTTGAAGCCATCTGCTCCTCTAATAGCCAGGACTGGTTGCTACAACCAAGAACATAAGCAACACAAGACCGCCCAGACTGGGTCAAACCAAAGGTCCATTTAGCCCAGTATCCTGTCTTCTGACAGTAGCCAGTGCTGAGTGCCCCAGAAGGAATGAACAGGGAATCATCAAGCGATCCATTCCTGTTGCTCATTCCTGGCACCTGGCAAACAGAGGCTAGGGACACCATCCCTACCCATTCTGGCTAATAGCCATTCATGGACTTCTCCTGCATGAATTTATCTAGCTCATTTTTGAACTCTGTTATAGTCTTGGCCTTCACAACATCCTCTGGCAAAGAGTTCCACAGGTTAACTGTGCGTTGTGTGAAAAAATACTCCCTTTGGTTTGTTTGAAACCTGCTGCTTATTAACAAAGACGTCAAAGGGGGCACTAGGATGTGAACCAAGGACCACTTGATCTGTAGTCAAACACTCTGCTGCTGAACTCTACCCCCATGATTAGACCCAGCTGAAGGTGAAGACACATGGGACCATGGTGAAAAAGAAATTCTTCTGGGAAAGTTCTCGGGCCTGTGTTCTGCAGGAGGTCAGACTAGATGATGGGGGCTGGCCTTAGGGCCTTTGAAACTATGACTTTATGAACCTAAAGTTGTCTTTAACTGCTAGTGTGAAGGTGGCTGCTCCTGTCGAAGAGGAGATGCTTTGTCCGCGGTTTCCTTGCGGAGAGGCACCAGGACCGCTGTTCCCCCTTTCTCATAACCTTTCTTGGACAGAGCACATCACAGGTTCTCCCCTTTTGTTCTCTAACTGGAAACCTCCATCCACCATATCTGTAATTCCTCCCATCCTCGCACAGTCGCTGGCTACATTTCCTAGCCTGACTCTCACCCCATGGATCTCATGCCTCCTCTGCCAATGGACGGACATGGAAAGAGCAAAGGTCAGTTTCTATGTTCTTTGGTCATTGCCTGGGCCTAGTTGCAAAAATGCTTCCTTCTTAACCCCACTCCTTTGTGCACAGAACATTGGGACTCTGGGAACAGATAGGGCCACGCTGAAAACGAAGAAAGCTCTGTTCCCAGAGAAGCCAGGAAAAGGAAGAAAAGATTGTCATCTAGAAGGTTTGAGGGTCTGGAAGGATGAATTAGCAGCTGCAAATATGTTGACTTATTCTCAACTATTTGAAAATCTGGAATGTATTAGCATGGGGGAAAGAATCAGTCAACTTTAAATGAAGAATTTCCCATATTATTTAGAACATCCAGTCAGAAGTTAGGCCACCAAAACAATGACAAAGAAATCATACTGAGACCCATGACAAATGTAGGCTACAGCTGGAAAGGAATTGCAGGAGGGGATTGACACATCTATTTTCTATAGCCCAAGGGGGTAGAGTAGAATTTGTAGAGAGTTTTGAGATCCGTCGCCATGAGATTATTTCTGAGAGAACTACCAAGATGACAGCCAGGGGATGGGAGTGGAGCTGTGTCACTTTCAATATCTTAAGATTAATTTCTTCTGCATTATTTGAGCTCATTTATGTGTATTTCAATCACGTAAATTCTGAGATCGATATTGTCTCAATACACAATTGGCAGTCATTACAGGAGACAAAGGGTTTATATTCACAACTTGAAGGCAAGGAGTGCATTAGAGGCAACTCCAAGGGAAATACTATTGATGGAGATATCAATCAAAATTCTACACGAGTTTTGTCATCTTCCCTTTTGGTTATATCCATGGAAATTCACCCCGACTAGTCTGCTGAAAGATAAAATCATCTAAATCTGCCTCCAAAGAACCCGAAAGGCTGAAGCAGAAGGAGGACGGAGAGATGGCCACATTCAAATCAAAAGGGAACGCTGAGACTTGCCTGTTGCCACACCAGCCCCCACCCGTCCCGAGGAGAAGGAGGCACCGACCTGTCATGTGCGATCTAATGAGCAGGGAAAGAATCTGGGAATTACCTTCTGTAAAAACTCATCCTTTTTCTCCTTGAACACCTGTGGGAATAGCTGATTCAAGAAGTTGTTGACAGAGGGATGGTCCGCATCTCTCAGCAGCTCCTTGGGTCACCAGCCGTTGTCAACCAAGCCTGTTGGCAGACTGACGGCGGGGCAAGAATGCTGACGCCGAACACTCTTTGCTGTTTGCATCCGCGACATCACAATCAGCTTGTGCATAAACACACACAGACCCCCACCCAGAGAGACATGCACCCAGAAAAGTTAGTAACATGAATAACACTGAGAGACTCACCCAGATCGCTAGGAATTTTGATTTGGGGGAGGGGGATCATAGGCACCGACTGCATGGGTGCTCCGGGCCTGGAGTGCCCACGAGGAAAAATTAGTGGGTGCTTAACACCCACTGGAAGCCAAGCTCTGCCCTCCCTGCAGTGCGTCTTGCCCGCCGGCAGCCCCACTGAGCAACTCCCCACTCTCCCTCCCAGCACTTCCTGCCCACCGCAAAACAGCTGTTTCATGGAATTCAGGATGCTCCAGGAGGGTCAGGGAGGAGCGGGGACATGGCATACTTGGGGGAGGAGATGGGGAACGGGTGGGATAGAAGCGGGGCAGGGTGGAGCAGGGGCAGGAAGAGAGGGGGAGGGTTTAGAGGAAGGGGTTGATTTGGGGGTGGGGCAGAGCAG
Organism: Natator depressus; assembly: GCF_965152275.1. Classification (NCBI taxonomy): domain Eukaryota; kingdom Metazoa; phylum Chordata; order Testudines; family Cheloniidae; genus Natator; species Natator depressus. Next base: position 133,554,898 of record NC_134238.1, read on the forward strand.
GGGCGGGAAAAGGTGGGGTGATGCTTGGGGGAAGGGGTGGAGTGGGGGTGGGGCCTGGGGCAGAGCCGGAGATGAGCACCCACTGGCCAGAGGGGAAGTTGTTGCCTACTGAGGGGATGGACAAAGGACTGATAGAGTCATAGAAGATGAGGGTTGGAAGAGACCTCAGGAGGGCATCTAGTCCAACCTCCTGCCCATGGCAGGACCAATCCCCAACTAAATCATCCCAGCCAGGGCTTCGTCAAGCCGGGCCTTAAAAACCTCTAAGGAGGGAGATTCCACCACCTCCCGAGGTAACCCATGCCAGTGCTTCACCACTCTCCTAGTGAACCTAGATCTCCCCCACTGCAACTTGAGACCATTGCTCCTTGCTCTGTCTTCTGCCACCACTGAGAACAGCCGAGCTCCATCCTCTTTGGAACCCCCTTTCAGGTAGTTGAAGGCTGCTCTCAAATCCCCCCTCATTCTTCTCTTCAGCAGACTAAATAAGCCCAGTTCCCTCAGCCTCTCCTCATATGTCATGTGCCCCAGCCCCCTAATCATTTTTGTTGCCCTCCGCTCGACTCTTTCCAATTTTTCCACATCCTTTCTGTACTGGGGGGCCCAAAATGGGAGGCAGTACTCCAGATTTGGCCTCACCAGTGCCGAATAGAAGGGAATAATCACTTCCCTCGATCTGCTGGCAATGCTCCTACTAATGCAGCCCAATATGCCATTAGCCTTCTTGGCAACAAGGGCACACTGCTGACTCATATCCAGCTTCTTGTCCACTGTAATCCCCAGGTCCCTTTCTGCAGAATTGCCGCTTAGCCAGTCAGTCCCCTGCATGGGATTCTTCCGTCCTAAGTGCAGGACTGTGCACTTGTCCTTGTTGAACCTCAGCAGATTTCTTTTGGCCCAATCCTCTAGTTTGTCTAGGTCACTCTGGACCCTTCCAGCATATCTACCTGTCCCCCCAGCTTAGTGTCATCTGCGAACTTGCTGAGGGTGCAATCCATCCCATCCTCCAGATCATGAATGAAGATGGTGAATAAAACCGGCCCCAGGAGTGACCCATGGGGAAGCGGGGGAGCGGATGGAGGAGAGGGGCACACGGTGAGGGGCAGGGACCCCACAGAGGGGGGTGCAGTGGAGGAGAGGGGGAACTCAGCCAGGCAGCGGTGGGCGGTGTGGGCTGGGAGAAGGGGCGAAGCAGATACAGGAAGAGATGGAGCACAGGCGGGGCACTGGGGCCCAGGCATCCGGGGCCTGGTCATCGTCGGCGGTGCCGGGGAGGCGTCTGTTCCACCCACCGTCTGTGCTTCCACGGAGGTATCTCCAGGATGTCAATGCTGCCCGGAGCTTCCCTTCCCTGCCAGGCCTGAGCAACCAGCGCTTGTAACCAGGCCACTCACAGCCTCCCCGCGGGGAGCGTATGGACACAAACCGGCTGGAGAGAAGTTAGGGCAGGAATCCCTGGAGACTTGGGGAGCATCTTCAGTGGATGAGGGTGACACCCCCCACAGGAGCTGAATTTCTGACTCGGGTCTAAGTCGTGCCGTGTGGATGGGGCACCACAGTTGGGAGGCTCTGTTTGCTGCGGTGGATCCACTGGGGGTTGATGCAGTGGGGGGTCTAGTGAAGACCCACTAAATTGACAGCAGAGCCCTCTCCGGTCGACTTTGGGACTACGCCGGGAAGGACAGGAGGAAGGTAAGTCGACCGAGGAGTGTCTCCCGTCGACCCAGCCCAGTGTAGACACAGCAGTACGTCGACGGAAGCGACGTCAAATCCAGCTCTGTTATTCACGCAGTGGGAGCAGCGTAACTTAGGACGATTTACTGCGGTAGGACAGACACAGTCTGAGGCCTGAGTTTCCCCTGCAGTCTGGATGCTCAAACACCGGCTTGGCAACACAAGTCAGCAAGCCCAGGCCACATAGAGACAGGCTCAGTGTGCAGTGTGGACACACCCTCAGACAACCCCGGTATTGTCAAAGGAGGAAATCCTTCCTGTGTTTTGACTTGCTGGTAGAAGAGCCGAGTGACCTTGGAGCTCACCGAGCTTCACTGACAAACGCAGCGCTCCAGCACCTGAGCTCTCGGGCTCCCTGTTGAAAGAAAAGCTGAATGAGCGACCAAGGTCAAAGAGAGGTGCTCGTCTTTGGACAAGGGCAGGGAGTCCCACCCTCAAAGTGAGAACATTTCTCTCTTTGTCTGTCTGTGTTGGGGCAGGAGCGATAACACGTCCTCCTGCATTTGCTATTTCAGAGAGTAGTTTCTGGCTGTCTTCTCAAAGACAGGGTGCGAAACAGGCCTCAAACCTGACTGAGTGGAAACAAGAACGATGCAGCTCGACTGAGCCAGCTGAGAATTGAGATGTGCCCCTTTGCTCGAGTGAGGGAATGACCCGTGAGGGGACTGGAAACCTGACCGGCCAATTCTTAACTTGCACTCTCTCAGCATCTTTCCTCTGAGTGCCGTCACGGTAGCTTCAATACCCCAGCAGCGGACGCCCTGCCAGCTCTGGGCCCGACAAGCTTTCCTTGGGATTGGATTCTGGAGAGCAGGGGTGCAGGGAAGCCACAGGTGCATGTGACTCCGTGGTGAGGTTTTCCTTGCAAGATGTGTGTGTGAGTCTGTGTGTGTAGGAAGCACTGAGTGTGGCCCTCTCACTGAACCCACAGAGGGCGACGGTGGTCAGAGCGAGACAGCAGAAGTATAAAGGGGCAAGGACGGGCAGAACGATGATGACTGTGTTGTGTTTCATTCCTTAGATGTGGTGCCACCACCTTTCCCTTTAGGCTTGTAGTTTCCCAGGGGTAAAAGTAACCATCTGTCCAGCTACAAGGGCGTGTTTGTGTTCATTCCTGCGAGCTACACAGGGGTTTGATGTTGCTGCTTTCAATCCTCTGGCTCTGCCGGGAGATGGAGCAATTCAGGCCATCACTGAGCTGAGGGAGGGAGATGATTTTCTGACAGGGAGGGACGCCTCCTCCTAAAGGTGCTTGGCAGGCAGCCCTCCTTCCCAGGTCCCTCCCGACAACACCCAGTTGAAAAGGGACCCTCCCCAGCCCTCCTCAGCGCGGTGACAATGAGCGAGTGAGGGAGCGTGGGGGAGAGGGAGCGACGGAGGGGAGGGAGATGGCGTGAGCGGGCCGGGACCTCGGCGAAGGGGGGCACAAGGGGTTCAGTTTTGTGGGGTGCAAAAGTTGGCAACGCGAGATCCAGGGGCAACAACTCCAACCTCCACAGAGGCTGGGCAGGGGCAGGACATCAGCTTGGAGGGGAGGGGTGGGTGGGGCAGTCACATCACAAAGGCCTTTTGCAGGAACTCAGGCCATTGGGCAAAGGTGGTGGGGAGGGGGTGACCTCACAGAGCGACCCCGACATCAGCCGGGCAGGTCCGAGGTGCAGGGCCAGGGCAGTCGCTGAGACCCCCCCGGCTTTGCTGCCGCACATCTCCTTCTCCAGGTCTCCCCTCGAGGCCGGGGAGAGAATTAGGATTCACGTCTGTGAGCATGTGGAGGAGCCTCTGTGGAGTTTTCTCCTTTCCTACCCCTGGTTGTGCCAGAAAACGAACTTCCCTTGGACAAGGTCAGAGGCTCAGAGAGGTTTGTAACCTGTTGGGTCTGATCCACCTGCTGCAGGCAGAATTCTCGGCACAGAAAACACTGGCTTAAGGGGGCAGAAGTTGATTTCCTACCTAGGACTTTGACACTTGGAATCCCTGGGGACCTTGGGGTTTATCCTTTTTGGTTTCCCTTTTCCTCTTTCCTCCCTCCTTTCTCCTCTTCTCTTGCTTCTTTTTTCCCTTTTCCCGGCTTCCCTCCCTCTACCAAGGAGGGGTGTGTGTGGGGTGTGGGCGAGGGAGGGGGTTGCTCTCATTGCGGGAGGTCCTCACAAAGAGGTGGGTCCGGATCTGAGAGTGATCCCCTCTGATGGTGACCTGGGCCGTCCTTTGAGACATCTGGTGAGACCTCTCAGCCTCCCACCCCTCAGTGTCTCAATGCTGATTGGCCGAGCAGGGGGCTATCCACAGCGAGGAGACTCAGGTCCTTTTGGTCTCCTTTCAAATCAGGCAAATGAGTCACAACCAATCCAATGTATGGGATTAATCTTGCTGCTTCTCTTCATTAATTGTCTCTTAGCAGTTCATGATTTCCTCTCATGTTCTAGGTCTTCTAAAATACTTGCTGAATAATATCTGGGTCACCTGAGAGCACTTTATTCCCATCGGTCAATGTATGAGATTCAAGATGTGACAGACAGGTTGAAAGTCAGGAGCAGTGTTTCCTCCAATTTGTTACGTCCGTGTAGGGAATGAATTTTGTTATGTGCACCAATAGGGAAGTGAGGTGTGACCCCTCACCTGTCTCTTGGTGCAGATTCCAAAATTCATTCTGCACATGGACAGTGTGTGGCAGGGGTGAGGCTGAAGGGTTCGGAGTGTGGGAGGGGGCTCAGGTGGGCAGAGGGTTGGGGTGTGGGCTGTGGGGTGGGGACAGGGACGAGGGGCTGAGGGCTAGGATTTATTTTTCCTAAGTCAAAAGGGGGAAGGGAAGGAGTTATGCTTCATTTTTTACCTCATAAACTTAGGTCCCGTGTAATCTCCAAGATGCTGTGGTAATAAGACACTGTGTCATGTGGTGAGCTCACAAGAGCAGAGGGTGTGAGAACGACAGCAACTGAGAGGGCAAGGGATGTACAGTCAGAGTGTTTCAAATGCTGCATTCGTCAGCTGATATTTAACAGCAACGCTTAGCTAACATAATGGAGAAAGGAATTCTCTGCTAAAGATTCAACATGCCCCTTTGGCCAGCTCCACCCCTTCCCTGAAGGCAGTGTGCTCAGAACAACCCCTCCCCACCCCAACACACACAAGCCCACAGCTGAGTACCCACTGTTGGCAGACGGACACTGGGCTAGATGGACCTTTGGTCTGACCCCGTCTGGCCGTTCTTATGTTCTAATGTTCTTATCACATGCTCAATAACATCTGCAAGTTGCTTCCCTCACTCGCCACCAGAATCTGCTCCCTGCAACCAAAGGCAGGGAAACTCCCCCTGAAGGGGGGAAATTGGAGGGGAGGGATGGGCAAAGGGACAAAACGGGGACAGGATCAGGGGTTCAGATGGGGGGGCTGCTCTGCCAGGTAGGTGCAGAAGGGGAAACCCCCAGATTGAGGGTGGCAGAGGGGATAACAGTTACCACAGATGGGGTGAGCCATCAGCAGCAGTTCCAAAACAGGGTGTGGTGGATGGTAGAAGGACTTGTGTTCCTCACTGGATAGTCCATCTCAGCACCCCCTTCCCAGGGCTGTGGTGTTAAAGGCCCCGGGTGGCCCAATGCCCAGGGACCGCAGCTCTTCTCTCGCTGACACGGTGGACTGAGCTGCCACAGGAAACTTGATTCAGGGAAATAGTTTACACCCTCGCCCCAAACCCCCTCAGCCTAAAGCAACGGAAACTTTTATAAGTGTTGACCCAGTTTCAAAGAATTCCTGGCCAGTTTCCGTCTCTATAAATTTGTCATATCTGCCGTTCTGATTGCCTGAATTGGTCTCCCTGTCCTGAACCCCCCTGGATTTCTGTAGTTCCGCATCTTTTCATGATTGATTTTTAACAATGTTATTTGGGTGACACTGTCCAGTAGTTCAGGAACCCACCGGAGAGGTCGGAATTAGGAAACCCCCGTGATCCAATCCCCCCGGCCCGAGCTCTTTCATTATTTAGCCTCAGGGAACCAACTTCAAAAGGAGCGCGGGAGAGAGCCCCACCACAGCACCGTGCTTCACACACTGACCTGGAACACAGGGGACCCTGGTTCAACCCTTCCTCCCTTGCACACAGTGGGGGGAGATGCTGGCAGCACCAGCTCATGCTCAGGCCTCCCTGAACCACAGATCGAGCACAAAGGCAGGCTTGCCTAGGTAGCAACAGAGCAGAGTGCCCAAGGGGAGTGTCTGGGACACCCTGTTCAGGCTGTTACCCTGCCTGGGGAGTTCGCTCTTGGTGGGTGAAATCAAACTGTCGAGCTCCCAGTCCCCATGGGGTGTGTGCCCTGGTGTGTAACACTCTGCCCTGAGGTTGGTACTCACGCCCCGAGCTACGCTAGGCAGCTGTCAGAGTAACAGCCGTGTTAGTCTGTATTCGCAAAAAGAAAAGGAGGACTTGTGGCACCTTAGAGACTAACAAATTTATTAGAGCATAAGCTTTTGTGAGCTACAGCTCAGGTGAGGTGAGTGCTGTGAGAGAAGGGTTGGGCTAGGACACTTCCCCCTTGTCATGACTGGCTCTCAGTTGCCCCATCCTCTTCTGGGAGCATGTGCAGAGAACTAAAAAAGCTTTCAAAGACTGGGCTCTTTCCGTTTTGATTTTCCTTCCACGCTCTGCCGGCCTGTGTCCTTGCTGCCTTTTTGCTGCTGCTTCCAGGTGGTTGGTTTGAGGTCCATAGGGTCTGTGGTGTCCCGGTTTGGGTGGGTTATTGGAGGAGGGGGAGGACGAGTCTATGGCAGCAGCCTGCGATTTGCCTTGCCTGCCCGGCTTGCGCTTTTGGCTTCACTTTTGGGTTTTGATTTTTTTCTTCCACTATCATCAGTTCATCACTTCACCACGTAACTGTCCGGAGCCTGGCTCGGAGCTGGAGGCAGGAGGAGAGAGACAAGAGTGAGATTTCAGCGTCTCCAGGTAGGGACCATGGCTCCAGGAGGCCCCAACCAACACTATGGGGTTTTTAATTCATAGCTGTTGGTGGGTCTTGGGGAAACCCTGGTGCACCAGCGGGGGCGGGTGTCTGACGGGGTGGGTGGGGTGGCGGGTGGGGAGGAGGTGGCAGAGCTGGGAGGTGGAGGGGTCTGTGTGGTGGGAGCTGTGGGAGGGTAGGGGATGGGTTGGTGCTGTGGGAGGAGGAGAGGGGGGTTGTCGGCAGGGGGCAATTGGGTTGTAGGGATGGGGACTGGGTCTGGGAGGGATCTGGGGGAGGGAGAGGCTACAGGGGACTTGGATCGGGGACTGGGGTCAATGGCATGGCTGTGGCGGTTGGGTTGGGAGGTAGTGAGGGGCAGCACCATGGCCCCAGGGGACACAGCATGGCTGTGGGGGGCTGTGGAGGGGGGTGTGGGGGGTGGCACAGCTGGGTGGGGCGGCTGCACCCTGGCTTGGGGCGAGGAGGGCAGTCGGGGGGGGATTGTGGAGGGGTTCGGCCACACTGGGGCCTGGGGGCTTGTGGGGAGGCAGCCGCACGGGGCTGTGGGGAGGGGTAGTGGGGTGGCACCAGGCCATGGCTGTTGGTTTGTCTTGGGGCATCTCTGGTGGGGTGCACTAGCAGGGGATGGGGGGGGGTCTGTCACCCACTGGGTGTAAGTTGTGGCATTGACTGATCTCGTGACATTTTGTATCTTCATTTTTATTTAGAAATACAGATCGATCCCCTCCGCCCGGGGCTTTGAAATCACTGGGCCCCTGAGCAATGGGCCCCTTGGCCCCACATCCCTGCTGGAGGGCCGGGGGGTGAGGCTACAAGACATGAAATAAGAGACAGACCCCCCCCCCGGGCCAGACCCAGGGACTCCAGCATGGTAGGATCCCGGAGGCACCGGGTGGAGCAAGCCCGGGGCCCAGCCGGGCAGCAGGAGGGAATTGCGGTCGCTGCCTCGCCAGCCCCCCAGGCCTCGGCTGCTGCTGCTGGGGCCCCCCGAGCCCTGGCTGCGGGCGGGGGAGGGACATTCCCCCTGCCCCCCTCCCCCCCAAGAGACTCTCCCCAGGCAGAGATCCCGGCCCGGCCCCCCCCCAACTGGGACCCCGAGCCTCGCCCCCAGCAGTGCCCCCCAGGGAGAGAAGGGGAGACCTGCTGTAGCTATTGGAGAGGAAATGCCTATGGGAATGGCAGGACAGTGACCAGTTCTTCATGCAGGAGGGAGCGTGGAGAGACTGGAAGGGGCAGCTGGAGCAATCAATGGGGAGGGAGTTGCGGGCACCCAGCCTTGCCCAGCTCCATTCACTGCAGCCCCCTGGGCAGATTGACTTTCCTGGGAGAGCGGAGGGGCAGGGAGAGGAAAAGCCAGTTCCTGCCTCTGCCTGGTACCCACGCTGCTGGGGGAATGTGCGGCTGGGGGGACAGTGTCAGGGGGGATCCCCCAAAGTGGCTCCTTTGATTCTGCTCTTTTCTGGTGTTTGGCTCAGAAGCCCTGTTCCTGGGACAGTTTAATAGCATCTCGTGGGTTTAGTCCCAGTGGGAGAGGTTGGCTCTGTGTTGTAATGACATCACTGAGGCTTCTCCCAGCATGGCAGAGTCTCGAGTGTCTGTCTGCGGGGAAAGAGCCTGGGGGGAATCGGGGTGTGAAATGGACTAACACTAATTCAGAAACCTCCCGAATTTCCCTTCTCGCCCTGACAGGCTGCAGAATAACGACCCGGGTTTGCTCCAGACTGTCCCATCTTCCTTGGGGCCAGGGAAGGGAAATGGCTGTGGTGGATCCAGCGCAGGGAGGGGATTTTGGGGGGAGCTGCTGGGGAGGGTTGTTGTAGAGGGGGAGGGGCAGGAAACACTCAGGGTGAGGTGCGGGGACAGGGACTGATAAGCCTGCTGGGACATGCTCAGCCTTGGGTCTGATTTATGAACAGCCCCATTGGGAGTGTGTGAACATTCCCCCATTTCTGAAACTGGAAACAACCCCCTGGACAGGGCTGGGAAAACAGAGCAGAGCACTGGAGCCTGAACCCCCTCGTCAGAGACTGCGATGAAATACAAAGGGAAGGTGCTGGGATTCCTGTCCCTGTTCCCCTGCACTGAGCTTTGCCTCCCACTGTGCCTAGGAGCTGGGTGGTAAATGAGAAGACCCTGCCCTCCTCCGTCTGCTGGGAGGGACATGGCGCTCTCCCCGCTCTGTTCCCTGCAGCCTCCTGGCCACTCTGAGCAGGGTGGGGTGGGATTCTGCTCCTCTGCTCTCCCAGACCTGTCCTAGGTTTGTGCTTCTTCCCCCATGAATAGTGGGATTGTGGCAGGGGCAGCAGGCACTGAGCTGGGGGCACCTGTTGTTTCAGGTGCCCATGACCTTTGCGGAGGTGGCTGTGTATTTCACCGTGGGGTGGGGGGCTCTACTGGACCCCACTCAGAGAGCCCTCTGCAGGGACATCATGCAGGAGAACGATGAGCCTGTGACCTCGCTGGGTAAGGATTCCTGTCCCCTCAGGTATGTGAAGCCACGGGGCCTGCATTTCTGAATCTGGTCAGTTACATTGCAGGGGAATGGGTCACATAGCCACTGCGAGAGAGGCGTTCACGTCCAAACCCCCTCCAATGGGATAGAGGAGTTATGAATCTAATGGATGTGATAATTCATCCCCGTCCCTCCAGCTTTCATGGGGGCAGAAACAGTGTATTATCCTCTCTGCATCTATTCTCACTCACACACAGGATCTCTGTGCACCTCCCTTCCTGCGACTAGCTCCATGTGTGGGGAGGGCTCTGGGGGTTCAGGCATAGGCAGGGGTTTAACACCAGAGCTGTGTGTGCCTCAGCAAGTCCCCCAGAGCCCACAGACCCTGAACACTCCCAGGAAGGCTGTGAGAACTCCCCCCACAGACATCGGCCTCTCCCAAGGGGGCTCAGTGACCATGTTCCCCTCTGTTCACATCCCACAGCTCCCCAGGAAATCATGGGGTCAGGTTAAACTCAAGATGTGCCCTTTGTGACAAATACTCCACCAATCCTCAGTGCATTCTGATCATGCCTGATTTCACCTCCTGAGTAGGACTCCGCACTCCCAAACCTGACCTGATCGCCTGGCTGGAAGCAGGGGAAGAGCCGTGGGTCCCGGATCTCCAGGCCAAAGCAACATCCCAAGAGGCACCTGCACAGGTGAGGAATCAGTGACACTGATGCAGAAACTATCTGGCAAATGAAGGAAATCTGAAAATCCCCAAAATGTGGGGTGAGCTCCCTCAGTTCTGCCTCATCTCACCCGGTCAGGCTCTGGTCAGCAGCAGGTGTCATATCATCATGGCAGATATCGCGCATGGCTTCCCACCCACCCTGTTGGCTGTCAGGAGTTTTCTCCCTGACTTCACTTCCCTGGGAGTGTTTGGATGGGGTGTGGAGACAGAATCCAATTTCTTAGTCTCCCCAACTGCTGCTGTGTTCTGTTTTCCCTCTTTGCTACTCCCCTTTGTGTCTTTTCTGCCAGCCCAGGCACTGACTCCTGCCTGGATTCTCTCTCTCCCCCCCAGCAGGTGATGAGACAATGAGTGAGAACGAGGAGGGGAATCCACAGCAGCAAGGTCTTGGGAAAGTGGAACTACAGGAGACATTTATGAGAAGGGAATTTTTCCCAGTGCTTGGAACAGAGAAAAGCCTGGAGTAATCAGCACAGGTCAGTGAGGAAGCTGGGAAACAGCTCTTGGAAGAAAGTGGATAAATCCATTGAATGTGGAAGAGGAGGCAAAGGTCCCCAGGAAACCACAGCCTAGCAGACAAATCACAAAGAAAAGAAACCCTATAAATGCTTGGGCTGTGGGAAAAGCTTCAGTCGGCAGTCTGGCTTTATAAAGCATGGGAGAATCCATACAGGAGAGAGACCTTATGAATGCGTAAATTGTAGGAAAACTTTCAGTCAGCACTCAGGCCGTATTTGCCATAGGAGAATCCACACAGGAGAGAGACTATATAAGTACTTTTATTGTGGGAAAAGTTTCAGTGCACCATCAGCCCTTATTGTACACCAGAGAATCCACACAGGAGAGCGACCCTATAAATGCCCTGAGTGTGGGAAAAGCTTCAGTCAGCACTCAGGCCTTATTTGACGCAGGAGAATCCACTTGGGAGAGAGACCCTATAAATGCTTGGATGAAAGGAAAAGCTTCAGTCCCAGCTCATAACTTCATAAACATCTGAGAATCCACACCAGACAGAATCTATGAATGCTCTGACTTTGGAAAAAGTTTCATTTGAAGATCAAACCTTGCTTCACATCAGACAGTCCACATAAGAGAGAACCCATAAATGCTTGGATTGTGGGAAAAACTTCAATAAATGCAGGAAAAGATTCAGTTCGAGTTCACACATTATTCCCCATCAGGTAATTCAGAGAAGAAGGAGCTTGAATGTGGGGGAAGCTTCATTTGGTGTTCACATGGCATCAAGCATCAGCAGGTCCATAAAGGGAAGAGCCTCTCAGATGTCCTTAGCATGGAAAACACTTCAGTTGTTCTCTCAGTGCCCTGACTAGGGCTGGCCATAGTAAAAACTCCATTAATTCCCACTAATTCCCACACACAGCAGTGGCATTTGGTTCTCAAGAATCCAGTTGCCCATGTCTAGGAGCAGGTTCCAGCAGGAGCTGACCCAGAACTGATCAGTGACCCTCTGGTTTTCCCTGGTCTAAGCAAAGCCCAGGCAGAGAAGTCCTGGTCAGCCCCTCTTCCCTGCTGCAACCCTGGTTGCTGAACTGAGGGGCCTTCCTGCCAACCTGCTGGGGGAAGGGAGAGAGAAACTACCTTTGACACTACACCCCATATTTGTCATAATTATGATGCATTTTGTACAAGATGGGTCGTGTAAGGTGTCAATGGAAAAGTTATGTTTTGCTGAATAGGAGTATCCTATTTGTATGCATGTGTCAATTTGGTCGCTGAAGTTATGAATATTGACTATGCATCTTTATTTCAAATGTAGTTACACCTGGGTGACACCCACTAGGTAAGATGCTTCCAGTGTAGACAGCTGGTTGCGAAGGCCATCAGGGGAAACAACAGGCCTTAGGAGAATCTTGTCCCCCACCTGGTGACCCTGCTTGAGAATGCTCCAGACAGCCTCTGAGTAATGGACTCAGCAAGGTAGGCAAGGGCATGTGACCAGACCACATGACACGAATCTCCATTTGCATACCTATGTTTTCCCACAAACTGGTCTGGGAACCGAGTTTGAAGGAAAGAGTTTCTGCCATATGGAACAGCTGATGGCAGGGAATGGCATCACTGGTTGTTCTTTACTTTCACGTTGCTGAACACCTGAAAGAAGCTCCAAAAGAAAATGATTTGGAGCAGGAGTGGAGCTTGTGCCTTCAGCACCTGCAAGCCTGCTTGTGTCATCAGTCAGGGTAAGCAATTGCTAAATCATACCCAATCTTCCTAGTCTTTTAGACTTCGTTTGCGGTTTTGTTTATTTACTAGGTAATCTGCTTTGATCTGTTTGATATCACTTCTGTTTTTCTGTAGTTAGTAATCTTGTTTCATGTTTTACTCTGAACCAGTGTGCTTTGGAATAAAGTGTCTGGGGAAATGTGCAGCCAGAACCTGGGACAGGAGGATAAGGGGACAGATGGACAAACACGCACAAAATTTTTCTGACCCTTCCCCCAGTCACCAGGTCAGTCTATGCAGAGTCCGGTGATAATGGTGATGTCATCAGTCCTTGATATGTCTTTCAAGGTGTAACCACAGAGTCTTTTTGGGACACAGCTGAGGGTGCCAAATTCAGGACAAACTGCTGAGAAATAGGGCGGATTAGGATATACCAAACCAGCAACCAAAGCTAACTTCTGCTTCACCCCACTGGCTACGAGAAGTCATAAAAGCCGTTTCCTTAAGGCAGTCCAGTTTTTATATCACCACCAAAACCACTGGGTTCAGAGAGGAGAGGTTCTTTACAACCAGTCTCATCCAAAAAACAAAAAGGTTCTTCTGATCCCAAAGCTCAAATCACACACCCAGGTCACTATCTACCTTAGCTCTCACCCCAAAATCATGCGGATGCCGATCCCTTAGCACCTAAAATCTAAGGGTTTGTTCATAAAAATCAGGTGAGCGGTAAAATTGGTTCACGGAATCAAATACGAGCAGTAACTGTAAAGTTCTTAGCTGAGGCTTGAAGCAGCGGTGGCATTGTCTGCCCGCCCGCTCCCACTGCCCCGGCCCTTTCTGCCTCTGCCCCCCCGTCTCCGCGCTCTCTCCTTTGGGGCAGGTCTTGGCTCCTGCGTCGGCTGCAGCTGCAGGCTCTAGTATTGGCAGCAGAGGCAGCGGGGGGTGCTCAGGCTGCTTGCCGGCTGGCTGGAGGGGCTCCCCTCCCCCTAAAAACCTCCGCTCCGTTTGGGGTTGGTAGATCCCCCTTTACAATCCACAGGAGTGAAAGTGTTTCCTTTTTCAGGCCTGCTCTAAAATGCTCAGGCTGTCTCTGAACACCCAGCCACTTTCTATTGGACACAACTGCCCAGACCCCCGTCTCCCTCCAGGTCTGTTTGCATTCCCTAGACTGGCTTCCCCACTGGGGACCTCCTGTTTCTGATCAGACCCCTTTGGAGGAAGGGATGAGAAACAGACACTCAAACCTCTCTCCCCTTCCCCTAGTCTCTGCCAGTCCCTGCTCCTTCTCTGGTGGGGAACAAAGGAAAACCAGCCACTGGGGCTGCAAGCAGCCTCCCGCACCAGCATACAGAGATTGAAAGTTGAGGGGCTGGGTTGGAATGTGCTGGGATCTCAGCCTGGGCCCTAGTGGGACAGGTGACCCCATCACACCCAACCATAGGTGCTGACTTCCCCTCTGGCCGGTGAGTGCTCTGCCCCACCCCATTCCACCCCTTCCCCCAAGGCCCCACCCCTGCCCCGACTCTTCCCGCCCTGGCTCTGCCCCAACCTGCCCCCATAAGTCCCCACCCCTCTCCTCCCCCTCCCTCCCAGAGCGAAGCACCGCGAAACAGCTGTTTCATGGTGGGCGGGAAGCACTGGGAGGGAGAGGAGCAGGGACGCAGCAGGATTGGGGGAGGGGGTGTGGGGGGGAACTGGTCTGTCGGTGGGTGTGGAGCACCCCCTAATTTTTCCCCGTGGGTGCTCCAGCCCCAGAGCACCCATGCAATCAATGCCTATGCACACAACCACACCCAGCAAGGCCTGCATTGATTGTGTCCCATTCTGTCAGTCCCAGCAGAGAGACCAGGGACTCATTGGGAGACCAAGCTCCTTCCCACCCGCGGATGTTAGGGGAGCTCACACTAGGGGTCCTTCACTGTACAGAGTGTGGGATAAACAGAGAGCTCTAGGGGTTCCTGGTTTAGTGCTAGGTCTCTTGGCCAAGAGCGCAGCTGTTCTTAGCCTGGTGGCTGCTGCTTCTGTTTCTCTGCACAGTCTCCTCAGCTCTCGTGGGCTCCTGGCTCTTTGCAGATGGCAGCAGGTGTGCGGGGAACTGGCCCTGGGGCTCCTGCGCTGTACAGTGGATGGGCTAACCAGAGAACTCCAGTCCCCAAGCTCTCAGGCCACTTGTCCAGTCTGGCTGCAGGAGGAGATCTGGAGACAGACAGAGGGGGTCTGGGCGAGTCTGGGGAGCAGCCCCCTGGGACCAGCCATGGAACCCCAGCTGTGGTGAGAACGGAATGCTTGCCAGGGATGTGGCTGGTTACAGGGGCTGCCATACGGCTGGGCGCAATGTTGCAGCTATGTAATGCATTGCACTGGGAAATCTGTACATTCTTGCAGCTGGATGGTGTGAGCTGAAATTATTTTCTTTAAGGTGAAGGCTGGCGCTGCTCCCGTTTTGCTGGAGAATCCATGGCTGGAGCTTTGTAGCCACCAGTCACACGCCTTCATTCTGTGGCTGTTTCATGTGGCTGGACACTGCAGCCCGGAGTCTATTGCGACAGAGTGGATCTGAGATCAGATTCAACAGTGATTCTGGGGAGTGGCCGCCTGTGACCAGAACAGGAGCTGCAGCTGCGATGGGAAAGGCATGCTGCCCGGAGATGCTGCTGGGGAAGCAGCCGGTTACTTCCTGAGCAATCGGATACAGCATTGTCACAGATCCTGACTCATACAGGGATGAGATCCATTGTCAAAAGTGTGTAAGGCAAACTGGTTCCACGGCTGTAAACTCCCTTCTAACCAGTCAGTCTTCCTGCTGCGTGGCCGCCCGAGGCTGTCAGCGCTGGGGGATGGCTCAGGCAGAGGATCTCTCTGCTGCTGGGGTTTTGCTAGTGAACTTATTGCCAGAGCATTGCAGTCATCAGTCAGACACACGGGACAGGCAGTTACTTTTGGCCAACAGAAGTGGCCTCCGGGAGCTGTGAGGAGGAGGCTGGAGAGATGAATCCCTCAGCCCATGTCACTTGCAGCTGACTGTACCAACAGGACCATTCCCAGACTGCTGAGCGGAACAGCGGGACGGGGGAGTGGGGCCACTGTCCAATGACAAGGACAAAACACATGGGCTGGGGCGCAGTGAAACAAGCCAGAAGCATGAGTTCAAATCATCTCTCTGCTACTGAGCCTGTCTGTGTCTGCAGGCCCCTCCCAGCCCGTATGGCTGACCATGACTTCATCTCCACAGCCCTAGAAGGCGATCTAGCATTGGACAGCTTGGCAGCCCCTTGTGCTAATGAATTAACAGAGAAGTTGCACAAGGTCAAAATGGGTCTAGAAGTAGGGGCTCTAGTGTGGAAGCCCTGGGTCTTAGCTATTCACCCCACTGGCTTTAGTCACAAAGTGTCAGATATCTGGTCTTTAGCTCTCCTGTTGCCAACCATTACGGCACACCAGGGGTACCAGAAAAGGCGGTCGGGGGGGGGGGCCATGGCCCCATCACTTTTCAGGGTTATGCCCTCCCACTTTTTACTGGCCAACAGGGGGAGGGGCAGAGAGTGAGTGGGGGATGGGACCTTGTAGGGGAAGAGGTGGTACATGGGTGGGGCCTTCTGGGGAAAGGGCGGCGCAAGGATGGGAGCTTGGGGGAAAGGGGTGGCCCAGGGACAGCAAGAAAGGGGCAGTGAGAGGGGTGGGACAATGGTTCAGGTGCCAGTGGCCCCCCCCCCACACTTTTAGGGAGCTTCCATCGCCCCTGCACCACACCAGAGCCAGCAATAGGAACCCAGAGTCCTGATCCCAAATGTTCTGACTAACACATGTCTAACCCACTGGCGAAGTCGTTGTCACATCCCTGCTGGTGGCTGGTCCACACACAGCACAGTAATGATTCCCAGAGCTGAAGGCCGGGGGTGGTATCTGAAGAGACATAATTCAAATCCTGCAGCAGAGCCCGGGAGGGGCACTCTGTAGTGCAGGGTGTGTTGTAATTGTTTCTCTTGTGTTGCTGTTGTCTAATGGTTTGTTTAGTTCACACAATCAGGAAAAACCCTTTAAAATGGGCTCATGGTTTCTAAACATTTTAGTGGTAGGTTATGGAGTGATGTGCCGCCAAACGCAGCTGCTCCTCATCTCAGCCATTCAGCATGTGCGTGGCTTGGGAGTGCCACATCCTGGCAGGTTAGAAGATTGGTGGGCACCGTGACCAGCCAGCTCCCTCCAGAGCTCCTTGAACACTTCCTGAGTTACATGGGTACCTGGAGTGAACCCACAGACAGGCTGGAAAGGAACATGTCACAGGCTGGCCAATGCACCCAGCCGGGTAGCTAAATGAGCCTCTCTCTTTCACATAAACAACAAGGAGTCCAATGGTACTTACCTACATGCCTCCAGCTTCCATCCAGGACACATCACATGAGCCATTGTCTACAGCCAAGCCCTAAGATACAACCGCATTTGCTCCAATCCCTCAGACAGAGACAAACACCTACAAGATCTTTATCAAGCATTCTTACAACTACAATACTCACCTGGGGAAGTGAGGAAACAGATTGACAGAGCCAGAAGAGTACCCAGAAGTCACCTACTACAGGACAGGCCTAACAATGAAAATAACAGAATGCCACTGGCCATCACATACAGCCCCCAGCTAAAACCTCTCCAGCATGTTACCAACAATCTACAACCTATCCTGGAAAAAGATCCCTCATTCTCCCAGACTGTGGGAGACAGGGCAGTCCCCGCTTACAGACAGCCCCGCAATCAGTCACATACCACACCACAGAAACACGAACCCAGGAATCAATCCCTGTAGCAAACCTCATTGCGTACTCTGTCCCCATATCTACTCTAGTGACACCATCAGAGGACCCAACCACATCAGCCACACCATCAGAGGCTCGTTCACCTGCATGTCTACTAATGTGATCTATGCCATCATGTGCCAGCAATGCCCCTCTGCCATGTACATTGGCCAAAGCGGACAGTCCCTCTGGAAAAGAATAAATGGACACAAATCGGACATCAGGAACAGTAACATACAAAAGCCAGTAGGAGAACACTTCAGTCTTCCTGGACATTCGATAACAGATTTGAAAGTAGCTATACTTGAACAAAAAAACTTCAGAAACAGACTTCAAAGAGAAACAGCAGAACTAAAATTCATTTGCAAATTTAACACCATTAATTTGGGCTTGAATAGGGACTGGGAGTGGCTGGTTCATTACAAAAGCAGCTTTGCCTCTCCTCGAATTGACACCTCATCTATTGTTGGGAGTGGACCACATCCACCCTGATCGAACTGGCCCTGTCAACACTGGTTCTCCACTTGTGAGGTAACTCCCTTCTCTTCATGTGCTAGTATATTTATGTCTGCATCTGTAATTTTCACTCCATGTATCTGAAGAAGTGGGGTTTTTACCCACGAAAGCTTATGCCCAAATAAATGGGTCAGTCTTTAAGGTGCCACCGGACTCCTTGTTGTTTTTGTGGATACAGACTAACACGGCTAGCCCCTGATACTTTCTTTCACATGTGAGTTAAGCAGTGCCAGGCAGCTCACTGGAAGTCCATTGGCATATGGAGCAAGCAGCAGTATGAGAAGATGCCTTGGGACCAGCACCCCAGGTAGACAAACACGGGAGGTGGGGGGCAGAGTTCTGGAACGAGTTCTGGAAATATAAGAAGCAAAAAGACGTTTTCTCCCCCATTTCCTGAGGAAACCCCTGGCCGGGCCTGGGGTGTTCAGGAAAATGTGGATCCTGGTCACGACTGCAAAGCAGCAGCTCTGTCAAAGACTGAGACCTGGGGAGAAACGCCAGGGAGCTGGAAGCGAAGGGCAGTGGGGAGTGGCCAGGCACAGGACGGCCTCGGTCTGTGGCATTTGCAGCTACTGATTCCAGGGAGACAATTCCCAGAATGCCCAGAGCAGGGCTGAGCCCTGACTTCATGCTGAACTGGGGGTGCTCAGCAGCTGCCAGGATTGGGCCCTAAGGATTTCCCTGTTTCCCAGCCTGGTTACTATGGGCCGAGGCAAAGGCTATGTCCCTTAGATACTCACAGCTCGTTTCAGTGAAGGTGGGGATGGCTGGTCTCTGGGGGTTTAACCATCCCAATGATCATTAAAACTCCAATAGATCTTAGTCATTTGTATGTTAAAATGACTGAGAAACCTTCATCAGGCAGTTCCCCAGAGACACCGACAACCTGAGTGTTAACAAACGTCTCTGGCAGGCTGGTCCCCCAAGGCACGGGAAGGTCCCATGAGCTGATCTGATGCTCCCTGAAATCAGTGGAAAGATTCGCAGCCACTTAAACGGCCTCTGGATCCACCCCCACCCCGCCAGGGACTCGGTCAGTCGCCACCAGCGCCATTCGCTGCACCCCAGTAACTGGGTTCTCTGCAGGTGACGTGCAGGGGGGGTGGGGAGGTGACCCCCCCCGCCCGGGGCCAGGACACAGGGCTCCAGACACTATGGCCTGTCCACCCTAAAGTCAGCCCCTCCCCCAGCCTGTGCACTGGGGAGCTGGCTGCAGCCCCTCTGCACCGCTGGGATTCCCCTTCCCTGGGGCACTGGGGCTGCTTCCCCTCCAGCAGCGAGTCTGAGCTGCCCCCTCACTGCCGTGGCCTCTTTACTGTCGGTAGTGTGCGGGCCCCAGCGGTGTCAGCGTGAGGACATGTACCCAGGCCAGGCCCGGGACAGCAGTTGGGGGCCCCAGGGCAGAATAGACAATGGGCCCCCTACGAAGCGGGTCCACCTGACATTTGGGCCGCATTGCGCCCATGCTGCTGGCATGTTCCCTCTTTTTTCATCCATGTGTGCAAGGCGTGTTCTGTGCACCGAGGCACGTGCAGATGTGCACCCCAGTAAAACCAAAAACCTCGATGTCATATGTATGTTCAACAAGTTACCGTAGGGCTAGTGACTCCAGCTAGGACAGCTGGGCATTTTAGCACTCACTGCTCAAAGAAGTAAATTTAAGTGTAAGAGAAAAAAATTATGAAATGCGTCGACCAGTCAAAACAGTAAAATTGCACCCTTTGAAAGAATAAAATTACAGAGGGTATATGCACATTGCAGGAAGTACCAAGTAGTAACAACCAACAACAATAATACCAGTATGTGTTGGGAGGTGAATGTGCCACAGAGACAGGACAGTGTGTGTGTGTGTGTGTGTGTGTGTGTGTGAAAGAGAGAGAGTGAGTAACAGGACAGTGTTTGTGAGCGCGTGACTGACACACAGAGAGAGGACAGTGTGTGTGTGTGTGTGTGTGCGTGTGTGACACAGAGACAGGAAAGAGTGTGTGTGTGTGTGAGAGAGAGACTGTGAGCTGGCTGCTGGGGCAATCTCAGAAACAGTGCACTGTCTCTTTAAGAAAGGCGCCAAGTCTCCCACACCCCATCCAGAGGAGAATGGAGCAGCTCCGCCACTGAGTTCTCCGGCGCCCGGCTGTGTCCCCTCTCCCCTGCTCTGCGGAGATGGGTACAGGGGCAGGGGGACACCCTGACATCAGCACCCCCCCAGTAGGGTGACCAGACGTCCCGACGTTATAGGGACAGTCCTGATATTTGGGGCTTTTTCTTATACAGGCGCCTGTTGCCCCCCACCCTCTGTCCTGATTGTTCACACTTGCTGTCTGGTCCCCCCCCCCCCAGCTCTGCACACCTAGCAGGAGAGGCCCAGGCAGGAGCAGCAGGACAGAGCAACGTTGCGGGGTGGGGCACCGGCTGCCTCTGCAGCTAGGAGGCATGTGACTCTCTCCTGTGCGGCAGGGTCCCCCCGGCCCTTTGAAATGGCCCAGGCCCTGGGCAATTGCCCCCTTTGTCCCACCCCCCTGTCGGCGGGCCTGACCTGAGCTGGGACTCACACCTCCCTGGTGCTGTTGAGACCCTCTATTGAACTAGGCCATTCTTAATGCAAGCAGGGTGCGAAGGAGCTCTCCCCTGACACCCCTAGTGTGAGCTGGGAAACAGGACTTCAGGAGCTGACCTTGTTTGCACGGACACACCCACCCTGCCTCGGCGCTCAGCACGATGGGGCTGCTTTGTCCAAATGGTCACTTTTGGCTGGGGTTGGATCACAAGTCACTTTGTTATTGGGGCAGGGCACTAAAGTGTTGTTATCCTGGTTGTATGAATCAAGGGCAGCAGAACCGTGCTTGGCACAGCCTGACTGAGGGACTTGCCCTCAACTGAACTGCACTCCATTTGATGACTTCATAATTTTTCCTGCTATATGTAATTCATACTTAGGCTCTTCCCTCCCATTAGCCTTAGACCCTCTCATGACCTTAATCTGGCCCTGCTTGTGAAATGCAGAGAACCGTCTGGAGATGCTCTCAGCCCCTCACCTTTGACTAGTGCTGTCTTGATTCCCATTGCAGCCAGTAGTAGCTGAAATCGTCTAGGATCCTGGTTAGAAGGTTAGATCCAGGTGCAAATGCAGCAGTTCCACTGGGTAGGGAAGCGGCCAGAGCAGAGAGAGTACCCCAGAGCGGGGACACCCTAGTCCCTGTTCTAAGTGACCACAACAAGACTGGAGGTCGAGCCCCCCAGACATCCTGGGCCCAGCTTTACCAGGGTTATGAGGACTCTGCCACACACAAGAGTAGAAGGAGAGTCTTTGAGGTCAGGCAGGCCTCAGGGTAAAGGTAGTGGGAGTGAGGACTCCCATCCTATTGCTAGCCCATTCCACCGGGGTCGTGTATAAGCCAGGAAAATGTGCCACAATATCAGGACCACTCACCCTCTTTGCTTCTCTGCAGCTGCTCCCTCCCTCTCCTTTGCTGTCTCTGCTCCCTTTGACTGTCTCGGCACCTGGCCCCACAGGGCTTCCTTCCAGCTGGAGACTCTGTTTTCTAGGCCTGCTCCTGTGGATAGGAGCCTCTCTCCTGATTCCTAAGGACTCCACAGGAGAAAGGGGCTTCTCCAGGAAATTGCCACTGCTTCTGGGAGTCTATGCTGCTCAAGACACCGTGAGAAATCTTTTGGCTCCTCATGCACAAGGCAACTGGAAAGCTGCGTGCCCATCCAGGGGCTTGAATCCTGGACCCTCAGATTAAGAGCCTGATGCTGTACCAACTGAGCTAGTTGAAAGCATCTACCCTTCTCCCACAAGAGCAAGTAGGCAGGCAGGCAAAAGAGAGGCAAAAAAAAAAAAAAAGTCCCACCAACCCTTCGTCTTTTTCTCCTCGGCCACTGCCTATCAGCAGGATTCTTCCTCCTCTGCCACCAAATCTCTGCACCTCCACAGTCCTCTGCACCCCAGTCCCCCATGCTCCCTCCCCTGGAGTGGGAGTTCTGTTGGAGGAGAAGGTATTTGGTTTTGTGTTTGTATTATGTATATGTGTAGAGGCTGGTAGGGGCAGTGTGCCGAGAGAGAAGCTGAGCCCTGATTCGGGGCCGGGGCTTCTCTGACTGGGGTCCTATCAAGGGAGGCAGCCAGTCAGGCAGCAGCACAGAGCTGTAAACAGGGGAGTTTGCAAGGGGAATTTGTCTTGCAGTGCTCGTTGGGGGTTTGGCTTTGCTGTGGGGGGTGGGTTTTGGTGTGGTTTGTGTTTCCCAGATTAACAGGATTTAGTTGGGAAGGCGATGACAGAAACAGAGGCAGCAGTGGTAATGACCCAAGTAGTGGAAGACACAATGAAGATGACTGGATGTGGAAGCTGTGGTATGTACATGATCCTGGAGGGGGGACCTGGAAAGAGTTTCGTCTGCATGAAATGCCGCCTGATAGAGCTCATGGAGGAAAAGATCCGCAGATTGGAGATGCAGGTGGAAAGTCTGGTTGAGTTTAGAAGGGGGTTCGAGCGGATTGTGAAGCAAAGACATGAGGTTGCTAAAGGGAAAAGCTCAGACTTGCAGATGGAAGCAGGACCGAAGAACTCTGAGGGGAGACTGCTGGGTGAAGAAAATGGACAGTGGAAGCATGTGACTAAGAGAACCAGGCAGAGGAAAAGACGGGCTAGTGAAGGAGAAATAGAGCTCAAGAACAGGTTTGCAGAGTTGGAAAATGAAGAAGGGGCTCAGCAGGTAATCGCTGACGGTGGAAGGGCAAGGAAGAAGAGAAGAGCGGCTAGTCCTATAGGAAAAGGGGAAGAGTCAATGGAGACTACACCACATATGAGCCCCAGGAGGATACAGGATGGGTTGAAGAGGATTACAAGGGAGAATAGGAATGGAAAGAACTTGCAACCAGAGGGAACAGGGGATAGACTGGAGAATCGCACCGTCACCAGGAAAAGGCAGGTCTACATGATCGGGGACTCTTTACTGAGAAGAATGGACAGGCCTGTAACCAGAGCTGATCCAGAGAAGAGAAGGGTGTGCTGTCTTCCAGGTGCTAAGATACGGGATGTGGACCTGAGGTTGAAGAGGATCCAAAAGGGAGCGGGCAAGAATCCACTGATCGTCCTTCGTGTGGGAACAAATGATACTGGTAGATTCTCATGGGAACGTATCAAGGGAGACTATGCCAGCCTGGGGAAGACGCTTAAGGAAATCGAGGCTCAGGTGATCTTTAGGGGGATTCTTTCTGTTCCTAGGGAAGGGCAACAAAGGTGTGACAAGATTATGACTATCAACAGGACTGAAGGTAAAAAATCCATTACAATCTACACACCACACAGACTATGCTGACAGCTTGTGCCACACGCTCTCAAAGAAACTGCGGAACCACCTGATCAACATCCTCTGCAGCAAACAGGGAAGGATTAAGAATGAGCTCTCAAAACTGGATACTCTCATAAAAAACCAACCTTCCACACAAACTTCCTCGTGGCTGGACTTTACAAAAACGAGACAAGCCATTTACAACACACACTTTGCTTCTCTACAAAAGAAAAAGGACACTGAACTATCTAAACTACTGCATGCCACAAGAGGCCACAGCAATGGTTCCCTCAACCCACCCAGCAATATTGTTGATCTATCCAACTATACTCTTAACCCAGCAGAAGAATCTGTCCTATCCCGGGGCCTCTCCTTCTGCCCCTCCACCCCCACAAACATGATACAGTTGTGTGGTGACCTAGAATCCTATTTTCGACGTCTCCGACTCAAGGAATATTTCCAACACACCTCTGAACAACACACTAACCCACAGAGACCTTCCTACCAACACTACAAAAAGAAGGATTCTAGGTGGACTCCTCCTGAAGGTCGAAACAGCAGACTGGACTTCCACATAGAGTGCTTCTGCCGACATGCACGGGCTGAAATTGTGGAAAAACAGCATCACTTGCCCCAAAACCTCAGCTGTGCAGAACACAATGCCATCCACAGCCTCAGAAACAACTCTGACATCATAATCAAAAAGGCTGACAAAGGAGGTGCTGTCGTCGTCATGAATAGGTCGGAATATGAACAAGAGGCTGCTCGGCAGCTCTCCAACACCACTTTCTACAAGCCATTACCCTCTGATCCCACTGAGGGTTACCAAAAGAAACTACAGCATTTGCTCAAGAAACTCCCGGAAAAAGCACAAGATCAAATCCGCACAGACACACCCCTGGAACCCCGACCTGGGGTATTCTATCTGCTACCCAAGATCCATAAACCTGGAAATCCTGGGCGCCCCATCATCTCAGGCATTGGCACCCTGACAGCAGGATTGTCTGGCTATGTAGACTCCCTCCTCAGGCCCTACGCTACCAGCACTCCCAGCTACCTTCAAGATACCACTGACTTCCTGAGGAAACTACAATCCATCGGTGATCTTCCTGAAAACACCATCCTGGCCGCTACGGATGTAGAAGCCCTCTACACCAACATTCCACACAAAGATGGACTACAAGCCGCCAGGAACACTATCCCCGATAATGTCACGGCTAACCTGGTGGCTGAACTTTGTGACTTTATCCTCACCCATAACTATTTCACATTTGGGGACAATGTATACCTTCAAATCAGCAGCACTGCTATGGGTACCCACATGGCCCCACAGTATGCCAACATTTTTAAGGTTGACTTAGAACAATGCTTCCTCAGCTCTCGTCCCCTAACGCCCCTACTCTACTTGCGGTATATTGATGAGATCTTCATCATCTGGACCCATGGAAAAGAAGCCCTTGAGGAATTTCACAGTGATTTCAAAAATTTCTATCCCACCATCAACCTCAGCCTGGACCAGTCCACACAAGAGATCCACTTCATGGACACTATGGTGCTAATAAGCGATGGTCACATAAACACCACCCTATACCGGAAACCTACTGACCGCTATGCCTACCTACATGCCTCCAGCTTTCATCCAGACCACACCACACTATCCATTGTCTACAGCCAAGCTCTGCGATACAACCGCATTTGCTCCAATCCCTCAGGCAGAGACAAACACCTACAGGGTCTCTATCAAGCGTTCTTAAAACTACAATACCCACCTGCTGAAGGGAAGAATACCCAGAAGTCACCTACTCCAGGACAGGCCCAACAAAGAAAGTAACAGAATGCCACCAGCCGTCACCTTCAGCCCCCAACTAAAACCTCTCCAGCGCATCATCAAGGATCTACAACGTATCCTGAAGGACGACCCATCACTCTCACAAATCTTGGGAGACAGGCCAGTCCTTGCCTACAGTCAGCCCCCCTACCTGAAGCAAATACTCACCAGCAACCACACACAACACAATAAAAACACTAGCCCAGGAACCTATCCTTGCAACAAAGCCCATTGCCAACTGTGTCCACATATCTATTCATGGGACACCATCATAGGGCCTAATCACATCAGCCACACTATCAGAGGCTCGTTCACCTGCACATCTACCAATGTGATCTATGCCATCATGTGCCAGCAATGCCCCTCTCCCATGTACATTGGCCAAACTGGACAGTCTGTACGTAAAAGAATAAATGGACACAAATCAGACGTCAAGAATTATAACATTCAAAAACCAGTTGGAGAACACTTCAATCTCTCTGGTCACTCGATTACAGACCTAAAAGTGGCAATTCTTCAACAAAAAACCTTCAAAAACAGACTCCAAGGAGAGACTGCTGAATTGGAATTAATTTGCAAACTGGATACAATTAACTTAGGCTTGAATAGAGACTGGGAGTGGATGGGTCATTATACAAAGTAAAACTATTTCCCCATGTTTATTCCTCTCTTCCTCCCCCGCTGTTCCTCAGGCGTTCTTGTCAACTGCTGGAAATGGCCCACCTTGATTATCCCCCCCTCCCCCCCGCTCTCCTGCTGGTATTAGCTCATCTTAAGTGATCCCTCTCCTTACAGTGTGTATGGTAACACCCATTGTTTCATGTTCTCTGTGTATATAAATCTCCCCACTGTATTTTCCACTGAATGCATCCGATGAAGTGAGCTGTAGCTCACGAAAACTTATGCTCAAATAAATTGGTTAGTCTCTAAGGTGCCACAAGTCCTCCTGTTCTTTTTGCGGATACAGACTAACACGGCTGCTACTCTGAAACGTATTGAGGTCAGAACATGTAGGGATAAAGTGAGACAGGCTAAAAGTCAAGTAGAGTTGGACCTTGCAAAGGGAATTAAAACCAATAGTAAAATGTTCTATAGCCATATAAATAAGAAGAAAACAAAGAAAGAAGAAGTGGGACCGCTAAACACTGAGGATGGAGTGGAGGTTAAGGATAATCTAGGCATGGCCCAATATCTAAACAAATACTTTGCCTCAGTCTTTAATGAGGCTAATGAGGATCTTAGGGATAATGGTAGCATGACAAATGGGAATGAGGATATGGAGGTAGATATTACCATATCTGAGGTAGAAGCGAAACTCGAACAGCTTAATGAGACTAAATCGGGGGGCCCAGATAATCTTCATCCAAGAATATTAAAGGAATTGGCACATGAAATTGCAAGCCCATTAACAAGAATTTTTAATGAATCTGTAAACTCAGGGGTTGTACCATATGACTGGAGAATTGCTAACATAGTTCCTAATTTTAAGAAAGGGAAAAAAAGTGATCCGGGTAACTACAGGCCTGTTAAAAAGAAAAGGAGTACTTGTGGCACTTTAGAGACTAACCAATTTATTTGAGCATAAGCTTTCGTGAGCTACAGCTCACTTCATCGGATGCATACTGTGGAAAGTATCGAAGATCTTTTTATACACACAAAGCATGAAAAAATGGGTGTTTACCACTACAAAAGGTTTTCTCTCCCCCCACCCCACTCTCCTGCTGGTAATAGCTTATCTAAAGTGATCACTCTCCTTACAATGTGTATGATAATCAAGGTGGGCCATTTCCAGCACAAATCCAGGGTTTAACAAGAACGTCTGGGGGGGGGGGGTAGGAAAAAACAAGGGGAAATAGGTTATCTTGCATAATGACTTAGCCACTCCCAGTCTCTATTCAAGCCTAAGTTAATTGTATCCAATTTGCAAATGAATTCCAATTCAACAGTCTCTCGCTGGAGTCTGGTTTTGAAGTTTTTTTGTTGTAATATCACAACTTTCATGTCTGTAATCGCGTGACCAGAGAGATTGAAGTGTTCTCCGACTGGTTTATGAATGTTATAATTCTTGACATCTGATTTGTGTCCATTTACTCTTTTACGTAGAGACTGTCCAGTTTGACCAATGTACATGGCAGAGGGGCATTGCTGGCACATGATGGCATATATCACATTGGTGGATGTGCAGGTGAACGAGCCTCTGATAGCGTGGCTGATGTTATTAGGCCCTGTGATGGTGTCCCCTGAATAGATATGTGGGCACAGTTGGCAACGGGCTTTGTTGCAAGGATAGGTTCCTGGGTTAGTGGTTCTGGTGTGTGGTGTGTGGTTGCTGGTGAGAATTTGCTTCAGGTTGGGGGGCTGTCTGTAGGCAAGGACTGGCCTGTCTCCCAAGATCTGAGAGAGAGATGGGTCGTCCTTCAGGATAGGTTGTAGATCCTTGAGGATGCGTTGGAGAGGTTTTAGTTGGGGGCTGAAGGTGATGGCTAGTGGCGTTCTGTTATTTTCTTTGTTAGGCCTGTCCTGTAGTAGGTGACTTCTGGGAACTCTTCTGGCTCTATCAATCTGTTTCTTCACTTCCGCAGGTGGGTATTGTAGTTGTAAGAATGCTTGACAGAGATCCTGTAGGTGTTTGTCTCTGTCTGAGGGGTTGGAGCAAATGCGGTTGTATCGCAGAGCTTGGCTGTAGACGATGGATCATGTGGTGTGGTCAGGGTGAAAGCTGGAGGCATGTAGGTAGGAATAGCGGTCAGTAGGTTTCCGGTATAGGGTGGTGTTTATGTGACCATCGTTTATTAGCACTGTAGTGTCCATGAAGTGGATCTCTTGTGTGGACTGGACCAGGCTGAGGTTGATGCTGGGATGGAAATTGTTGAAATCATGGTGGAATTCCTCAAGGGCTTCTTTTCCATGGGTCCAGATGATGAAGATATCATCAATATAGTGCAAGGAGAGTAGGGGCGTTAGGCGTTAGAGAGCTGAGGAAGCGTTGTTGTAAGTCAGCCATAAAAATGTTGGCATACTGTGGGGCGATGCAGGTACCCATGGCAGTGCCGCTGATTTGAAGGTATACATTGTCCCAAAATGTAAAATAGTTATGGGTAAGGACAAAGTCACAAAGTTCAGCCACCAGGTTTGCCGTGACATTATCGGGGATAGTGTTCCTAATGGCTTGTATTCCATCTTTGTGTGGAATGTTGGTGTAGAGGGCTTCTACATCCATAGTGGCCAGGATGGTGTTATCAGGAAGATCACCGATGGATTGTAGTTTCCTCAGGAAGTCAGTGGTATCTCGAAGATAGCTGGGAGTGCTGGTAGCGTAGGGCCTGAGGAGGGAGTCTACATAGCCAGACAATCCTGCTGTCAGGGTGCCAATGCCTGAGATGATGGGGCGCCCAGGATTTCCAGGTTTATGGATCTTGGGTGGTAGATAGAATATCCCAGGTCGGGGTTCCAGGGGTGTGTCTGTGCGGATTTGATCTTGTGCTTTTTCAGGGAGTTTCTTGAGCAAATGCTGTAGTTTCTTTTGGTAACTCTCAGTGGGATCAGAGGGTAATGGCTTGTAGAAAGTGGTGTTGGAGAGCTGCCGAGCAGCCTCTTGTTCATATTCCGACCTATTCATGATGACGACAGCACCTCCTTTGTCAGCCTTTTTGATGATGATGTCAGAATTGTTTCTGAGGCTGTGGATGGTGTTGTGTTCTGCACGGCTGAGGTTGTGGGGCAAGTGATGCTGCTTTTCCACAATTTCAGCCTGTGCACGTCGGCGGAAGCACTCTATGTAGAAGTCCAGTCTGCTGTCTCGACCTTCAGGAGGAGTTAGTTTGACATCTGTAGTATGCAAGGTCTTGGAAAAAATTTTGAAGAGAAAGTAGTTAAGGACATTGAGGTCAATGGTAAATGGGACAAAATAGAACATGGTTTTACAAAAGGTAGATCGTGCCAAACCAACCTGATTTCCTTCTTTGAGAAAGTAACAGATTTTTTAGACAAAGGAAACGCAGTGGATCTAATTTACCTGGATTTCAGTAAGGCGTTTGATACGGTGCCACATGGGGAATTATTAGTTAAATTGGAAAAGATGGGGATCAATATGAAAATTGAAAGGTGGATAAGGAATTGGTTAAAAGGGAGACTACAGAGGTGAAAGGTGAACTGTCAGGCTGGAAGGAGGTTACCAGTGGAGTTCCTCAGGAATCGGTTTTGGGACCAGTCTCATTTAATCTTTTTATTACTGACCTTGGCACAAAAAGCAGGAATGTGCTAATAAAGTTTGCGGATGATACAAAGCTGGGAGGTATTGCCAACTCAGAGAAGGACAGGGATACCCTACAGGAGGATCTGGATGACATTGTAAACTGGAGTAATAGTAATAGGATGAAATTTAATAGTGAGAAGTGTAAGGTCATGCATTTAGGGATTAATAACAAGAATTTTAATTATAAACTGGGGATGCATCAATTAGAAGTAACGGAGGAGGAGAAGGACCTCGGAGTATTGGTTGATCACAGGACGGCTATGAGCTGCCAATGCGATATGGCCGTGAAAAAAGCTAATGTGGTCTTGGGATGCATCAGGCGAGGTATTTCCAGTAGGGATAAGGAGGTGTTAGTACCGTTATACAAGGCACTGGTGAGACCTCACCTGGAATACTGTGTGCAGTTCTGGTCTCCCATGTTTAAGAAGGATGAATTCAAACTGGAACAGGTACAGAGAAGGGCTACTAGGATGATCCGAGGAATGGAAAACCTGTCTTATGAAAGGAGACTCAAGGAGCTTGGCTTGTTTAGCCTAACCAAAAGAAGGCTGAGGGGAGATATGATTGCTCTCTATAAATATATCAGAGGGATACATACCATGGAGGGAGAGGAATTATTTATGCTCAGTACCAATGTGGACACAAGAACAAATGGATATAAACTGGCCACCAGGAAGTTTAGACTTTAAATTAGATGAAGGTTTCTAACCATCAAAGGAGTGAAGTTCTGGAACAGCCTTCCAAGGGAAGCAGTGGGGGCAAAAGACCTATCTGGCTTCAAGATTAAACTCGATAAGTTTATGGAGGAGATGGTATGATGGGATAACATGATTTTGGCAATTAATTGATCTTTAACTATTCATGGTAAATAGGCCCAATGGCCTGTGATGGGATGTTAGATGGGGTGGGATCTGTGTTACTACAGAGAATTCTTTCGTGGGTATCTGGCTGGTGAATCTTGCCAACAAGCTCAGGGTTCAGCTGATCGCCATATTTGGGGTCGGAAAGGAATTTTCCTCCAGGGCAGATTGGAAGAGGCCCTGGGGCTTTTTCGCCTTCCTCTGCAGCATGGGGCACGGATCACTTGCTGGAGGATTCTCTGCACCTTGAAGTCTTTAAACCATGATTTGAGGACTTCAGTAGTTCAGACATAGGTGAGAGGTTTATTGCAGGAGTGGGTGGGTGAGATTCTGTGGCCTGCATCGTGCAGGAGGTCAGACTAGATGATCATAATGGTCCCTTCTGACCTTAATATCTATGAATCTATTAAAAGACTCACGCTTGCACAACTGGAGACAGGGGAGCTGGGCATATTGAGCTCAGGGCTTTGTCGCAGGCTACTGTAACTCCAAGAAATCCATGGAGATTTGAACTCAGACTGCAGGGTTCAGAGTCCTGACTGTTTGACCAGGGACCAGATTGCATTGTGCTGTTTGGGCACCTATGAGCTGCACCTGGCAGGCTGGCAGTCTGCACTCACAGGTGCTCTCCAGTTGCTTCCCCTCTCCGAACCGTCTCTCCTCTGCTGTCTCGAGTGTGCGCTCTCTCCCCGCTTGGCTTTCTGAGCCCCCGTTGCCCTAGAATGTGACTTTCCTGCCTGTTGTTGCCTGATCTTTGGATTGTGTATTAATTATATAGATTACTTAAGAATCCCCAGTTATCACTTTAAGGATTGACAGGTTCTTCTCCCAAAATCAGACCCTGTATTATTTAACTTATTCTATAGTTGGGAACCCTGATGTGCACAGTTACAACACTCACACTATAGGAACTCTTTTATATTTAATATAGTTTATTAATATATTTAGCACAGTCACAATTTAACCCCAATTTAACAAGATAGAGAATGTACATCTGCACTTCCATATGCTCACACCATCCCTTGTAGAACAATCTGAAGTGTTAACCATCATCTTCCTCATCACCATCACCTTCCCCATCATCACCAGTGGCATCATTCTGGCCCCTCCCAAGGACTACACCTCCTTCTCCCGCTGCCCCTAGGCTGGGATGCCACTTTTATAATACGTTACGCTGACGCCGTTATGGTTGATGCATATTCGGTAGGGGATTTTTCCCCTTTTCCTTATTTGCATTTCCTCACTTCACTAATTTTGGAGTGTCTTTTCCCTATAGGTTAGTATATTATTGATCTCAACTTATTATTGTAGACGTCAATTCGTCACCCTGGCCGTTTTGTGGTTAGGTGTCACATTTGTTATTTCTGTCCTAACCGGTTATTGCGGGTTTTTCCAAGTTGTGGTGTACCTGTTAAGTTTAAAAGGGTATGAACTTAGGAAAGGCCCTCGGCCAGCCTGCTTTAACACATCATATGTGGACCTTATGCTTTAGCTCATCACCATCTATCTGGCTGAAAGGTCCCAGACATATGTATGCAGACTTTGCCTTAGCTCAACAGACAGGATGTGGCCTGTAAGTCCCTTGCTATGTTACAATCAAACTACTTTAATATAAACCTCTTATAACCTATTATAATAAAACAAATAACCAGACCATAAGGCAATAAGAAATCCATAAGAAAAGATATGTAGGCAAGGAAGCAGGTTAGCCCTATAGGCTACAGCCTAGACTCTGAGTCGCATCAGGTGGGGCCACTGGCTACCAGGCTTCCATCCAAGTGTGCGGGGCCCAGGGCAGGGAGTGTTACTGATTTAGGAACCTCCCTGTGCCAAGAGGGGACCTGGTGACTGGAGCTGCTGTGGTTGTGTGAGAGACCAAAGGGCACCTCCATTCTGGGATGGAGGGGTCTGGCCTGCAGGCACAATTGCCTTTGCGTTGGGCAGTTTTCTGGCAACCCTGCACAGAAGGGGCTGCAGCTGGCAGCAGCTTAAAGCCCTTCTCTCCCTGCTGCGCTAGGCACGGTTTGGATAAATGCAATGTCCATGTTTCATAGAGGCTCTTGGTGCCTTGATCGGAAGAGCAGCGCAGCTGGGAAGCACTGAACTGGCTCCGTGTTTTCTGTTTGCAGGGTCGGTCCCAGGAGATTAGAGAGACAAAGTGGGGGCCAACTTCTACTGGGGAGAGACAAGCCTTCAAGCTCCACAGAGCTTGTCCTCAGGCCCTTGTCTCTCTCCCCAACAGAAGTTGGTCCAATAAAGGATATGACCTCCCCCGCCTTGTCTCTTGGTGTTTTCTGCTCCCACGGGCATGGCTGGCTCAGCAGGCTCAGGGAGTAACATCACCACCATTGGAGACAGGAGTGGAGCAAACCTCACAATCCGTGTGGTTACTGCAGGTCTGTCCAGCTGCCCCCTCCTCCCTCAGTGTCAGTCATGCGGGGAGCCTGTCTGCCCCCTCCTCAGCTACAGTCCCCTGGGCAGGGCCAGTCAGTTGGGGTGTGTCCCAGCAGCCCCCTGCTCACTCCCACGTGGAGCCCAGATCTGGGTGACATGGCCCTCTGGTTTGTTTGATCCCTGAGGGGTTTTCTGAGTTCAAATCGGGACCCCAAGTTTCTCCTCACTTGAGGAAATCCCTGTGAAAACTCACCCTTTCCATGTGTCTTTTTTACTCCCTCTGCCAGAGACGTTCCCCATTCTTTCAAGTCCAGCGTGAGGAGAGGGGGAGAGAGAGGTGAGGTTTCAGGCTGCTGTGTTATGGCAGGATTGCTGCTATTAATTGCCAGAACCTGCTAATTCTGAGGAAGAAGCAGGGGGAAAGGGGCAGAGATACAGAGTCAGGGAGTGAAATGGAGAAAATACAGGAAGAATTTCTAGCAAGGGCGAAGTGTAATTAACAGAATCCAGAATATTCCCTGCACATTGTATTACTCTGGGCCTGATTCTCTTCCGCACTGACGACCCTTTCCCTGTCTCTGGCCGTGTCTAGAGGGCTTTATGCCACTGTCGAGCCCCTTTACAGTGCCGTGAAGGTAAAGGTGTTATGTCGTCTTAGTGCAAACAAGAATCAGACTCGTCCTGGGTGTCCAATGACCCCTCCGCACACCCAGGGTCTGTTTTTCAAAGGCTCTGAGCACCCACAGCTCTAAGTGAAGTCAGTGGGACCTGATGGTGTCCAGCACTTCTGACAATCAGGTGCCCAGTGCTTGTTCCATCCAGGGCTCTGGAAGCATTTAATATACTCGGTGGCACAGGGGGCACATGTGGCTCTGTTTGGGGAGGCTCACACACAGGTGCCAGAAGCTCTCTAGAAGTTGGGGGGCCACCGGCGCTTAGATCATGGCCCTGCCACCAAGGCCCCACCCCATGTCATTGTCTTCCTCTGAGGCCCCTCCCTCACGCTGGCACTTATTGCCCAATTCCCCGAGGCACCCCCACTCTTCACTCCTCTCCGCTCCCTCCCCCGACACCCTCCTACCTGCCCCCCGCTCCTCTCTCTCTCTTCCCCCAAGACTCCACTCAGCCCCTGCTTGCTCCTCTCTGCCCCTTTCCTGTAAGGGGGGGCTACCAGGGGAGCCACGGGGCCAGGCCCCCATCTCTTTTTTTCTGCCTTAGGTGAGCAGGGGCCAACAGGTCCTTGGGGAAGGAGACAGGGCAGGAAGAGGTGCAGTGGGGAATGGAAAGAGGCAGAGCATAAGTGGTGCCCCCACTTCTCTGGAGCTTCGCTTCCAGCACTGGGAAGGTGACAATGGGCCCACGTGCCTCCAGAGGGGTGACCCGCCCCACACCCCCAGCAGCTCAGCCTCCCCTGGCCTCTTAGACGTGCTGCCCATGCTCAGCTCCTTCCACACTCTAGAGAGGCGCAGCACTCGGGGTAGGACTGAGCCATGGGGCACTAGGTGAGTGGCAGAGGCTCCGGGAGCTGAGAGTTTGCCTCGCACCCCTCAGGGACACAGCGTGAGGCACCATCCCAGGCATCTCTATGCAAGGAGCAGAACAGGGTTTACTTGGGGTGCAGAGCGTATTGAGAGCCTCTCAGAGGTTTGTCGAGATGAATTGCTCTGGTTAGCAAGTGTGGCTAGAACACAGGCCTCGCTGTGAGCAGGATTTGAACCTGTGCAGGGAAACCCTATTGGATTTCTAGCCCAACACCAGAACCACTCGGCCATCACAGCTTTGAGCCCAGCAATGCCCCAAGGCCAGAGAAACTGGGAAACAATCACAATGCCCAGGCCTGAAGTCATCTGAAATACAGAATTCAAACAGCATACCTGGCTCTCAAAGCACAGGGGGAATTTGTGGGTCTCGTTGTTTAGCCATGTGGTTAAGCATCAAACCAACCCCCTCCTGTGGGGTCTGAAATTATTGCTCTCCCCACTGTAAAGATAGGGACATGGAGATAGAATTAAACTGGCCAAGGTCACACAGTGAGTTAGAATCCACCAGCTCCCTGCTCTAGCCACCAATGTTCGGACTTTCTCGCTTTTATTAAACTGTTTTTATTATTGGACTCTTTTCTCTATTTAGAAACAGGACTAAGCCATGACTGGACTGTCAGACTGGAGAATGGGACCCGGCTCCCTTCACCTGGACCCCAGATTTCTCCTCACTTCAGAGAAACTTGTTTGTGGTCAAATGAACCACATTCAAATGACTACAGATTATGAACCGTTTGTTGTTGTTGCCTTGGTAAATCCCCCCCCCCCCCCCCCCCGCCTTTTCCCTGAGTCAGGAATGATGATTTCTGGGTTCACTCTCATTTCTTTCAGTGTTACGTTAGCATCTATTGCAACTAACTGGTCAGAACCTGTCACTTCCGAAAGTCCCAGATGTGTGTCTCAGTTTCCCCACCTAGCTCCCTTCTTGGTGCCTTTGATTTTCCTCAGAGTCTCCTTCAGAGCACTGGTTTGTTGGCACCAATAACCAAGTCTGATTTCCAGGTCAGCAGACGTGTCCTCCTGTTGCTAGAACTTCCCTTTTTCACATCTAGAAAGAAACCGTTTTTTCCCATTGATCATTATTTACTTTATTGTTGTATTTTACTCTGAATTTCTTCCCAGTGAGAAATGCTGAATTTAGGGGCCAGGAGAATGAATCTCTGTGTATCCAGCCACAGAATAGCTCCAGCTCCAGCAATGGTTGTGCAAGCTTCCCTGAGGTGTCCCGTCAATGTGCTTCAGCCCTGATTTCCTGAGACCAGCTCTGGGGACCGGACGGGAGTTCAGTCCCTGTGGGCAATTCACTCCTCGGCCTCCATGCTTTGACTAATAGATTCCAATGTTCCTGCTGGTCTTTTTTCTGTGGACATCTGCCCACTTGCAACTGGACTGAGATCAACTTCCCTCAAACCAGCTCATTCCTTACCAGTCTCTGAATGGTCATCATGTCATACAGACTTCTGTTCCTCCTGCCCTGGGCAGAAGAGAACACCAGTGCCCTGGAGGTGACAGGCCCGGACTGTATCCCCAGAGTCCTGGGGCATCGTCCCTGCCCTAAGGCTGTGGCTGCACTGGGGAGCTTACAGTGACCTCCCAGCACCCATGCAGCTGCACCCCTGGAAGCTCTCTAGTGTAGCCGGGAGGGAGCTCTCCACCCCCAGCCAGCAGCCATAGCCATGCTGGCAGGAGAAACTCTCCCAGCGACATAGCACGGTCCACACCAGCACTTAGGTTGGTGTAACTTGTCTCACTCGGGGGGTGGCTTCTTCACACCCCTGGGCGACATACGTTCTACCGACACAAGGGGGAGTGTAGATGCAGCCATAGCAGAGAAGCGATTTAGAAAACAGGTTTCATTTTGTAGGAAATGCAGGAACCCCGGGTTTGTAATAAACCAAAGGAGATTCCGACCCCACGAGTCACCTTCACCACTTTGCAGTTGTGCCCTGGGATAGTTGTTTTCTCTCAGCCTGTGCCCACTATCATGCCATGTGAAGGGGAAGGAGCCATGCACCTGTCTAGGGTGCTTCTGACATCCGAGAGGGGAGAAAGGAAAAAAGATGCTCAGTCCCACATGCTACTCACACAGGGGGTGGGAACTTTTGTGGTCATTTCAATAGACTCAAGGGGCTCCAAAAGAGTCAAAGGTGCTCATGTGTCCCTGTCCAACATTAAACAGGAGAAACAAGGCTGGCAGTCTGGGCTACTGGACAGAACAAGCGTTCAGGCTGAAAAGCCAACATCATTTCTCTCAATTTCAGCAAAAAACAAATTAAAAAAAAACCCCACAAAAACAGGCACCTGAAAAAGTACTGCCCCTGACTTCACCTTTCCAAGGTCTTCTCCACACGCTCTCCCGCCCCGAGTGAGAATCCTACACCTTGACCAACAAACCACAATCAGACCCGAATGCAGCTCTCCCTCTGCAGGCAGGATGGAGGAGAAAAACACAGGTGAAAAAAACCTCCAAGGTCAGCTGCAAACGGAGCCTTGGCAAGGACTTGGTCGAAATTTGAAGCCGGGATCTCTTGCATCCTAAAGGAGACTCACGCCCAAGTCCAACAAATCCTTTGGGAACTCGAAGGAAACCTGCATTCCACAGGAGTTTCCAAAGACAAACGACCAGCCACACACCCAGGCAGAAGTAGCCTGGAAATGGGAAGGTACAGTAGCAAACACACCCTGGGTGACGGCTTGTCTGGGAGCTGCAGCCAGGCCGTCTGGCACCTGAAGTGAGACTCAGACCCTTACAGCAACAAGCCACATTTGGCCATTGCTGAAATTGTCAGGCCTCAGAATTTTGGGCCAGAAACCAACAGCCAAATCGAGCTGTAAAACTGAACCACTTGGAAATGGCCCTTCTAGCGTGCCACAATACCGTAGGCAA
Source organism: Natator depressus (assembly GCF_965152275.1). Taxonomy (NCBI): domain Eukaryota; kingdom Metazoa; phylum Chordata; order Testudines; family Cheloniidae; genus Natator; species Natator depressus. The sequence continues at coordinate 133,591,316 of NC_134238.1, forward strand.
CAGTCTGGGTGTGCGCTGTTGGCTTCCGAGAGGTAGAATCCAGTGCCTGCATCTTCGCTTCCCACAGCGAGATATTTTGAGCCCCCAACAATTAGGTAGAAGAACAGGTAGATGAAAACCCAAAGAAAGTTTCAAGAGTTCTCCCTCCTGGCTGAGCTGGGTGCGCTGTCCAGGTCACGGATGGTCATTCTGGGGAGGGATGTGGGTCTGGTCCAGTTTGGGGGGGTTGTTCTGGAGAAGGATGTGGGTCTCATATATTTGGAGGTTTGGCCCAGAGCCCAGTCTTTTGGGGGCACAGCTGGTGGTCCTGATCCTAGTCTGTCTGCCTCTCTTCTGGCAGAGAAGGTCAAGCCAGGTGAGTATGAATAATGATGCTGTAAATAACATGTAATAAAGTCATGGATGTTTTTTCTTTTTAAAAATGTTTTAACAGTTTTCAATCTGCCCCAATTTCATCAGGCCCCGGTAATTCCTATGAGAAATGTGAAGGATGAGCTATTGTAACTGTTCCCTCTTCGTGGGAGCAACAGCTGGCTGGGGTTTTGGCAGCTCAGGCTTTTGTTAGCTGGTTTTACCCACTGTGTTTTCTTTTGCATGTTTTCTTTCATAATGTATTTGATGTTCCTGTGTGTAACTTTTCGCGCTAAGGCACACAGCTGTACAGGTTTTATTTACAATCGTTACAAGTTGAAGTTGCAGATGGAGGGGGCTCCGAGCAATGGCAGCCTTAAGGGGGTGGGCGGCTAGAAGCTGGGGGACTGGATCGGGACCCCCTACAACTTACTGGTCTCTCTGCCCTGCAGTTTTAGTCCCCCCAGATTAGCCTGATTATCACAACAAACGTTTTTTTTCTGCTGCTGCTAACAGCCCACCTTCATCGATTGGTCTCATTAAGAGTTGGTATGGCAACCTCCGTTTTCTTGTGTTCTCTGTATATATATAGATATCTATATCTATATCTATATATTTTCCTACTGTATTTTCCATTGCATGCATCTGATGAAGTGGGCTTTAGCCCATGAAAGCTTATGCTCAAATAAATTGGTTCGTCTCTAAGGTGCCACAAGTCCTCCTCATTATCTTTTCCTGACTGATTGTGCTGGGGCCTCTGCCTGGCTCCAGCGCTCCGGTCCCTCAGCTACCAAGGCCACCTGGGAACCCTGATCGATTCCAGCTTTAAGGAGTGCTGAGATCCATCTCTTTCTCTCTCTCTCTCTAGGTATAGCCTCCTGACCCTGCCTTATGGGATCAGTTATAGTTTGCTAGCCCTAACTTTTGTAGTCAAATTTAAGTTAGATTTAATCTTGGAACGCTTTTGTTTGTTTGGCTCCCCTCGTAGGGTTACTACCTGGGAATAAATAACTTTCATGGTCAAACTGATTGCTTTCCCCCCCACCCCCTCCTCCATGGGTGTTTTTGGCTTCTCCATTCACTCTGCAGCAACGCTCCTTGTCCCGAAGCGAAAGATCCCTGCAGCCCCAAAAATCCTGTGGGCTTTGCTCATCAAGTGGGTTACGAGCAGACTGGTTGTGGGGTGAAGGTGGGGACAGGGATGTTCTGAACCTGGGGGTAGAGGAGGGTGGCAGATTAAGGTGTTGCTCAGCCCAGCCCGCTGAGGTCAAGGATATATGAGGGGACCAGCTTTAAATTGCTGTTCAATCCAGCCGACTGAGTCCCGGGACACATAAGGGGTCAGCTTGCGAGTGCTGATTCCCCAGTCCTCTCAGACATGCTACGTTAATGTGTGTGTGTGTGTGTGTGTGTTCATCAGATTTGGGGGCTGGAAGACCCCAGCCCTGGGGAACCTAGGTCTTGCAGGATAGCTCCATTGGGAGGGAACTTGCAGAAGGAAGGAGTAGCGCTCCATAGGAAAACACAAGTGACAAAAGCAGTAAATTGACAGAATTGCAGAATCTCCCCCCCCCACCCAGAAGAGTAACCCTAACAAATGGGCATACCCCAAAGTAATGGGCAATTCTGGTAACAGCTCATTTTGGGCTTGTTTTGAAGGGGGATTGACTTCATTCTTGGGACAAGTAACCTGCTATGGCCAAAAATACTTTAGCACTGTGCGCCCTTCCATACAAGTCTTATGGACAAATACTTTGGGTCTTCCTGGATAAGTCCCTGAATAATCAAGGATCTTGACCAAAAATGTCGTCACGTCTTAAAAGGAAGAAAGATTGTCGTTGTGTAGACCATGAAACAAGCCCTGCAACTTTTGGACACGTATCCCGACAGTCCACAGGGTGCACGTCAAGGAACGTTCAAAGCGAGACGGGCGTTCTTTTTGGGGAGACTAACCCCCATTGCGCTGACCAGGAGAAGGGGGAAGTGGGAGCCTGCAGCGCCATCTAGTGGCCAAAGGAGAAATCGCCGGCTTCTGGACCTGTGTGCGCCCTTGGTTCGGTTCACATGCAAAGCTGTGTCACGCCAGGTTGGGAAAACGGGGTTCTGCTGCACGACATCATCCTCTGGACCCGACATCATCCTCTCAACCCGACAGGACACCTCCTACGATACACTGCTACGAGTGACGCTCTCAAACAGGTCCCCACAGCTCCCCAGCCTCCCCCCACCGGGAGGCAGGTGTGAGAGGATTGTTCTCCCCAACTGACAGAGGGAGAAACGAAGACTGAGAAAGGCGAAGGGTCTTGTCTTCCATCACACAACCTGTCGGGATAGAGTTGGGAACAGGACCCGGGTGTCCTGACTTTCAAACGAACCATCAGTCTGGAGTTTCACACACTGAATGATCAGAATAAACGGACCTGGAATGAGCTACAGACCAACAACCATTCACACTGATTCTTCAGCAAGCGTTTTAGAAGCACGAGAACACCAGCGAGAACCAGGAACGGCTCAAAGACAATCAGCAGTGAGAAGAAGAACAATTCACCAAGCAGATGATTGGTTCTGGCTTATTTGCTGGACCTTAAAAGAGAACAACAAAGTCCTGAGTCTCCTCCCTGCCAGGAGACCCCCTGCTCAGCCAATCAGCGTGGAGACTCTGGCGGTGGGCTGAGGGTTCCCCGGATGGCCCAGGGATGGCTCAGGTCACCGGTGAGGATCACTCTCAGAGCACGCTTCCTGTCCCATCTCTTTGGGAGGCCTCCCACCATGAGGGCGACAGAGCAGCCCCCTCCTCGCCAGAGGAGGGAGGGAAGCAGGAAAAGGGAAACCAAAAAAGACAAACCCCAATGACTCTAAGGGACAAAGGCCGAGCTGGGGGAAAATTGTCCCACCTTAACCTCGTGTTTTCCGTGCCTAGAATTTGGCCAGCACCGGGCGGATCAGGCTGCCTCGGTACCAAACCTCTCTGGGGCTCTTACCTTCTCCAAGGGGACGTCTGTCTTCTCGCTCAATGAGCAGTGGGAAAGGAGAAAACTCCAGAGAGGCTCCACCTCGCGCTCACATACGAGACCCTGAATTCTCTCTCAGTCCTCAAGGAGACACCTCAAGAAGGAGACTCCCTGCAGCAAAGCCCCGGGGGTCTCTGAGATCCCCCTGCCCTGCAGCCTGTCCTCCCTGGCCATTGTCATGGACTCTCTGTGAGGTCACCGCCTCCCAACCTCCTTTCACCAATCAGCTGAGTGCTGCAAAAGGCCCTTGTCATGTCACTGCCACCCCCACCCCTGCCCTGCAGGGCTCATGTCCTGCCCCGAGCCGGCTCCTGTGCGTGTTTGAGCTGCTCCCCCGGGTCACCCCCACACACTCAGTGGTCGTGCAAGGGTTCACGCAGGCCACACGTGGAACCATCAGAGGATGCTCCATGTGCCGCACTCGGTTTTGCAGAGATTTGGAGACTTGAAGGCCAGAAGAGACTGTTAGATCATCTCATCTGGCCCCCCTACGCATCACAGGCCTCCTGTATGGCGCAGTAGCGAGTTTTGGACCAAAGCAGACTCGAGAAAGGCATCTCATCAAGGGATGGAAGAAGCACCACTTCCCTTGGCAATCTGGAGGAAATTGATGCTGTGGGGGGCAGGGAATTGACCCCAAGGCCACACTTCTGAGTCTGTATCATAACACACATCCACAACAACACTGTGCAAAGTTTGTACATGTCACCTTAACTCTGATGTTTCCTAACGTTTAAAGGCCTGGTCTCCAGGGTGTTCTTTGTCCTTATAGCGCTATTTAGGGAGAGATGCACTAATTTATTTCCGAGTGGTAGCCGTGTTAGTCTGTCTCAGCAAAAAGAAACGAGAAGTACTCGTGGCACCTTAGAGACTAACAAATTTATTTGGGCATAAGCCTTCATGGGCTAAAACCCACTTCATCGGATACATCCACTGGAAAATACAACAGGAAGATAATATATACAGAGAGAACATGGAAAAATGGGTGTTGCCATACCAACTCGAACAGACTAATCAATTAAGGTGGGCTATTATCAGCAGGAGGAAAAAAACCTTTTGTAGTGATAATCAGGATGGCCTATTTCAAACAGTTGACAGGAAGGTGTGAGTAACAGTAGGGGGGAAATTAGCACAGGGAAATAGCTTTTACTTTGTGTACTAACCCGTCCACTCCCAGTCTTTATTCAAGCCTAAATTAATTGTATCCAGTTTGCAAATTAGTTCCAATTCAGCAGTCTCTCGTTGGAGTCTGTTTTTGAAGTTTTTTTGTTGAAGAATTGCCACTTTTAGGTCTGTAATCAAGTGACCAAAGAGACTGAAGTGTTCTCCAACTGGTTTTTGAATGTTATAATTCTTGACATCTGATTTGTGTCCATTTATTCTTTTACATAAGTAGTAGTTTTGGGTATGATTATAGTTCAAAAAAATGTTTCTGCCAATGTTCATGGTTGGACATCCAGGGCGGGGGAGGGGAGTCATAAAACACTTTGTTTGGAAAAGTCACCATCTTGAGTTGGGAAACTATTTATTCCATTTATGCACCAAGTTTCATTCCTAAATCTAAGACTTCCTGAAGAAGTTTGAGACTTGTGTAAACTTGTTGAACACAGAGCTTTTATTTCCATTTAGGAAAGGTGTCCTGTAAAGCCGCCTAGGCTCTCTCTAGTTTTTGGAGATAATGTTTTTCGGATGAAGATTAACTCTGGTTCAAGTGGATTGGACCTTGTGTTCAGACTTGTTACGCTAGAGCTGGGGTTCCTCTTTGAGAGGCCCTAAGGCCTCCATTCCAAGGCATGCTTAACGGAGTGTTGCCCTTTGTGTGATGTACAATGGAATTCGGAGTTCCATTCATGCAAAGTTGTTCTTAATTCAGCATCTCATTTGGGAGAGAAGTTCTTGAACACTTCGATTAGTACTTCTCTGTCCTCCTTTCCTTGTATTGTACTGTTAAATTGAATGTGGATCTGCAGAAGTCATTCTCAAATGAGGAAGATTAGTTTAAATACATGCTTGTGCGAATCCCCATGCCTTCTTTCCCAGCTGGGACTTTGTAATAGGTATTTCAATGCGTTGCAGAAACCAGTGACAGCTTAGAGTGTGCTCAGTCTTATACCTGCAGGCCTGAAACCACTGTTCTGCAAAGGGGTGCTCAAGCGACTCCAATTGCCATTGCTTTTATGGATTCTGAGGCCCAAAGGGACTGTTACGGTCCTCTAGCCTGACCTCCTGTATAGCCCAGGCCAGAGAACGTCCCTACAATCATTCCTAGAGTAGATCTTTTTGTAGAAAAACTTCCTATCTTGATTTACAAATTTATCAGTGATAGAAGATACACCGTTGGTAAATTGTTCCATGGGTTAAAAATTTACACCTTTAGTTCCCTTCTGGATTTGTCTAGCTTCCAACTTCCAGCCACTGGATTGCGTTGTACCTTTCTTTGCTAAAATGAAGAGCCCATTATTAAATAGGGTCTTTTTAGAAGGCTGGCAAAGCCTTCCACTCCAGGATGGATCTACAGGGGCAAGGTATTCGAAGAACCACAGTTACACAGCTGCACACAGTCTCAGTTATATTTGTATAATCAGACTCTTGAACGCTAGAGAGAAGCTATTTACTAGTAACTGTGGAGGGCTTTTTGTATGTTGCCTCGGCACATCCACACTAAGGGTTCTGCCCTACCTATAGCACTGCAAGGTAAGCACCTTTGGAGAAGCATTGGTGGACGTATGTGTCTCTGTCTGTCTCTCATTCCCAGGCTTCACAGCCCAAAAATGCAGTCCATGAGGTCAGAGTGCCGTACTAACGAGTCTAGGAGCTTTTGTTGCCCACAGTCAACAAGTTTCTTGGGCTCTGTCATTCAAACAAAGCCAAATAAAGAAATTTAGATGACTCTACATGAAAAATTCAGCATTCTTGATGGAAGTTTGTTGTTGCATCCACACCACCTTATTCAGATTACAGATGGCCCCTCAAATTTTCTCCAGCTCCTGGTAGTTAAAGAGGCCACCACAGCCACTGCCTCAGAAAAGCATGTATAAGGTCCCAAAGCCCTGCACCGCATTCATTTTGAAAGAGAGCACCTAATTTTGTTGTGATTTACTCCATCCACCTTCCCTTCCTTCCGGAATCCAGAATGTGAGAAGAGCTCCAAAAAGTGTGAATTCTCCTCATTCTTCCAATAGAAGTACAAATCTCCCTGGCACTTCAAGTGTAAAGGAAACAGCCTCTAAGACCACTACCCTTAAAAAGGTGTTCACAGAAATGGGCAAGCCACTTCCGGAGACCTAGCATGCTCCACGAGGGGATCGCTGCTAGAGCCTCTGCATTCGGTGGAGGAAGCCTGCAGAGTAACAACACGGTCGCTCAGCCATTCTGAATTGAGACTGACTTTCACTGGTGTGTGTTTTTGTTTTGTTTTGTTAATGGTGGGTTCTTCAAGTGGGAGTCTGTACAAAGTCGCATGTATAGCAGTGGTTACCAGTTCTGTTTTAATCTTTGTTTTAATTTAGTTCTGCTTCAGTCAAATGGGAGATTTAACAGCTCCTTAAATCCCTCGAGTTAATCTATCCGCATGTGATCTTAGTCTGTTTTATTTCTCTACAATTCTATCTCATCTCTGCTTCTTCTGAATCTTTGTTCACATCTCCATCTCTTCTCTGGCTCGTCTCCCTACATTCCTTGCGCTAAATGCCAGTGTGCTTATTAATAGGATGGCTCTCTGGGCTAGACAATCCCCTTCCTGCATAGGGCATCTCTGGGCTTCTGAAAATGAGTTCTTCAACAGTCCCACAGGTAGGGCCTCCCCTCTATGTGGCAGCAGTCAGCCTCCAGAGAGGAGCCTCACCAGAGGGCTCCAGTCTCTCTAAAAATGCACTGCCAAATCCCTCATCAATGGGGACTTGGCATATTTTAATATTCTTCCCCTGTGGAGGGGCTTGGGGCCTCATACAAAGTGGAGAGGTCATTAGTGGACAAATTTCAGAGACCCTGGAGCTGCCTGGGAATGCTTTGAGGAGGTTTTGAGGCCCCTACTCTAGATTTGATAGGCCTCCAAAGTGCACTTATTGATTTAGTTAAAGTCAGTCCAAGAACCGAGCTAATCTTGAGCAGAGGAGCATATCTCATGCTTGAGTTTGTCCTCTGCTAAAACCGTCAACGAGGAGGTCAGATCAGTGCTGATTTCACTGTCATGTAAAATAATGGGCTCTCGGGTCCAAGGCTGGGAAAATCAGTTTTGGAGTAGATTGGATTATGTTCTGCCCATCACAGGGGGAGAAGAGGAAACTTGCCTTTTAAGCACCTCCTAATGTAGTAAGTAGATCCAGTGTCCACTTTGGGAAGGCTGTGTGTCCCGCTTTCCTGCTCAATGCCCCCTGTAAAGGGAAAAGGAGATGTTAAGGGAAATCATTGCACAAAATAGCTCATGCTTAAATCCCTGTAGATGTCTTCCTAAGATTGTCTAAAATGCATAGTTGTTCATTCTTAAAATATTTTGGTTCGATTACTTACAAATGGTCAATGTCTCACTGTGCTTTCCTTTTTTCAAGGTGGAAAAAGTGTGCACTGGTGGGCATACAGATGTATTCCTTTATCCTGCTAAGAAAATGCAACACTTAGTGACGAGTGGCATAGACCATGAAGGAACATCTCAGAACCTTACTTCTTCAAAAGCAGATCCTTTCTTAAAGCCAGTTATGGAGACCAATTCAGCTTCTCTGAATAGTGACTTCAAACAGAAAGTTGCAGAAATTTTGTTTAAGTATTCCAATGGTCTTTGGGCTAATGCACTTCCCAAGGTGTATGAAGACACATACAAAGTAAAATTTCCTGAGGATGCTCTGAATAATCTTGACTTATTATCTGATATATGCACTGTCAACCAGATAAGTGACAGCCCTAAAAAGGCAATCCTCTATGCTAAACCACAAAAATACATTGATGAGAATCTGAATGCCACTGATCGTGTCCATATCCCTGAAGATCTGAAGATAATGGTTGAGCAAGAGTGCTCTCAGTTAATGGAAAAGACCAAAGAGCAGGGTCCAGAAAATATAATGGTCCCTCCTTTAATCATTCCGGCGGAAGCATCTCCATCTGTATTGGTGGTAGAACTGAACAACACGAATGAAGTTGTTATTAGGCAAGTCTTTATTTCACACTCTTTCTTCATTTTTTCTAAAATCCAGGGATCATTCTGCACAATCAACTTCCTCACTACTTTGCTCACAAAAAGCTATTTTACAAAAGAAAACAGACCAATAGAAAACTCCACTAACAGACTGTAATAGTTACTAAAAATACTAACACATTTAAAATACTATAAAAATATTTAGTTTGCGTCTGCAAAATTGAACAGAAATGAGCTCAGTGAAGATTCATTGAACGAATCCCAGCGTAAGCTTTAGAGTGAGAAGCAGAGAAGGGCTGAGACTGTTCAGCTGTCATTGGAAAGTAGGGTTTTTAAACTGTCCTCTTCTTCTTCACCATACTGTTCAGATGTCACCTTCCTATTATAGCTGACTCTTAAAACTATGACTCTTTATCCTTTAGTCGAGGTGTATTTCTTCCAATATAAAGGAAAACTGCAGTGTAATGGAAACATGAGAACAATGCCTGTGCACTTTAATAGCGCAGTGATCGACTAGTGCTTTGAACTGTTTGCATGTTCGTTTGTGGGTTAGTCCACCAAGGACCAACGTTAAAATAGCTCCGCTGCTTTAGAAAGGGCGGCTGCTGCTGCTATGCTCCCCTATCTAAAGTGGCTGCTTTGTGTCGGGGAATCCCACGGCAGGTTTACTAGTCGTCTTCACGCTGTGATAGAATGTAGAAAACGTAATCTCTGTGAAATACAGATACAGCCGCCACTCGGCCAACTTTTCATCCAAAAAAGTCGAGTTACAAACCCTTGAAAATTACTTTACATGGCACCTCAGAATGAACTTAGTAGATACTCGGTAGAGTGGTGTATCAACACTCCTCTCGTGGCTAAGTCCGTTTCTGCAGAGTTTAAGCTTACATTTCATAATTTTTTTCCAGTAATCATCAAAAGCCCCAATCAGGATCTGGGCCCTATTGTGCTAAGCACTCTACAAATACTTTGGGGGGAAGGACTGTTTCTCAAGAGCTTACTAATGATGCAAGGTATGATGAGCAATAGGAGGAAAGATGGGTGGGGGAGACATTTAAATAGACTACCTTTATGCATGATTTGGTTCCAAATCCCTTATACATTTTTAGTATTTAGCAGAAATTGGTATAATTGATCGTGTGTGTGTGTGTGTGTGTGTGTGTGTGTGTGTATATATATATATATATATATATATAATCAATTATAGCAATTTCTGCTAAATTTCAAAAGTAAATTTCCAATCCTTTTAGTTAAAGAGAAAATTAAGTGCCTCAAAACAGTGGTGTTGGTCTGTAGAAAGATGGATACTGTTCTAAATGAGTGTTGACTCTAAAGCCTAATGATGATTAACCCATTATGCTGCTAATTCTATCAGAAACAGCCATCTATTTTGGGTTTATGGGCAAAATGTGACTAGAGGACCAACACTTTCCTTTCTCAGTCTGAGCCTTAACACCATTCACGTTGTCCTTTACCTCAAGCAAGTTCTTACTCTGTTGTATTTAAGTGCTACAATTGCAAGGGGTGGTTGTAATTTTATCTTGAACTCTGCTCTAAACCCAGTAAACTAGTCTGTGCCAAAACTTTTAACCAAGGTGGTATACCAGACTTTCTCTGAATGGAAAAAATCACTGATCAACACAAAGAAAAGGCCACTTGAGTTTGTGACTGAGCCTAGGTTATTAAAAAATGGCAATACACTTACTACACGGGGGAATTGAAAATATAGGAAGAGTTCAGTTATTCAGATAAATTAATTTAAAAAACAAAGGTACTGGTCAATCTGAACTGGTGGCCGCAACTGTGGGATGATTTTTTGCGGGGGAAATGGCCAGTGGAAGCAAGGACTTGTTCTTGTATGCTAGAACGTTAATCGACCCGTGCAGATTGCATGCTTCGCATCAGTAAGGGGGGGTGCACAGTCTTTCTCCCCATCGCTTTGTGTTCTGTCAGATCTGGAACCATGCTGAACACTTTTTTTTATTTTTCATTTTGATAACAATAATTTATTGTACACTTAGCGTGTCGCTTACGCTTTTACCTGTTTGAGATTAACTCTTCAAAGTGGATGGATTCTGACATGAAGAATTACATTTTGGGAGCTGCTTACATTTAAAAAGTCTACACTGTATGTACTGGGTCTAGCGTGGGGTTTTTCCTCCAGAGACAGAGTTGTGCCATTTTTGTCACTTTGCCAATGCCAGTTTCAGCAGGCATTTCATACTGAGCACCATGCACTTTGGCTCCGTGCATTTCACACTTCCACATGGGTGTCCGATTTGCTGCATCAGCTCAGATCAATGATCCCTTTTCTTAGGTTCCTTCTATGGAGTCCACGTGGGAAGAGCAAGGAAAAATTCCTGCTCAACAAGGAGCAGGACAGAACACTTCAGTGTTTGAGAGCGTTAGGGAGGCTTCAACACTGCTTAATCGCTGCTTCTGTGAACACAGGCTTTCCAAGAGCATCAGAATAATGCATTCTGAGATTAACACAGTTTCTGCTTGTCACACACGCTGACATCCACACCACCCACTTACTCCTCTTCTCGATAAGGACTGCTTGATGACCCTGATTATCAATGTAGTTTTCTGCACTCAAAATTTGAAAGCATTGTCTTGGATTGTATGCCCTGTATCCTCTGCCAAGTTGTTCTGGGGTGTAGGCTCATCCATCACATATCTGTTGCAGTTCTTAAAAGTTACATTTCTAGTACAGCTTATGTAGCCCTGCATATTCCCAACCTGAAACAGAAATATCTATAGCTAATCTTATTCCATTGCCTGTACATACTACAGAACCTCCCCTGAAGGCTCAGGTTGTGAATGAGCAGCTCAGTCTCCTGTTGGTTGAACTTGCCTATGGTTTGTCAGAGGAACATTCCCTATGTCTGACACAGAGAAGGTGAAGGAGAATGTTATATAATCTACTTGAGTGATGACTGTTTTGCTTCTGATCTCAGATGTGAGTGACCTCCATTCCAAAATTGGCTTCATTGGAGTATGTAATGTGGATTAAACTTAAGGTATTGTTGAAGTGGGATGCTCTCAATACATTTCAGATCCTATCTGAGCTGACCAAAGTTCTGTCCCAGTTGCTGTTAGGTGTTGCTAAGGCTGCTTGTTCTGGATGAATTCAATATCTATTTGAGTAGCTCTTCTAGGTTTAAGATTTCATAGCCACTGTGACAATCGTGAGATTCAGTAAAAACAAAGAGGAGTACTTGTGGCACCTTAGAGACTAAGAAATGTATTTAGGCATAAGCTTTTGTGGGCTAAAACCCACTTCTTCAGATGCATGGAGTGGAAAACACAGTAGGAAGATATACATACACAGTACATGAAAAGATGGGAGTTGCCTTACCAAACGGGGGTCAGTTCTAACAAGACAATTCAATTAAAGTGGACTATTATCAACAGGAGGAAAAATCCCTTTTGTGTAGTGGTAATCAGGGTGGCCCATTTTAAACAGTTGACAAGAATGTGTGAGTAACAGTAGGGAGAAAATAGCATGGGGAAATTAGTTTTTAGTTTTTGTAGTGACTCATCCACTCCCAGCCTTTATTCAAGCCTAATTTGATGGTGTCCAGTTTGCAAATTAATTCCAGTTCTGCAGTTTCTCATTGGAGTCTGTTTTTGAAGTTTTTTTGTTGAAGAATTGCCACCTTTAAGTCTGTTGTTGAGTGTCCAGAGAGGTTGAAGTGTTCTCCGACTGGTTTTTGAATGTTATAATTCTTGACGTCTGATTTGTGTCCATTTGTTCTTTTGCATAGAGACTGTCCGGTTTGGCCAATGTACATGGCAGAGGGGCATTGCTGGCACATGATGGCATAGATCACATTGGTAGATGTGCAGGAGAACGAGCCCATGATGGTGTGGCTGATGCGGTTAGGTCCTATGATGGTGTCAGAGTCCTATGATATGTGGACAGAGTTGGCAACAGGGTTTGTTGCGGGGATAGGTTCCTGGTTTCGTGTTTTTATTGTGTGGTGTGTAGTTGCTGGGGAGTATTTGCTACAGGTTGGGGGGCTGTCTGTAAGCGAGGACTGGCCTGTCTCCCAGGGTCTGTGAGACTGAGGGATCATCCTTCAGGATAGGTTGTAGATCCTTGATGATGCGCTGGAGAGGTTTTAGTTGAGGAATGAAGGCGACGGCTAGTGGCATTCTGTTGTTGGGCCTGTCCTGTAGTAGGTGACTTCTGTGTACTCTTCTGGCTCTGTCAATCTGTTTCTTCCCTTCAGCAGGTGGAGACTGTAGTTTTAAGAACTCTTGATAGAGATCCTATAGGTGTTTGTCTCTGTCCGAGGGATTGGAACAAATGCGGTTGTATCTTAGAGCTTGGCTGTAGACGATGGATCGTGTGGTGTGGTCTGGATGAAAGCTGGAGGCATGTAGATAAGTATAGTGGTCAGTAGGTTTCCAATATAGGGTGGTCTTTATGTGACAGTCGCTTATTTGCACTGTTGTATCCAGGAACTGGATCTGTTGTGTGGACTGGTCCAGGCTGAGGTTGATGGTGGAATGGAAATTGTTGAAATCCCGGTGGAATTCCTCAATGGCCTCCTTCCCATGGGTCCAGATGATGAAGATGTCATCAATGTAGCCCAAATAGAGTAGGGGCGTTAGAGGACGAGAGCTGAGGAAGCGTTGTTCTAAGTCAACCATAACCACTTTGGCATACTGTGGGGCCATGCGAGTACCATAGCAGTGTCGCTGACTTGAAGGTATACATTGTCCCCAAATGCGAAATAGTTGTGGGTGAGGACAAAGTCACACAGTTCAGCCACCAGGTTTGCCGTGACATTATCGGGAATACTGTTCCTGATGGCTTGTCCATCTTTGTGTGCAATGTGGGTGTAGAGGGCTTCTACATCGGAGAGATCTCTTCTGTCTGCTTAGAGCGTCTTCATCAGAAGCATTACAGTAGCACACCTGCATTGGTGCAGTTGCGCCGCCGTAAATGATGTAGTGTAGGCCGTAAATGATGTGTGCGTAGGGAGAGATTATACCCTTGTCCTGGTATGACTGTTATTTAGGACAAGCAGAGCTCATCTTTGCTCCTGGTGATGCATGAGATCCGTTTTACTGGTATGAAGTAAGGTGAAAAAGCCCAGCTGGGTTTGAATTCTGAGGGAGAACACCACGTCTCTTGCTAGATATTGCAACAGTCTTGACCTAGACTATTGATCTCCTCCATTTCTATCCCGTTCAAAAGATGAAGCATAGAAGCTCGAATGCAGTGGTGGAAGTTGCCCTCTGAATTGAATCCATCTTGTCATGAAGGATTAATGGAATCTCACATTGGTGATCATGGGAGATAGAGGTTTCATTCTACTCCCCAGTGATATCTGGGAGGTAAATGAATGAAGTGGTTTCAGGAGGTAGACATCCCGCTGAGTCCAAGCTGCCTGACCTTGGAAATAGTGTGAAATATTTCTCTTTGTGGGCAAGATAATTCACTTTTCAGAGCTAGATAGACTTGCTCCTTGATTTCAGGTCTTTGCCATGGGAAGAAGAAAGTGCTTTGGATAGTTTGCCCTCTAAGAGGGAGAAATTATGCAATTATGCATCTGCCCCAATGGGATATTCACCATTCCATGATGTCGTCTGTCCTGCTGGAGGAGTATGAAGTCACTAGGGAAGCTACAATGCTGTCATTGGCTGCAATGCTATCAATGTGATCAGAGTCCTCTTTTATTTGCTTGGACCATGACGGTGTCTCTGCTGTTCCTTTGTTTAGCATAGATTGGTGCTTGGATGATACCCTGCTGTCTGAGATTTAACCAGGGTAGAATAGAAGTTGAAGCAGTTGGATGGGGATTTTAAGATATTCAGCTTTGCACTGTTAGAAATAGTCCTAGTGAGCATGATTTTGTAGGTAGAATGCAAGTGAAGTGGTTAAAGTGCTTGATAAACTTCATCGGGGGCTATTGCCGCCCGAGGCAGGTTGGTATGCGCATATATTTACAGGTGTAGAGCCTACAATGTAGGTACGTGTTTGTGATTTAACTCTTTCCAGCAGGATAGCTAGTTAGTAACTTCTGTTGTTTTCCCTTAGGAAAAAACTCACTCATTGAAGCTAAAGCTTCCTGATCACTCGAGTTGATTCTCTTTATATGTAGACAGATGTGTTTAAATTCTGTTAGTTTACTATTTTGGAAGGAACACAGCAGGGGCACACTGCTATCGTGAACGTTTAAAAAATTGAGCTGCATTTTCAGTTTTCAAATGAAGTGAATTTCATGTTTGAAATGAACTCGAGCTAAAAATGCAATAATTCCTGTTTTCATGGCTTGATATGTAATGGGCTCTCTTTACAAAGGTGAATTACATGGAATACAAAGCAGATACTTTGTAATATATAACATGTAGATGGACACCCTGGCATACAGTGGAGGGTTGTGATTCTGCCATCTAAGTAAATGTCATGTAAAGATCGCTTTCAAAGAATCAGGAAAAGGAAATCTCTCTCCTGGGTATAAACTTAATTTGATACTTCACCAGCTTTGAGAGAAGAAAATCATTTAATGCCCTGTTAATAGGATGTTTGAATATTGCCAGAAACTAGTTAAGCAAGGGTGTCCTGCGTGATCATATGGCATAATTTTTAATAGTTATTTAAATGAAATTGGCACTCTTCCACCCTTGGTTTGGGTTTATAGAAAGCTTTCTCTTTAGAGCTGGGCTGCTGTAGCAGTCTGTCTACTAGACTGCAGCACTGCATTTTGCCACTGACAAGTGAAAGGAAGCAGTGTGACAGCTGATGGCACAGTAGCAGCTGGACTAGCACGTGAATAGTAATGAGTAAAGGATTAGAGTTAAACACAGTTAAAGAAAATAACTTCCCTTTTTCCACAAGTCGCAGCCAAGGGAAATGGATGGAGGGGGAATCAGGGAGATCAGAATCTGAGACGGTTGAAGAATGGATTGTTCTGGGAAAGAAATTGTCTAGGGATGAAGGAGGACAGCAGCCTAGTATCGGGGATCAAGTCTGGAGATCCAGGAGAGAGACTGCAGCAGATGGTCTGCTGCCTAAAGCTTTAGTTTGATGTCGAAAGCGGCTCTAGTTTCCCGAAGCTTCAGGTGGGGAAACTTCCTTGGCACAAAGTTTAACTCTGGTGAAATCCCACTGATCTAATGAACGTTTCCATGAAGGTGGAGGGTCACAATCCCTTAAAGTTTCAACTATAACAAGTTCCAATTTCCTGACTTCAGACACCACTCAGCTTATAAAAGTAAACATGCCTTCACTACCAGAAGTGCTAGGGACTTTCACTGTAAAAGTTCAGGTTCTGAAGAGTACAGTAAGGTCCCTTGTGGTATTGGACTGAGCCACGAGAAATTTTCTTTTGGGACACTTACAATCGAGTCCAATTTGTGTCACAAACAGTTATATTGCGTCTCTCATTAGATCCTTACCTAGCTTCAGACAGTACTACTAATGCTTCGCTTCTCTAAGAACTATGACTCTGTTTCTGTGTCTTCATTTCTGTGAGAAGGAAAGTTCAGATTCTGATGTGACTAAATACCTACAGGTATGCTTTTCTGTTTCAGTTTTTGCATCTGCTCAAATTTTCTGTTGCTGTTCTTACCCCTTTGGTGGATTTGTTTCCCGTGACATACTCTAGGTACGTGGGCAAAGACTATTCTGCTGCTCAAGAACTAATGGAAGATGAGATGAAAGAATATTATAGTCAGAATCCGACAGTATTGCTGATGCAGTCTGTAAGCATTGGACAACTTGTCGCTGTACATGCCGAGGAAGATGCCTGGTTGCGTGCTCAGATAATTTCAGTGGAAGACAATCGAATAAAGGCAAGCAACTCTTTCTTTTTGACACTTTTTTTGTGAAAAAGAATTAGTGTAAATAATAATAATACAGGTAATAGCTGTGCCTTTATCACAGAAGAATCACTCTGCAGTACTCAGCAACAAATTGCTTTTGCTCTTCATTACATGAAAAACAAAGTGGGGTTTTTAAAATAATTACAGCACTGCTGCTGAAGTAAATGGTCTGTTGCCTTTTTCCTTATTTTTATTTTAGGCTTTTCTGTGTTCATTGGTATCTCTAATATACTAATGTATCCTGTGCATCCTTATGAAACGTGGAAGTAGTATCTCCATCTTCCAGATATAGACTGTAAATGGCAGTAGAGAACTAGAATGCTGATCTCCTGAGTCAAGTCCTAGTGCAGTTACCACAAGTCCATCCTTACTGTGTCTTTTGCAGCTTGTTAACACGAGTGCTTAGGCTCACTTACGCTGAGTGGGTATTCCTGTTGTTGTACTCAGCATGCTGGTTACTAAAATACCTTGAACAAAATGATTAAACTTTTCACACTGCTGCAGTTTCTCTTCTTGTTCTCTGTTCTCTAGAGTCAGAGTTGTATTTTGGGGGGCTTTACTTTTAGAGAATTAGAACATGACTGAAGTGGAAGAGTTTTTAAGAAAAATTTCAAGTCGTTCGTGTCTAGTGTCACTATGTAGTTATACTAAGTAACCTTAAATTGTAGGTTTTTATTTTTTGCAGTCTCTGCTTCCCCAGTCAGCATGACAAACTTCCACTAAGATCTGCTAAACACACTTCTAATACAACTCCCTTTCACAAATTAGTCAAGTGGACACATGCAGTTTTAAGTATCTGTTCCAAAACTGAGAGTTCTCATTCAGCTGGGAAGTCATGAGATGGGGGAATCTGTCCAGTATTCGAAGACTTTAGCGTTAGCTGCAGAAAAACTGCCAGGACAATAGTAGCTAACGTCCCGCTGATTTCTCTCCAGATTTCAGCTAACTGCACTTGGTTGCACAGTAGGGAGGCCAGTGGTGCATGGCAAGAAGAGCCTGCTTTCTCAAGTATCTCTTCAACAAGAAATCTGGAAGTCTGGCTTTCTGGAGTGTCTGGCTAGCACATCAGATTTTCAGAAAGGCTTCTAAATCGCTCTCCCTGAGCCTGGTGATCTTCAAGACGTTAGCATGGCGCAGTGTATAGTTCAGAAATACAAGAGACCATCTGTATAAGCTGATACAAAGCAGCACTGTAGCTTCTTCTGTTCCAACCACCAACCACCATTTTCTCCCACTGACTAAACAATTTACTTATCGAGATGGTATGAAGTCTGCAGTATTCTGAAACCGTGTAATCATCAGAACTGAGAATCAAAAAGATTCCGTTCTCATTATAAAAACAAAAAGGAAATACCTAGAACTGCACTGAAATACTATTAAAGGGTCTAGCTTAAACCCACAAAAGCCAAAAAATTCAGAATTACCACTTTACTGCCATCTTCTGTACCATTCTGAGGTAATAGGTACTCGGAAGCGCTGTCATTTTGTACCCTTTGAAGTGTTGGTGTTCCAAGGAACAGCTAACGCTGAGCTTGCAGTGATTTCAGGAAAGAGAAGAAGGGTGTGGAGCACTTTCTAAACTTTTTTTTTATTGACATTAAATTAGTTTGAAGAATTTTCATATAATGGTATTGCAAAGTATATACCGTGTTAATGAGAAACAGATTTGTATTAACAGCTGGCTGTATAAAAATGTGATCACTAAATAATAAGTCCACCAAGTGTGTGTATTCTGGATAAATCATTCAAATAGTACTAACATACTTGTAATATGAAAAATAAATGTTTCTCTTTCAATTATTAGGTGTGCTATGTTGATTATGGCTTCAGTGAGATTATTGAAAACAACAAAGTGTACAAACTAGGTAGATGCTTCTATTCGCTTCCATTCCAAGCTGCGAAATGTAGACTAGCAGGTAAGAGGAACTTTTCTGAGAGAATTATTAAATATCTAGTACCATAATTTTGCATGTAACTTACCAGAGGTTGGGGCAGGAAAAGAGCCCTTACCCCCAAAACCTTACTGCCTACTTCAGAGAAACCTGGGAAATGAAGGTAAGAAATAGGGAGGAATGGAGTTAAAATGAAAACATTAATTTGATCTGTTATTTTGGTTAGATTATTAAAGCTGGGTCTGTTTTCAAAAGGCTTTTGTTTTAGCAGAAGAAAATAATGTATTTTCTTGATTCTCGAGGGATCTTGAATGTATATTTCATGGTAGAAGCTTGATTTAAGACTAGGAAGAGATGAGCTGAAGTTTCTCCTGGTTTTCTTAGTATTTATTTTATCTTTTAATGGAGAAAGCTAGTTACCCTCATCCTCCCTCCCTCTTTCCTTCATTCCTTTTATTACACTTGCTTGTTGCATCTTATTTATGTTGCTGGGCAGGTCTTCCAGACCCTCCAAGTTTGGAGCCCCATTATACAAGGCACTGTATGGACCAGAGGTGGGCCACGTCCGGCCCGCGGGCCACGTCCCCTCTCCTGCTGTTCCCCCTCACGCGCGGCCATGCCGCCGGCGCAATGCTCTGGGCTGCCGGGCAGCACAGCTGCAGAGCCGCAGCCTGACCCGGTGCTCTGGGCGGCGTGGCTGTCCCGCCACCAGTGCTCCAGGCAGCTCGGTAAGGGGGCAGGGAGCAGGGGGCTTGGATAAAGGGCAGGGGAGTTCGAGGTGGTGGTCAGGGGGTGGGGGAAGGGGTGATTGGATGGGGCAGGGGTCCTGGGGGAGGCAGTCAGGAAGGAGCGGAGGGGTTGGTTGGGGCGGCGGCCAGTCTGGGGGTGGTCAGGGAGCAGGGGGTAGTGGATGGGGCAGGAGTCCTGGGGACAGGGACCGTCAGGGGACAGGGAACAGGGAGGGTGGGTCGGAGGGTTGGTCCTGCTTCGCTGTTCTCCACTCTCCCTAGCGTCTACCTAATAGTGGATAGTTCGAGGTGTTGGAGTTAGTGGTTTACTTTGTGTTAGTGGGGTTGGGGGGGGTCTTTCCCCTCCTTCCCGATTCTTCTCTTGAGCTCATGCCCGAGGCTCCGGGATTCAAGCCCTGCGGTTCCTGCTCTAAGCCCAGGCCAACGGGCGACCCCCATGACTCTTGCCCCAAGTGTCTGAGGGAGTCTCGAGCAGAGAAGTGCAGGATCTGCAAAGGGTTTTGCCCACGGGCTGAGGAGGAGTGGAACTTCCGTTCAAAGCAGCTCCTCAGGGAGGCAGCTCGTAGCCCTCAGCCTCCTGGGGCGCGCCAGGATCCAGCGCCGAGCGCCTCGGTGCACAGCGCCCCAGCGGCAGCAGCCGGAGCAGCACCGCGGTTGGACTCTGGTTGAGACCCGCGGCACCGGTGCTCCTTGGCACCGCAACCGACATTGTCGGCCCGGCCCCGCTCCCATTCTCCTGGCCAGAAGCGGCACCGGGAAAGGGTGGCCCACCTCCACAGAGAGCAGCCTCCCTGGAACCACCCGTGGAGACGCGTCCCGCAGGGGAGCCTCTAGGGCACAGCCTACGGCTTCGGCACCATTGACTCCGGCCCTGAGGGGAGAGTCTGGTACCCCTGGACTCTGCGACTTGCAGCGCGGTTGAGATCCAGTTTCCATTTCCCCTGGATACTTCTGCGGCTGCAAGGGATCTTATTGCCATGATGGCATAGGCATCCCCTCAGCCCCGTGCCAAGGCACCGGGGCCTGTACGAACAGCACCGTTCCGGGGCAAGCCAGCCCTTCTCCACCCTTCGGTCGAGCTGCAGCACCGTTCCTGTTCTCGGCACGGTTCCCGCTCCTGCCGCCACTCACAGTCTCGGCGCCAGGCATCCTTGCAGCACCGCTTGGACTCCCATCGCCAGTCCCGATTGCGGCACCGCTCTATCTGCCGGTTGTTGTCGAGGAGTAGATCCGGACCCGACGCCGCTCTCAACGCCGGTCGTCATCTCGGCCCAGATCCAGGCACCGTTCCAGGTCTCGGTACTGGTCCAGGTCCCGGCACCGCTCCCCAGCATTGCGGCCCCATTCCTCATCGACGTGACCCAGCGCAGAGCCACTCGGCACCACCGTGGCCCTCACGTTCTGCTTCTCGTTCTTCAGGATCAGAGGCGGGGTAGTGTTTCTTGGACCTTCGCCATTTGGACCACAACCGCCTGGAGTCAGGGGCTGGGCCTTGGCAGGCGCAGGAGCAGGGTCCCGCTCAAGGGCTCACTCAGTGGCCGTTCTCGATGCCCTGGGCGTACCACCAGGCCCAGGGTGCTCCATCTGGGGCTTCTCTCCGAGCCACGAGTGCCAGAGGCTACCGCCAGTCTGCCCTCCCCGGGGGGCATGGAGACTGTGGCAGCTTCTCTCCCCGCTACAGGACCTCCTCCAATGCAGATTCCTGGTCCAGGCCCTGAGGTTGCTGGCACAGGACAGCTGGCCCCGGCTCCGCAAGAGGCCCTAAATGACCCTCTTTCCCCCGTGGCCGCCTCATCCTCACCTGACAAGGCAGTGACAAGCACTGCAGTCTCAGGTCCCCCTCCAATAGACCTCCGTGCCCACCAGGACCTCCTGCGCAGGGTGGCGCGGAATATGAACCTGCAGGCGGAGGAGGTGGTAGAGGTGGAGGACCCCGCGGTGGAAATTCTGCCTGCGGAAGCTCCATCAAGGGTGGCCTTACCCCTTATTTGGACCATCCAAAGCACCGCCAGGACAATCTGGCAGACACCTACGTCCATCCCCCCCGACTTCTGAGGGAGTGGAGTGGAAATACTTTGTCCCCTCGAAGGGGTATGATTATCTCTTCACCCACCCACAGCCCTGTTCGCTCGTGGTGGCGTCAGTGAACGAAAAAGAATGGCATGGGCAGTAGGCCCCAGCACCCAAATCAAAGGATGCCAAGGGCCTTGATTTGCATGGGCACAAAGTTTATTCCTCGGGGGGACTTCAGCTCAGGATCACTAATCAGCAGGCGCTCCTGATCCGTTACAATTTTAACTCCTGGAACTCCATGCTGAAGTTTAAGGAGTTAGTACCTCCTGAGTCCAGAGAGGAGTTTGGGGCTTTGGCGGAAGAGGGCAAAACAGTGGCACAGACCTCTTTGCAGGCCTCACTGGACGCTGTGGACTCCGCCACACGTACTTTGTCCTCGGGGATCACAGTGATCCCCATCTCTTGGCTGCAAGCCTCCAGCCTGCCACCGGAACTTCAGCAAACACTGCAGGACCTCCCCTTTGATGGAGCAGGCCTGTTCTCAGAAAAGACCAATTCAAGGCTACAAAGCCTTAAGGACTCAAGGGCGTTAATGAAGTCCCTGGGCATGCACACACTGGCTACCCAGCGGAAACCCTTCAAACCCCAGCAGCCACAACAACGCTCCTATGCTCCTCCTCAGCCGAGGCAGGCTTTCTATAGGAGGCAGGGGCGTAATGGTAGGAGGAAGCCCTCCAACCCCCAGTCTGGGCAAGGCCAGGGCCCGTCCGAGCCTTCGTCAGGCTCAAAACAGGCCTTTTGAAGGGCCGCCCTAAGACGGCGTACCAGACCTCGTTCAGGATCCTACCCCACCTTTCTTGAATAGTTTTATCCCATTTCCACCATGCTTGGTCTCACATAACCATGGACCACTGGGTCCTCTGCGTGGTGGAAGCGGGATACTCTCTCTAATTTCCTCCCCCCCCCTTCCTCCCACCCTTCTTCCCCGTCCCTCTTCAGGGACCCTTCTCATGAGCAATTTCTTATTCAGGAATTTCAGATGCTCCTCGCCATGGGGACAATTGAGGAGGTTCTGAGGGAGCTAAGGGGCAGGGGTTTTACTCCCGATACTTCCTTATCCCCAAGGCAAAGGGTGGGCTTTTGCCCATTCTGGACCTGCGCGGTCTCAACAAGTACATGGTAAAGTTGAAGTTCCACATGGTCTCGTTGGGTACCATTATACCTTCCCTGGAGACTGGTATGCCACCCTCGACATGAAGGACGTGTATTTCCACAAAGCGATTCATCCGGCGCACAGACACTTCCTCCGCTTTGTGGTCAACTGCAAACACTGTCCGTTCACGGCCCTTCCCTTCGGTCTTCCACAGCCCCTCGAGTGTTCACCAAATGTATGGCGGTCGTGGCAGCCTTCCTTCGTGACGGCGGGTGCAGATTTACCCTTACCTCGATGACTGGCTTATCCGGGAACGCACCAAAGAACAGGTGCAGTCCCACCTCTGCTTGGTCACGGACACGTTTCGTCTGTTAGGCTTCCTTCTCAGCGTGGCAAAGTCGACAGTAGAACCGACCCAGAGAATAGAATTTATCGGGGCGGTTCTTGACTCTGTGCAGGCACAAGCCCTCCTGCCGGACGCTTGTTTCCAGGCTATAGTGGGCCTCGTCCAGAGCCTTCAAAGCTTCCCAAGCTCATCAGCAAGAAGTTGCCTGAGTCTTCTTGGCCACATGGCCTCCTGCGCATACATGACCAGGCACACCAGACTTTGACTCCACCCGTTACAAGCCTGGCTAGCATCAGTCTATCGCCCAGGTCGAGACAGCCTGAACTTGGTGGTCACCGTCCCAGAGCGGGTCCTGGCCTCCCTCCACTGGTGGCTAAATCCCCGGGTGGTATACAAAGGATTCCCTTTCCACAGCCTGCAGCCCTTCTTGTCTCTGGTCACGAATGTGTCAGCCCTGGGATGGGGCGCCCACCTCAGGGACACAGGGCCTATGGCCCCCGTCCACGCTCTCCCTTCATATCAACATCCGGGAGCTGATGGCGGTGCGCCTTGCCTGTCAAGCCTTCCAGGAGCAGCTGCAGGGTCATTGTGTGGCAGTCCTCGCAGACAGCACTACAGCCATGTTCTACATCAACAAACAAGGGGGGCCCACTCCACCCCCTTTGTCAGGAGGCCGTTCGACTGTGGGAATTCTGCATTGGCAACTCCATTCACCTGGTGGCGTCCTTTCTACCTGGGGTCCAGAACACGCTGGCGGACCACCCGAGCAGGTCCTTCCGCTCCCATGGGTGGTCACTTTTGACCAGATGTCATCCACCCCATCTTCTGAAGGTGGGGGTTTCCCCAGGTCGACCCGTTGGCCTCCCGCAGTAATTGGAAATGCCTGGTGTTCTGCTCCCTCTAAGGCCGCTCCCTGGGCTCTCTCACAGATGCCTTCTTGCTCCTGTGGATGGGCTGACTATTTTACGCCTTTCCCCTGGTGCATAGGGTCCTGCTCAGAGTGCGCAGGGACAGGGCGCGAGTGATTCTGGTGGCTCCGGCGTGGCCCAACAGCACTGGTACACTGTGCTGTTGGAGCTCTCTGTGGATGGTCCAGTCCCATTGCGTCTTCTTCCCAACCTGATGACTCAGGGTCATAGAATCATAGAATATCAGGGTTGGAAGGGACCCCAGAAGGTCATCTAGTCCAACCCCCTGCTCGAAGCAGGACCAATTCCCAGTTAAATCATCCCAGCCAGGGCTTTGTCAAGCCTGACCTTAAAAACCTCTAAGGAAGGAGATTCTACCACCTCCCTAGGTAACGCATTCCAGTGTTTCACCACCCTCTTAGTGAAATAGTTTTTCCTAATATCCAATCTAAACCTCCCCCATTGCAACTTGAGACCATTACTCCTCGTTCTGTCATCTGCTACCATTGAGAACAGTCTAGAGCCATCCTCTTTGGAACCCCCTTTCAGGTAGTTGAAAGCAGCTATCAAATCCCCCCTCATTCTTCTCTTCTGCAGACTAAACAATCCCAGCTCCCTCAGCCTCTCTTCATAAGTCATGTGCTCTAGACCCCTAATCATTTTTGTTGCCCTTCGCTGGACTCTCTCCAATTTATCCACATCCTTCTTGTAGTGTGGGGCCCAAAACTGGACACAGTACTCCAGATGAGGCCTCACTAATGTCGAATAGAGGGGAACGATCACGTCCCTCGATCTGCTCGCTATGCCCCTACTTATACATCCCAAAATGCCATTGGCCTTCTTGGCAACAAGGGCACACTGTTGACGCATATCCAGCTTCTCGTCCACTGTCACCCCTAGGTCCTTTTCCGCAGAACTGCTGCCTAGCCATTCGGTCCCTAGTCTGTAGCGGTGCATTGGATTCTTCCATCCTAAGTGCAGGACCCTGCACTTATCCTTATTGAACCTCATCAGATTTCTTTTGGCCCAATCCTCCAATTTGTCTAGGTCCTTCTGTATCCTATCCCTCCCCTCCAGCGTATCTACCACTCCTCCCAGTTTAGTATCATCTGCAAATTTGCTGAGAGTGCAATCCACACCATCCTCCAGATCATTTATGAAGATATTGAACAAAACCGGCCCCAGGACCGACCCCTGGGGCACTCCACTTGACACCGGCTGCCAACTAGACATGGAGCCATTGATCACTACCCGTTGAGCCCGACAATCTAGCCAGCTTTCTACCCACCTTATAGTGCATTCATCCAGCCCCATACTTCCTTAACTTGCTGACAAGAATACTGTGGGAGACCGTGTCAAAAGCTTTGCTAAAGTCAAGAAACAATACATCCACTGCTTTCCCTTCATCCACAGAACCAGTAATCTCATCATAAAAGGCGATTAGATTAGTCAGGCATGACCTTCCCTTGGTGAATCCATGCTGACTGTTCCTGATCACTTTCCTCTCATGTAAGTGCTTCAGGATTGATTCTTTGAGGACCTGCTCCATGATTTTTCCAGGGACTGAGGTGAGGCTGACTGGCCTGTAGTTCCCAGGATCCTCCTTCTTCCCTTTTTTAAAGATTGGCACTACGTTAGCCTTTTTCCAGTCATCCGGGACTTCCCCCGTTCGCCACGAGTTTTCAAAGATAATGGCCAATGGCTCTGCAATCACAGCCGCCAATTCCTTTAGCACTCTCGTCTTGAAAGAGTCCAATTCCTTTAGCACTAGTCTTGAAAGTGTATGATACAGAAACATTTAGGGGGGAAAAATTACACTAAAGAAGAATGTTGCAGAAAACTAGGGGGAGGTCTGTTTACGAATACAGTACATCTCCTGTTGTGTTCTGATTCTTGGAGCTGAGCTCCCAGTCGCTGGCAGAGATACTATACTTCCCTGTGGGAAGTTTCAAGGAAAATGTGTGGAAATGCTGAACTGCTTGTTTCACAGGGCTGGAAGTCTTCTGTGATGATCCTGTTCTAGTGAAAGTTGTTGAGTCACAAACCTGTGGCAAGATATTTGCTGTGGAAATACTGGAAAAGAGTGATATTCCGCTTGTTGTTCTGTATGACACCTCAGGAGAGGATGATATAAATATCAACGTCACCTGTCTGAAGGCCTTATGTGACAAATCGCTTGAACTACACCTTCAGGTACTGTTTTATTTATGAGGTAATACTTGTTCATTTAAAATTCTGAAGTGTTCCATCATGGGGAAGGAGCACAATACCAGAAACTTGTTAAATGTCTTCCTTCAAATATTTTGTTGCAGGCAGATGCTTTATATACAAATGTTAGAGTCACCAACGTTTGCTCTGACGGAACCCTATATTGCCAGGTGCCATCGAAGGGCCTAGCCAAACTCTGCGAGATCTTGCAAAAGTTGGAAGACTACTTCCATTACAAGGTGTGTAAGGAGAAGGGAGATGCTGAGGTAATTTTTTTTACTGTCTTACACTCCCTGCATCTCAGCTTAACTCTTTACAGAGGCTCCGAGCAGGAATTCTGTCTTTCAGGACATTTCAGAAAGCATTAGTATTAAATAGGGCCGTTATCTAAAACCCTGAATGTAGCTGTTAGTAACTGTTCCCAGCCAGCTTCAGAGTACCATACAATTTCTTAGTAAAACCTTTATTAAACACAAAAACTATTGTAAATAGTTTTTGGAATACTTAGGAATAATTTCTTAAACAAAAGCTAGTAAACTGGATGTAGTAAATTTCCTGTTCTTTCTCATACAGACGTCCCCACTTTGTTGCTATTCTATATTTCAATGCAAGGTTTCAACATGACGTTTACACTTCTGTACATTGGTGCACACAAACACGCTAATGTTTTTTCAGGTGATTTTTTTTTTTAGTCTTTATAGAGTGACCATGATTTATATAGGGTGTCGTCTGCACTCTTCTGAGCTTGAAAATGGAAAAACCTGAGTTGCAGCCCAACTCTTTGGAGCCTTGTCAGCAAACAAAAGTCTGGGGACCCTACCAGCTAGCAGCGTTCCAACCCTCGAGTTAATAGTTGGCTGGCTCACTTGTTGGTGAGACAGAAATCTGTAGTCTGAATCCATACAGCTTTTGGGATCAGCATATCCACTATCCATTCCCTGGATCTCTAAGACTCTCATTCTGTAGAGCACGAGCTTTTCCCCATGAGCCAAGTCAGGTAAGCGTATACAAACCATCACCTCACTGAGCTCTGCCCCGTTCTCTCTTTAACTGGGGCAAGATTGCAGTTTAACTCAATTAGCTAATAGCTAAATGTAGGTTCCATCGTCTCTGTAGCCACTAGGTGTGACACATTCTCCCTTCCCAGATCCTCCCTCTAGGTCTGTAAAACATACTACCATGGAGTCAAACATTATTTAATAGACTGCTTCCTTAATAAGGAAAGCTGGACTAGCACTCACCTGTGTCCTAAGTGGGACAGGGATAGGGACCCAGCCCTTGCAGCAGACATGTCTTGGTCCTGTATGGGTCAGCCATTAAGTCCACAGGGCTATCTTTAACTTCTGTATTTATAACCTTTCCCCTCAGAATCTGGCTACATTCTCAGATGATAAATAGCATGGGACCTTCAAGCCTGCTTGCCCTAAATGAAAACCTCTCCTACAACTTCTTAAAAAAAGTTACTGAGCACGTGTAGCAACTGCCACACCCTATTTCTGAATGTTCCTGGCCCTCTCTTAGTGAGTCCCTCTGCCCTGCAGTTTGCAGATGTGCAGGCAGAGACTTCAAACGGAAACCTGTGATTCCTTTCTTTGTGCCAAAAAGTCAACTACACTATAAAGCATGTGGGTTGCATCTGTTTTCAAATCTGTAATGGGCTGAGATGGAAATGAGGAGAGCTTTCATCATCATCATCCCTTTTGGCTCCAGGATATGGGAGATGCTTTTGACATTCTAATACCCAGCTTGATGAACGTTTCAGTTTTGGTCTCCTTGCTAAAGCTTTTGCAAGCCATCTCTTGTAGGAGTCTCTGCTCTTGGTCTGTCATTTTTATGCTTCTCTGGATAAGAACGGTTTACACCCAACCCAATAGGTTTCCTCCTCATATAAACAATCAAGATGCTCTCCCCCACCCCCAAAGAGATCCCCTTGTGCCTCTCATTCTTGCCTGACTTTTCTGATGGGCAAGGCTTTTGTAGAGGTGAGGTGCAAGCCCACCGTGGCCCTTGCAAGACCCACATGCCACATCAAAGTAAAAAGCAGTGCAGTTAAGCAGACCAGTTTTTAAACCTTTTCCAGCTTTGCCTATCAAGGTTTAGGGCAGCTCTGGTGCTCATTCTCTCCTTGGAAATATAACCTTGAATATTTTTTTTAAAATCCCTTAGGACAGATCCAAAGTGATAAACAGAAACTATTTAAGTATCAGAGGGGTGTCCGTGTTAGTGTGTATCTACAAAAACAATGAGGAGTCCGGTGGCACCTTAAAGACTAACCGATTTTATTTGGGCATAAGCTTTCGTGGGTAAAAAAACCCACTTCTTCAGATGCATGGAGTGAAAATTTACAGACACAGGTATAAATATATATTGGCACATGAAGAGAAGGGAGTTACCTTACAAGTGGAGAACCAATGTTGAAGGCCAATTCAGTCAGGGTGGATGTGGTCCACTCCCAATAATTGAGGAGGAGGTGTCAATACCCAGAGAGGGAAAAATGCTTTTGTAGTGAGCCAGCCACTCCCAGTCCCTACTGAAGCCCAAATTGATGGTGTTACGTTTGCAAATGAATTGTAGCTCAGCAGTTTCTCTTTGAAGTCTGCTTCAGGAATACTCAAGAACAGATTTAAAAGTAGCCATTCTTCAAAAAAAAAAATTCAAAAACAGCGTTATTATTTACCCTTGTTTCTTTATCGCAGCAGGCACCTGAATGTTTCGTCTCATTACCTTTCTGTGGCAAAATCTGCATGTTCCATTGTAAAGGAAAATGGGCTCGTGTGGAGGTAAGAACCAGGTGGGTGGTTGGTTGGTTTTTTTCACCACTGAACTAACTTCCCTGTGTCAACTGAAAATTGCTGCTCTTCTTCGATTTCCCACATAGCATCTGCTATTTTTGCAGGTCTGGGGGTTGGCTAAAATCTGGATCATTGAATTCTTTGACACTGATTTTGGCATGTGTATCATTTTACATTGGCTACTTACTCAAATAGTAAACACACATAAGTAATCTTTTACTTGAGCTGATGGAATGGGAAATAGATCCCTGTAGGTCTATCTTACAGTTTTTGTGTTGTCATTTAGCATATTTCATTTCAACAAGCATAGCATCATAACCTGGAAAATAAAATGCACTGGCAACCTATTTTCTTCCGTTTCCTTAAACTGTGTATTTGCTTTTTCAAGGTACTGTGTTCTCTCTTGCTAGTAACAAGTTGTCCTTACCGCTCGCATTCTCATTTCAGATAACGAGCGTTCACAGTAGTCGTGCACTAGATGTGCAGTTCATGGATACTGGAACAGTTGCCTCTGTAAAAGTATCGGAGCTTCGAGATATTCCATCACAGTTCCTGAGGGAAATAATCACCCTACCGCCCCAGGTACAAACCTCATTTTTAAGTAAAGCTGATGGCCTCTATACCTCTCTTGGCCATGTCTTAGTCTTGATCATTTTCGATGTGTGCTCTGCGATGATTTGTGGTTTTAAAACATTTTAAGATCGCCTGTTCTGCACTACGGTTCCTTTTCGTTTGCGCCAGCAACGTCCACAGGAGGCAGTCAGCAGTTCACACCCCTGTAGTCCAAAGCTCACGTTAACGTCGTCCTCTTTCAAACTGGGCTACATTAACGTGAACTTACGGACCTTTCAATTTGCTCCAGCAGCATCCACTCAGGGCAGTTAACGCACAACACTTTGGTGCCCTCTGCAGGTCTACACACTCTTCCCCCCCACCCACCCCCACCTTGTGGACCACACTTGAGCACAGTGTAGATGTAGCCTTAAAGTAATGTTAGGTTGTGCACTCTAACTCTTCATAGTGTACAGTTTTAAATAAATACAGATTACGTTCTTGGGTGCGGACAGTAGAAGGCTGTGGTGGTAGTCTTACTGAATGGGTAAAGGGACTCCATTCTGCAGACCACCGCATTCTTAGTGGTTGAAGTAACTTGCAGCATAATAGGCTCCTTCTTTCACTCTTTTAATATCATATATCTTTTAATCCATCTGAGTTAAAGCTTGTAATAAACTACCTAGTTTCTGTGCAGGTAAACTTCAATAGTATAACATAATCTGTTGAAGAGTGCCATGTAATTAAATTGTACCATTAACGTACTCCATGTCTTTTAGGCTATGAAGTGCTGTTTAGCAGATCTTCCCCGTAACATTGGCATGTGGACTCCAGATGCTGTATTGTGGCTGAGAGATACAGTATTAAATTGTCCTGATTGCAGCATTAAGGTAAATGTAAATATCTCAAACATTTGAAATTCAATAAAATATGGAATACCAGGTTGAAATGTGAATGAAGAGTTATAATAAAATGTCATCATGAAGTTACAGGAACTTGGTACCTTCACCCTCCAGCAGACGTTCAGGTTTTGATACAAAAAACAAAATTCTTTCAGACTTAAAAACGTTTACCTAAATTAGTTTTGTTTGAAAAGCTATTATACTAGACAATTTACAGCTTTGTAGCCTCCGCTAATATTTGTATTCTGTATGAATCCATCATTTTTGACACATTTGATACAAAGCATATTTGCTTGCATTTCCCAGCAAACACTTTTTATACAATTCTTGGATCTGCATTTAAAGAAGACACAGAATTTTCCCCCTTCCAAATTCTCCTGTGCTAGCTCGGTATAATTCCTTCTTACCAGCAAATGAGGGCAAGAAAAAAGCAAAACTCTTGTTGTGCCGCCTCATAAAAAATGAAGTGGGTGGATGACCCTGCTCAATTATTTTCATGTCTCCAGCAGGTGGAGGTAACTCTTCCAGCTGGCTAGGAGAGGAATCTTTTAGTTTTCTGTTCTTATTTGCTTTTATTTCTGTATGACAAGTCACTACCCGCAAGCCAGGCTGTGACTCTGCTGTGCGCCAGCTTGCTGCTCGGTAACGTCCGATGTGGACGCTGCTACAGCGCAGTGAAAGTTCCACTAAGCCACGCTCTGGGATTTTCACTGCGCTGTAGCAGTGTCCACACCAGTTGTTACGGCATGGCAAACCAGTGTGCCATAGATTCGCACCCTGGCTTGCAGTGTAGTAACTAGCCAAGGAAATAGGCCCTAACACAATGTAGTTTAATTTAGTACAGTCCATTTGCAGACTCATTTTTTTGGAATATGCTGAGTAGATGTCAACCATTTATAGTGTGACCTGCTTACCTAATTGTCTGGGAGCACCCTTCAAAGGGAAACGGGTGTTCAGAGTCTGCTATAATTAGTACATTACAGGGGATCTTCTGAAAAATCTTGCCCCTAATTTCATTACAGGGTACCACTATGAGTGCGCCTTTTGAGAAGCACACTTCGTAGCTTTCCCTTTTCTTGTCTGCTTTAGTCTTGAATACTGCACATTTAAAATACTGTTGGTCTAGTCTGGCATATGTAGATATTGTAAAATGATATTGTCAAATGTGTGGCTGCGTGTGTTCCCTCTGTGTGCCATCCCAGCTCTGTGCAGACAGCTGGCACAGCAGACCTTGATCAAACTGCCCAATGACCATGAGATTCATTAAGGTACGAAGGCACCCGGCCAGGTTTATTGTCAACAAAGAAAGGTAATAGCATCCAACAGATTCTACGGGGATACTAGGACATGTATGCCCGTGACAATGGACGCAGCTCAGTGAATGGCAGAACTTTCTATTCCCCACCCCCCGCAGGCCGGCCAAAGACGCTCCCCCTGAGACTCCATTTTATACACTAATACAAACAAGTATTTGGACCATAGTTAGTTACTTCCCCCTGACGTGGGTTGTTACCATCCATTACCTTGTACATGTTGGTTCGATCAAAACATCTCTATCCATTATACTGTCATCCTGACCTTCTCTTTAGGAGGGGTCAGTGTGTTCTCGTTATCTTTGGGGTGTGTTTGTACCATACTTGGTATCAGGGTACTTGTACCATACTTCTGGAATGCATTTGTGTAAGTGTCCGCCTTCATGTAGTGACTAAGGTTGGAATTTTCAAAAGAGATTAGATACTTAACTCCCACAGAAAGTCACTGGGATTTGTGTACTTAACCCCCTTATACTCTTTAAAAATCTCAGTCTAAGCTTTTAGTATTTCTTGGCTCTGAACAAATTCGCATTCAGCATCACTCAATAGCAAAATATGCTCAACCTTAGGACAGTGCGTTTTATCTTTTCTTTCCATATCTTCCTTTCTGGTCTCCCCCCCCCCCCCTTTCTTCCGTCTGCATTTTCCTCCCTGCAACAACTCTTGATTCCTAGTCCCTTCCCCATTTCATCTGCTAAGGTGATCTGGCTATGAAATATTTAATGCTGACGATTGAAACATCCCATTGAGAGTAATTGGGGCAGGGCTGTTCACATTTGTCAGTCCACGAGGATGTCGTTTTCCATGGTTTTGTCTCCTGATTTACACTAGCATATGAAAGAGAAGAATCAAAATCTGTTGCTTCAGTCTCTGCAGATTCATGAAGGTAACATTACTTTGGATTACTCAGCTTGCAAAGATACCCTTGCAATTGTTATCATGAAGGCTGGAATCTACTTGGCTTTGTAAATGAAATCTTAGCATCTAGAGAATCCAGATATGCCATGAGGGCTGAAGAAATGCATCAAGTAGGCTAGAAGATTAATACTGCAGCCATAATAGTTTGCTTTTTTCTTGTCTATCCCTAAACCCAACCCTCACCCTTAACCTACCCTCTACCCCTAAACCCCTAGCCCCCACCCTAAACCCTACCCCTACACCCTTAAACCTAACCCTCTAACACCCTAGTCCTAAACCCATTAAGAATAGTCAGTATGTATCTGCTCTTTTGGATGCTCTTTGGTGGTCAAAGCTGTTGCCATTGTAAAATGCCTGGCTCATCAAACCCCTCATGATGAAGTTACTCGTGGAAATGCTTCGGCTGATTCAGCAGCCAAGGATGCGGCCCTTTCTGCCCCTCAGGCTGCTTTTATTTTCGCCTTAGTTGAGCAACCTCCATAAGCTTCCCTCCATGACCTTGCCAGGATCCAGGAGATGGCACCAGAGACCGAAAAACGTTCTAGGAGTGTTGTTGGGTGCACTTTACACCCTGAGTATTTTTGGCGCTTCCAGTATGGCCGGCTGGTTGCGCCGAGAGTGCTTCTGCCCTATCTTGCTTGTGTGCACTACGGGGTGGCGCATGTGAGCAAAGGGGGGGATGCTTGCTGCAGTGGGATGCGATTGGTGTCCCAGCACCACTGCCAACAATGTTCAATCTGCCAGCAACACAATGCTGGTAAAGCTGTTAAAACCAGACAAGCAGCCCATCCCGCTCCGTGGGGACCGTTTGTAAATATTCAGATTGATTTTATTCAAATGTCTAAATGTTGTAATTATGAATATGTATGAGTACTAGTTGATGTTTTTTCAAGATGGGTTGAGGCCATCAACTGCTGATCAGCTTGTTTCTACTTCTGTTCCTTCTCCTGAACGGCAGGAGAAAAGGACAAGGTGAAGTGCTCGTAACCTCTCCCTTGTCCACTGATGAAATCATTGTGTCATCAGCATTTGCTAAAGAAACCAGAGCTCTGCAGGGTGATGTGCTGGTAACCTCTCCCCTGTATGATACTGGACCATGACTGTTCCAGGAAAGAAGAAAAAGAAACGCTCGCTCCGCCGAACCTGCCAAGGCCCAGGAGTTCCTGACTATAAAGGACATTAAGAACTGGCCCTGGTGGAAGAAACGGAGTATTGTAGGCTGGCAGGGAGGAAATCTTGTGACCAACCTTGGGAATGTGGTGTTCATTGGATTTTGGGGTTCATTCCTTCGGCTTCACAGTGTGCTGTTGGACAGGTACCCTGGGAATGTACAGATCTCCCTAATTGGATTTCAGATGAGGAATATCAAAAACGCCTTATTGCCACAACCACTGCCCCTGACATTACCTCCATTATCACTGCCATTACCACCCCTGTAATATACCCAGATACAGACAATACTATCTATTCTGATGAAACCCAATGGCCAAGGCCTTCACATGCTGGTGATTTATTTAAGTATTGTTTGGAAAATTTATTTTTTAAGGTTCAGGACATGTCATATGAGTAAACAATTGGATGGAGAACAAATGGACCAGTAGAAATAGACATATATGACATTACCACAAATGATTCTAGGGAATTTGAATGGGAGATAGATGGGTTTTATGAAGGTGTTTATATGATGGCCATTCCAGGGGTTTGTAGTGTATTGGGAAAAAGGGGCCTTTGTTGTTATTTAGTTATCCATTTAGTAAATAACCAGACTCATACTCAGAGAATATGTTCTGCCACTAGAAATTTTACCTGTACTGAAATGATCCCAATAACTAACAATTTAACCTGTACCATCTTACAATATACCTCTTCTTATGCTATCGATGTTAATGCCTATCAAAAATATTTGAAAATACTTAAACAGATGTGGTACAATGCTATCCCCGAAAAAGATGTACTAGGACATTGAATAACCATAATTAATGCCACATTAGGGACTGTGACATTCACCCTGCCCCTATCTAGCTTTCAAATTACTTCCACGTATCCCAATTGTTCCAAGGGAGCTGCTATCTGGCTAGAACAGCAAAGAGCATGGGTCTCCTCTTGAAAGAAAAGAGACTTAGCTGGTCACTTATGGGATGGTGCAAATAGTGCAGCAGCAATTTGGAATATTCTTAAGGGACAACTACATGATGAGAAATTAGGACAACTAGAGAAAGCCACTGGTCTTATTACTGGACACAACTGACTCAGGTGCAAGCTGGAGTTGGTGAATTACATGTTATTTCCACCCTTAGTTCAATGACCCTGGAGCTGTTGACAGGAATGGTGTTGAATGTCACTGAGGCAGGAAAGGAATTGCAGTGGGATCTAGCATGTTCGGAGATTCAGGATTTCCTGAATGACCAGCTGATGGTCATTCGGAGTGATCTTGAGCATCAGGCTTGGCCCACTGCCCTTACTAATGTTTCAGGAGTACCATCTGATTTGTGGCCATGGAGACATACTTGGAGATTTTCAGGATGGAGTTGCAAGTACTCGCAGTGCTCCTTCCAAGCATATGGGCCAGTAGCCGGGGTGTGGACTCCTACATACCGAATCCTGCCGGGTCCATGGGGAGGATGCATGTAGGACTGGATTATTCACCGTGATGTCTGGGAGATTAGACCACCTGGTATGCCTAGCCGATTTGTTGTTAGTGCTCCTGGAATAACACCTGATATTTGGATTGAAATAGGGAATCAGTGGATATTATGGCCCTTATAAATCCCCGCAGCTTCAATGTGTAAGTGTAACCCTTCTGCCCATCAGAGTTGGCAGCAACAAGGGCCGGGTTCAACATCTAGGGGATCCATTCCAATAACACAATGCAAACCGGCTTGAGCCCCCACCCAGTGACCTGGGACAAATATATACCACCCCCGCTGGGCGCCTCCAAGAGGCAATACTTCCCCTCTCACAAGCACCTAGTCTGAGTGTAGCAAAAAGCCTTTTAATAACAGAGAGAAACAATGCGGCATTATGTTGAGGAAACACCACCAACAGGATTCATAACACAACCCATGAGCAAAAAACCCACCCCAAGCAAATTGGGGCGTGTCCTTTCCCTTTGGTTCTTGAATCCAGCAACCCCAAATTACCCAAAGTCCCAAAAGTCCAATGACCCAAAAGTCTCTGTCCCTGGTCAGGGCAGCCCCAAAGTTCAAAAGTTTATCTGCAGAGCTTTATCTCCCAACCTGGGTGGAGATGGGGGCGGGGTTAAAAGGCACCTTACATGATCTGAAGCTGACCGCCCCACAGCTCCATAGGCCTTCGCTCCGCTCCGCTCCACTCCACTCCACCAGCCACCCCACAAACTGCTTCACTCAGCTCCGCAGCCCACAAGCAGCTCCCGCTGTCCTATGAACTGCTCCACCAGCCTGTCCACAAGGCACTCCAGCCGTCCCGCAAACTGCTCCACGATATATCTTCAGGCTCCCCCACTACTTAACACAACGCTCGGTGATTTCAGCTCTTAGGTGAATTCAGCTTGTAGTAGGGGAGCCTCAGTGCTGGTACACCATTAGCCCAAAGCAAGCTCAGCAGCCTGTAACTAGATTCCTAATGAAATCAAAATTAGCTCTGACATTCCACAGCAGAGAGAGGAGGAAGTGCAATTAGCATGTAAGGCCCTCACCAAGGGGCCCATGCCACCAAATATTAATACTTGTCCCCAGCCTCTCTCAATTCACAGAGTTTTGGAACCCATGACCCTTGCCTAGCGAGTGCTACTTAGTTGATGGTGAGTCCCTCCATCATAACAAAAGGCCAAGTACAGTTCCCAGCACAGTTCCCATAATCAGGGTAATAACAATTTATTCTTCCTGCCCCAATAACAGAGACACTGGGGATCCCACAGCCGCCAAAGTGACCATTTGGGCAGCTATGGCCTCATTCTAGGCGGGGTGGGTGTGCCTATGCAAATGAGATCAGCCCCTGAAGTTCTTTTCCACAACTTGCCACACCTCACCACCAGATGTCAGGGTGGAGCTCATCCTGACACTGCTTACATAAGGAAATTGAAGCAAGGGGAAGTTGTCACAGTATTTGACACAGTCTGTTGGGAAGGTATGGGACAAGGGCCTACCCTGACAGGACAGTTACTTTTCCAAGCTAATGATAGTTGTGTATATGTTAAGGCCACCGCTTTGCAAGACTTACATTTTAATCTCACTACAATCACAGGAAATCACATTATTTCTTGGCCTGCAGACAAAACCCTACAATTGGACCTTGGGTATCAGATTTCTTTTAATTGGACCACTTTGATACCCGACCGGTTTCAAAATTTACACTCACTCTTACCAGAGGTTAGGAAAATTTCTGACTTACAGGGTCAAATCCATGTGCTTCAGAATATATATCAAATTGAAAAACGTGCTTTTCATACAGCCGATAGAGCGTCTACTTTGTGTACTAATTATGATGTAATGTGCTCTGTAACTAAGGCAATGAAACAACTCCAGCATATTATTACAATGGGGACATTAATGCGTGTATTGCTTTTGTTTAGTATAGTAATATGTTACTGTTGTTGTAAGGGACGTACTAACAAAAATGCCTTTCATGTTCATACTAATAAGGTGTTATCGTTATATCCAGTTAAGATTTATAGGGCTGATTCTGATCCTCCTGAGCTAGAAACAGAAATACAAGGCTTGATGCAATTGGAGGTTTAAGAACGTTAGTTGTGATAAAGGAAGCACAAAAGCAGGGAGTGTGGAAGCAGGGAAAGAAAGAGAGGGTTTAAGTGCAGCCATTTAAGTGTCAGAAACAGAGCAACTGTTTTGTTAAGTCTTAGCCTAATATCGCGAGACCTGTAGAAGCAGGGCTCACGTCAGAAGCGAGTGGGAAACAGCAGAATAGTCAGTGTGACCTAGTCTTGAGATAACGATGTTTTGAGAAGAGAAAGTGAGAAAATACTGGATTAGATAGTAAATAGCCTAAATAAAATGTAGACGTCTTCAATTTCTGCATGTCACAAAGAGATATAAATGCTTGTGTGATTTTGCTTGTACTTTGGAGAAACTGAGGCAGAGATGCTCTCTGCCAGCTGTTTTCTTCCCTTGCAATTGTTTGAATAAAGCTGTCTCTGATTTTGTTGCTTCCAACCTGAGAGTGGATTTCATTTTCTTCCACAATTGGAATTGGAAAAGGTTCAAAAAAGAGCAAGAAAAATGATTAGGGGTATGGAACAGCTTCTTTATGAGGAGAGATTAAAAAAACTGGGACTTTTCAGCTTGGAAAAGAGACAACGAAGGGGAGGTATGATAGAAATTTCTAAAATAAAGACTGCTGTGGAGAAAGTAAATAAGGAAGTGTTTTTTACTCCTCCTCCTAACACAAGAACTAGGAGTCACCCAATGAAAGTAATGGGCAGCAGATTTAAAACAAACCAAAGGAAGCATTTCTTCACACAACGCACAGTCAACCTGTGGAACTCTTTGCCAGGGGATGCTGTGAAGGCTAAGACTAGAATGGAGTTCGAAAAAAGAACAAGGTAAATTCATGGAGGATAGGTCCATGAATGGCCATTAGCCAGAATGTGCATGGATGATGTCCCTAGCCCCTGACTGCCAGAACCTGGGAATGGACGTCAGGAGATGGATCACTTGTTGATTTCCTGTTCTGTTCATTATCTCTGGGGCACCTGGCCTTGGTCACTGTCAGAAGACAGGGTACTGGGCTAGATGGACCTTTGATCTGACCCGCTGTGGCTGGATTTACGTACTAGGGAATCTAGTGAGCCCAGTGTAATGGGAGGGAGTAGGAAAATCCCTCGGTGTGCAGAACACTGGGAAGTGAGAAGCTATAATTCAGGAGCAACAGATCCTAATTAGTCTGGAAAAGCTGAATGTGAAAAATAAGAATGGGTGTCATGTGACTTTGGCAATGAGGGCAGCCTGCAGAGAAGAGCGATTGTGGCTATTACACACGGTGAAGGGGGAGCAAGACTCTCAATGTCTCAAGGAGTTTCACTACCAGCCTCGGCCATTTTGACACCCTGAGGTGCCATCCAGAGCAGTGAGGAGTTGTGTCCGCTGTCATCCTGGGTGAGTTTCAATGTTCTGCTGCTGGAGCTCCCTTGTCTGGATACTCCCAGCCGGCATTC
Source organism: Natator depressus (assembly GCF_965152275.1). Classification (NCBI taxonomy): domain Eukaryota; kingdom Metazoa; phylum Chordata; order Testudines; family Cheloniidae; genus Natator; species Natator depressus. The sequence goes on from NC_134238.1 coordinate 133,629,545, forward strand.
AAGGACACACTCAGGGTCTGTGTGATAAGTCACCCCTGAGCAGCAGCTCTGGCTGCAGCAGCCTGCTTGGGAGATACAGCTCCTGACTCTCCAGGGACCGGCAGGGACGTTGGGCCGGGGAGGACGGAAGTGCCCCCCGGGGCAGGATGGGAGATGTAGTTCTTGACTCTCCTGGGAGCGGAAGTGACGTTGGGCCGGGGAGGACGAGCCGGGCAGTGAACGCGCGCGGGGCGCTGTGGCTCTGCCTGGCTCGTGCGGGGCCGTTGGGTCCTCTCCCGGAGCCGGAGAAGAGTTTTTGTGTCTCCCGGCTCTGGGCATGCGCAGATCGGGGGGCTGGGGAGAGCCCCGCATGCGCAGAGGCAGAGCTGCCCCGCTGCTGCTCCCTGGGGCTGCGGGGCCGGGCTGAGCAGAGGGTCTGTGCCGGGGAGACCCGTTAACTCCCCGTGCCCGGCCCGGGCCCTGCTCCCGCTGGAGCCACCCCGTGCTGCGGAGCTGCAGCCGCCAGGTACCGGAGCGAGCGCCGGGGGCGGGGCCGGGCGGTGACTCTGCCCCAGTGTCCGGGGGGACCAGACATCTGGCAGCGGCGGGATCTGCCCCCGGGGGCCCGCGCCCGCGGCGTGGGGGGCTCGGAGCTGCTGCCCCGGCAGGAGCCCAGCGCCCCGCGGGCCCGGCCAGGCTCTGCCCTGGGCTTCCTGCGTGTGGCTGGGCGGGAGGCTGCCGGGGGCGGGTGGGAAATGTCTGTGCAGCCCGGACATGGGCGGGAGGGGAGAGGAGCAGGTGACCCCCAAGGAGTGGGGAGAGAAGGGGGGGCTGAGATCCCCTCGGATTTCCCGCTGCCCTGGGGACCCCCGTCCTGCCCCCTTTCTCTCTAGAGAGCAACGAGCAACATCCAGGGTGACCCCCCCCCGCCCATATCGCTGAGAGGGTCTTTGTTCTCCTCCCCCCATTGTACCCCATTTGCTCCCCACTTCACCCGTGGCCAGTTCAAATCTCAGGTTTCTGGTGTCTCTGCCCCATTTTTACCTGCAGTGACTTGTCCTTTTTTCGGTGGGAAATCGTTCCCCTGAGTGATTTCTGAACTGGGAAGAGGGTTAATGGGCAGAGGCTGGGAGAGCCCTGAGACAGGGATACCGCTGGGCTGGGCTGGGCTGGGCTGGGGGGGCCACTCTCTGCCGGCCACAGGGCATGGGAAGGCCCAGGAAGGGGAGGGAGGAGCAAGCATCCCCCAGGGAGAGGGCTCAACCCCAGGTTTCCAGTCCCAGCTACTTCCCCCACCCCCACCTTGCCCAACCCACTGCCTGCTAGTCACATTCCCAGATACCATGGCCAGCCCCTCCCTTCTGACCTGACTCCAGCCCCACTCCTTTCCCCTGGGAAAGCCACATCACCCAGGGCTCCCTGCTGGCCATGTGAATGTGAGGCAACAAGAATCCATCCCACTCTGTTGTTGTTCCCCTCAAACTTTCCCTCTTTTCTCTTGACCTGTTAAATGGTGACGTAAAATCTTCTCAGATGCTGGGCTTCTCTCTTATATTGGCAGATACTTAGTTTGTGCCCCATTTTCTCCTCAGTTCTGAAATACTGATATCAAATTCTTGAAAATCTTCCTGCTTTTCTCCGCAGGTGTCTGCGTGAGATCAAGGCTGTTATTGTTCTGAGCGTGGCTCAGGCCTTGACTGAGATCAGGTGTCCCAGTGTGCCGGGCACTGCACAAACCCTAACCAAGTTTGGGGTACCTTTTGTGCCAGGAACTGCACAGACCCTTACAGAGAGCAGGGACCTTGCTGTACCAGGTGCTACAGTGACCCTGACTGAGCTCCTCCCCCTTTTTGTGCCAGGCCCTGCATCAACACCAAGTGAAATCAGGCTCCAGTTGTGCCAGGTGCTGCAGAGATGGCAAACAAAATCAGGGACCTTGTTGTTCCTGGAGCTGCAGAGACCCCAAGTGAGATCTGGGTCCTGTTCCGCCAGGCACTGCAGAGACCCCAACATAGGTCAGACCCCGCTGTTGTGAAGATCCCAAGTGAGATCTGCACCCCTGTTGTGACAGGTAAAACTGAGATCTGGACACCCACCTCTGTGCAAAGGAGTGTAAGACTGTGGCCCAGATTAGAATCTCATAGAAGATCAGGGTTGGAAGGGACCTCAGGAGGTCATCTAGTCCAACCCTCTGCTCAAAGCAGGACCAATCCCCAACTAAATCATCCCAGCCAGGGCTTTGTCAAGCTTGACCTTAAAAACTTCTAAGGAAAGAGATTCCACCACCTCCCTAGGTAACCCATTCCAGTGCTTCACCACCCTCCTAGTGAAAAAGTTTTTCTTAATATCTAACCTAAACCTCCCCCGCTGCAACTTGAGACCATTACTCCTTGTTCTGTCATCTGCTACCACTGAGAACAGTCTAGATCCATCCTCTTTGGAACCCCCTTTCAGGTAGTTGAAAGCAGCTATCAAATCCCCCCTCATTCTTCTCTTCTGCAGACTAAACAAACCCAGTTCCCTTAGCCTCTCCTCATAAGTCATGTGCTCCAGCCCCCTATTAAGAACATAAGAATGGCTGTACTGGATCAGACCAAAGGTCCATCCAGCTCAGTATCCTGTCTACCAACAGTGACCAATGCCAGGTGCCCCAGAGTGAGTGAACCTAAGACGTAATGATCAAGTGATCTCTCTCCTGCCATCCACCACCCACGTTTGACAGAGGCTAAGGACACCATTTCTTACTTATCCTAGCCAATAGCCATTAATGGACTTAACTCCATGAATGTATCCAGTTCTGTCTTAAACCCTGTTATATTCATTTTTGTGCCCTCCGCTGGACTCTTTCCAATTTTTCCAGATCCTCCTTGTACTGTGGGGCCCAAAACTGGACACAGTACTCCAGATGAGGCCTCACCAATGCCGAATAGAGGGGAATGATCACGTCTCTTGATCTTCTAGCAGTGCTCCTACTTATACAGCCCAAAATGCCGTTAGCCTTCTTGGCAACAAGGGCAAACTGCGGACTTATATCCAGCTGCTCATCCACTGTAACTCCTGGGTCCTTTTCTGCAGAACTGCTGCCTAGTCACTCGGTCCCTAGTCTGTAGCAGTGTATGGGATTCTTCCATCGTAAGTGCAGGACTCTGTACTTGTCCTTGTTGAACCCCATCACTTTTATTTTGGCCCAATTCACTAAATTATCTAGGTCCCTCTGTATCCTATCCCTACCCTCCAGCTTATCCACCACTTCATACATAGTCTATATCCATAACTTCAGATACAAACATGATACATGCACACAAATAGGATAATCATACTCGGCAAATCATAACTTTTCCGATGACACCACACATGATGCATATTGCACAAAATGCATTATAATTCTGTCCTAATCATATTATAATCATACCACTATGCTGAATATGGGGTGTCCTGTCAGGCAGGGTCTTATTTCAAGGCACAGGAGTTGGGAATGGAACTTCCCGTCTTTGTGGAACAGGAAATAACCCTCCAGCCAGGGCTGGGAAAATGTCCCAGACTTCCAGTGCTGGAGCCTGAATCTACTGACACTTCATTAGTTACCACCACTCCCAGTCTTTGTGGAAACTGCAAACTTTATCAGTGAGGATTTTATATTCTCTTCTAGGTCATCGATAAGAATGTTAAATAACACAGGGTCAAGAACCAATCCTTGCGGGAACCCTCCAGAAATAGATCCACTCAACCGCGGTTCCCCATTTACAATCACAGTTTTTAATCTATTTAACGTATGCCACGTTTATTTTGTATCATTCTAGTTTTTTAGTCAAAATATTGTGCTGAACCAAGTCATATGCCTTACAGAAGTCTAGGTATATTGCATCAATACTATTAGCTGCAACCAGTGGTGAGCTGGAGCCGGTTCGCTAGAACCGGTTGTTTAGAAGCCCTTTTAGAACCGGTTGTTCTGCGAGGGACAACCGGTTCTAAAAAGGCTTCTAAATTTAACCGGCCAAAAGTGGCGCCTTAGGCGCCGACTCCACGGGTGCTCCAGCCCTGGAGCACCCAAGGGGAAAATTTGGTGGATGCAGAGCACCCACCGGCAGCTCCCTGCCCCACCCCCGGCCCCAGCTCACCTCCGCCTCCTCCCCTGAACGCGCCACCCCGCTCTGCTTCTCCACCCCCCCCCAGGCTTCCCGCAAATCAGCTGTTCGCGTGGGAAGCAGGCCCAGGGAGGCGGAGGTGAGCTCGGGCGGGGGAGGAGGGCCACCCACACCACAGCAGGTAACCCGGGGGGGCAGGGGAACCGCTCCCCGCCCCAGCTCATCTCCGCCACCCTTGGCCTGAGTGTGAAGCCACTGCCTGCTTCTCAGCCCTCCCAGGCTTCCTCCCGAACAGCTGATTTGCGGGAAGCCAGGGGGGTGGGTGGCGGGCACAGAGAAGCAGAGCGGGGTGGTGTATTCAGGGGAGGAGGCGGAGCGGAGGTGAGCTGGGGCCAGGCACGGGGTGGGGAGCTGCCGGTGGGTGCTCTGCACCCACCAATTTTCCCCGTGGGTGCTCCAGCCCCGGAGCACCCAGGGAGTCGGCGCCTGAGGTGCCACTTTTGATGTGATCAGTGGGGGAGCGGCTGCTCCCCCCTAGCTATGCTCCCCCGCCCCTAGGAGCCAGAGGGACCTGCTGGATGCTTCCTGGGAGCTGCCCCAGGTAAGCAGCGCCGGGACTCCCCACCTTGCCCCCCAGCAGGTGCCTCTGGCTCTTAGGGGTGGGGTGGGCACCCACTATGGTGGCCCACGAGACCCTCCTGCCTGGTTCTGGGGGCAGTCAGGGGACAGGGGAGGGGGCGGACGGGGCAGGGGTCCTCGGGGGGGGGCATCAAGGAACGTGGGGGGGTTGGATGGGGCAGGAGTCCCGGGGGGGCGGATGTGGGCAATGACCCCCTCGTGGGGTGAGGAGGGAACCCGTTGTTAAGATTTTGGCAACTCATCACTGGCTGCAATCAAACTTTCGATCTCATCCGCTAAGGATATCCAATTAGTTTGATAGGATCTATTTTTTCTAGACCTTTGTTAATGGGTACTAATTATATTACCCTCCTTTATTTCTTTATTAATGAAATCCAGTATTGGATGCTCCATTATCTTGCCCAGTATCGATGTCAGACTGACACGCTTTTAATTAGCTGGGTCATCTCTCTTACATTTTTTAAATATTGGCACAGCATTAGCTTTATTCCAGTCTTCTGGAATTTCCCCAGTGTTCCAAGACCTAAGTAAATTCAACCTTAACAGTCCACCACACTCCTCCACCAGGTATTTTAAAACTCTTGGATACCAGTTGTCTGGACCTGCTGATTTAAACATGTCTAACTTTAATAGCTGCTGTTTAATGTCCTCGTGAGTTATTGTTGGAATGGAGAGAGTGTTGTCGTCAACATCTTATGATATGACTACATCATGTGTTTTTATCCAAACCCAGGAGAGAAATATTTATTGAACACTTCTATCTCTTCTGCATTATTGTTGATAATTCCACCATTTCTGTATAGTAATTTACCACTACCATTGTTAGGATTAATTTTGAACTTTATAAACCTTTAAAAACTTCCTTCTTATTTTCATTTATTGATCATTGATTTCTGATAGCTTCCCTTACCAATTTTCTACAATTCTGACCTTCTAACTTATATTCTTTACTATCGACTTCCCCTTTCTTCCATATAGTTTATTTGTAGAGTTGGGATTCCTACCAGGGAGCCACCAGCAGGGTCCAGAGACAGCCCCATCTCCTATATCAGGCTCTGGCTAGTAGGTATGTGATGAATGTGAAAACCCTGCCTTAGTCTGTCAGCTGGGAGTCACAATGGTTCTCTTTTTCTACCCTCTGATGGCCTCCTGGCTGCTCTAAGCAAGGTGGGGGTGGGACTCTGTTAACGTGCCTCCTGAAGCTTCCGTTTACCTGGTGCTGCTGTTCTGTGAATAGTGGGGTTGTGACTGGGCAGCAGATACTGAGTGTTGGACTCTTGCTCTTTCAGAGACCGGTGACTTTCGAAGAGGTGGCTGTATATTTCATCAGGGAAGAGGGGGCTCTGCTGGGCCCCACTGTGAGAGCCCTCTACAGGGATGTCATGCAGGAGAACTATGAGACTGTGGTCTGGCTGGGTACGGAGTCCTGTCCCCTGGGTTATAAGAAGCTGTGGGGTCTCTAAAGAACTTGAGTAGTAATAACTTTATACCTGTATTCGTCATGCAAGTTTTGACAAGTTCTGCCCCTCCCACCCCGCCACTGTTTTTGCCTTATCTCCCACCCACTAGAATAATTTTTGGACATGTGCCTTTTTGGTGCTGTCAGTCATTTTAAAATTGCATTTAATTTATCATTACTGGACACATTAATAACTACATTAATAACTAGAGCTTTCATGCCTTTTCCTCATTTTAAAAGGAAAATATGCTGCCTGTAGAATTCTAAATTGAGTAAATAGGTGTATGACTCATGCATGTCTTGTGTGACAGTCAGATGAGCTCAGCTTTTGATAGGAGAGTGTATAACGTTGCCATTCAGGACCCCATGGGTGAAGGGAGAACAGAGCCGCGAGAGGGGAGGAGAAGCGGGGAGTAGCTAATTCTGGGGTGCTAGGACATGGGGAGTGTGTGTGCCGGATTAGAGGTAAGAAGGAGCAGGGAGGGATGAGGTAGTGAAAGACGAGGGGGGAACATAGGAAGCTCCCAAGGTGCCTGGACGTGGTGGTTGCTGAGAGTAATGGGAAGAAGGTGAGGGAAGTGTGGAGGAAAGGCACCCAGGAGGTGGGCTGGGTGGATCAGTGGGAGGTAGGAGAGTTTTGGGAATCTAGAGCTGTGGGGGATCCCAGATCTTTAACCCCAAATCCCTGCCCAGGCCTTTTTGCTTTACAGCCTGCACTCCAGTTTTATTTCTGTTCAGTTTCACTTCATTATACATTTTCCCCCAAACATTATTATTTTAACTCTTGACCTCCCTCTCCCACTCATTACCCCCCTCCCCATATAACCTTCCCGTCTCTATGCACAGCAACCCCATCCACCGATCCTGAGTCCTTGCTGCATTCCTCCCTCCCACAGCAGGGCCACTACCCGGGCACAAATGGGCACTTTGTTGATGATGTCAGGGTGGTAGTATAGCCTGTACAATTTTTATACCTACATATTGGGGTACAACTTGCCCTTTTACATGGCTGCTCAAAGTTAATTGAGAAGATGAAATTTGGTGAAACACACAGAAACTTAATTTAATACAGGCAGTTATAATTGGAATTGCAGCTAGCAAGAGATGTTAAGAGTAACAAGAAGGGTTTCTTCAGGTATGTTGGCAACAAGAAGAAAGTCAAGGAAAGTGTGGGCCCCTTACTGAATGAGGGAGGCAACCTAGTGACAGAGGATGTGGAAAAAGCTAATGTACTCACTGCTTTTTTTACCTCTGTCTTCACGAACAAGGTCAGCTCCCAGACTACTGCACTGGGCAGCACAGCATGGGGTGGAGGTGACCAGCCCTCTGTGGAGAAAGAAGTAGTTCGGGACTATTTAGAAAAGCTGGACGTGCACAAGTCCATGGGGCCGGATGCGTTGCATCCGAGAGTGCTAAAGGAGTTGGCGGATGTGATTGCAGAGCCATTGGCCATTATCTTTGAAAACTCATGGCAATCCGGGGAAGTCCCGGACTACTGGAAAAAGGCTAATGTAGTGCCCATCTTTAAAAAAGGGAAGAAGGAGGATCCTGGGAACTACAGGCCAGTCAGCCTCACCTCAGTCCCCGGAAAAATCATGGAGCTGGTCCTCAAGGAATCAATTCTGAAGCACTTAGATGAGAGGAAAGTTATCAGGAACAGTCAGCATGGATTCACCAAGGGCAAGTCATGCCTGACTAATCTAATTACCTTCTATGACGAGATAACTGGTTCTGTGGATGAAGGGAAAGCAGTGGACATGGTGTTCCTTGACTTTAGCAAAGCTTTTGACACTGTCTCCCACAGTATTCTTGCCAGCAAGTTAAAGAAGTATGGGCTGGATGAATACACTATAAGGTGGGTTGAAAATTGGCTAGCTTGTCGGGCTCAACGGGTAGTGATCAATGGCTCCATGTCTAGTTGGCAGCCAGTATCAAGCGGAGTGCCCCAATGGTCAGTCCTGGGGCCGGTTTTGTTCAATATCTTCATAAATGATCTGGAGGATGGTGTGGATTGCACCCTCAGCAAGTTTGCAGATGACACTAAACTGGGAGGAGTGGTAGATACGCTGGAGGGTAGGGATAGGATAAAGAGGGACCTAGACAAATTGGAGGATTGGGCCAAAAGAAATCTGATGAGGTTCAACAAGGACAAGTGCAGAGTCCTGCACTTAGGTCGCAAGAATCCAATGCACCGCTACAGACTAGGGACCGAGTGACAAGGCAGCAGTTCTGCAGAAAAGGACCTAGGGGTTACAGTGGACGAGAAGCTGGATATGAGTCAACAGTGTGCCCCTGTAGCCAAGAAGGCCAGTGGCATTTTGGGATGTATAAGTAGGGGCATTGCCAGCAGATCGAGGGACGTGATCGTTCCCCTCTATTCGACATTGGTGAGGCCTCACCTGGAGTACTGTGTCCAGTTTTGGGCCCCACACTACAAGAAGGATGTGGGAAAAATTGGAGAGAGTCCAGCGGAGGGCAACAAAAATGATTAGGGGACTGGAACACATGACTTACGAGGAGAGGGCGGGAACTGGGATTGTTTAGTCTACGGAAGAGAAGAATGAGGGGAGATTTGATAGCTGCTTTCAACTACCTGAAAGGGGGTTCCAAAGAGGATGGATCTAGACTATTCGCAGTGGTAGCGAATGACAGGACAAGGAGTAATGGTCTCAAGTTGCAGTGGGGGAGATTTAGGTTGGATATTAGGAAAAACTTTTTCACTAGGAGGGTGGTGAAACACTGGAATGCGTTACCTAGGGAGATGGTGGAATCTCCTTCCTTAGAAGTTTTTAAGGTCAGGCTTGACAAAGCCCTGGCTGGGATGATTTAATTGGGGATCGGTCCTGCTTTGATCAGGGGGTTGCACTAGATGACCTCCTGAGGTCCCTTCCAACCCTGATATTCTATGATTCTATGAATCATAGGCAAGGATCAATATGCATAATGATTAGGCTAAGGTAAGTATAGTAAAGAGAGTCTTGCACTGTGCATACTTCCAAGTTATGGTCACCATTGGAAACAAAGATCGAGGGGCAAGGGAGTCCATCAGAAGGAAGGCCTTCCTTCAGTTTACACTATCTTGGTGACCTGACAAATGAAAAAATGGTAACTAAGAGAGGTATTTTATCCACTTATGGTAATAGGATTGCTCTGTACTATATCTGCTCCTTTATTCTGATTACAGTAATGTCAATAGCTGCCCCAACCCATATGTGGCCTTTGGGAAGTCCATAATTAAGCATCAAGCATTAATACTCATGATTTACATCACTTATTTACATCACTATTTATTAATAATTCTAATATACGAATGCGGCCCAGCTGCTGAGCTACTGCATAGCAACCTAACTGCTAAAGCCCGCCCCTTCTTTCAGAATCCTGTGGTGTATTGCACCTGTTGGTGATTACTTGTTAGTTTTTTAAAATGTGGAGTCAAAATATCTCACCTGGGATTCTCTCCTTATCCTGAGGCCTATTCAGCTAAATCATAGACTTCATCATAATCACTCCCACAAAGCCTCAACCTAATATAAGGCCCTTAACTGTAGCAAGCTTAGGCTATGTTTACACTACCATGGTCAGCTGACCTACGCTACGCAACTCCAGCTATGTGAATAATGTAGCTGGAGTGAACATAACTTAGGTTGAGTTACTGCAGGGAGTACATTGCGGGTGGGCGATGGGAGAGCGTGGGGGTAGAGTACAGGAGTTGACTGGAGAGCCAGCTGCAGTCAATCTGCAGTTGATTTGGCAGGTCTTAACTAGACCCACTAAATCGACCACCAGTGGATCAGTCTCAGAGCGTGGATCCTGGCTGTAGTGTAGACCTGCCCTTAATAGCCCATTTATTTATGTTCACCTCCTTGACCCTCCATGCATATTGCAAGCTAATAAGCAATTTTCTGATAATGACATCTTATCTCTAGCGAGTATAAAATTGCACACAAACTTGAGACTAGGTCAAAGATCATAAAATCAGGTCGGGGTGAACAGGAGTGACAGTTTGGAGAGACTCTTGGCCCCTCTGTCTCCATCTGCAGCAGCTACAAGCTGCCTTCCCTCCGGGCTCCTTGGATCTTGGAACCTGTCCCTTCTGACATTGTGTGGCCCAGTTCTTGTTTCTTACAGTCTCCTTTTCTGGATTCAGAGTAGCAGCCATGTTAGTCTGTATCCGTAAAAAGAAAAGGAGTATGTGTGGCACCTTAGAGACTAACAAATTTATTAGAGCATAAGTTTTTGTGAACTGCAGCTTACTTCATTGGAAGAATTAGAGGCTGTTGCTCCTGAATTTCAGTGTTTAATTCCCCAGCCTTCTCCACACACTGGAGGAGTTTAATTCTCCCTCCCATTATACCTGAATCACTAGATTTCCTAATTCCCCACAATGTGCTTTTGCAATATCACAGTTCTGGGACAGCTAAACCTCTGACCTGCCTCCATGGTCTGCTCAAGGAATGCCCGCTCAGGTATCAGGCCTCTAGCCAGCCCCTCTCTATGGGTAGGGACCCACATGCCTCTCCTTTTTGACCAGGTTTGCAGTTTCTCCTACATTGTGTTCACTGGACCAACCTCTAGTTCCTGTGCTTTGCTTTTTCTCCAAGGGCTGTAAGCACTGTGTGTGAGATAGAGTTGGGAATTTTGGTGATACTTCTACGATGCCAATACACACCTCAGTTTCCCTCTCTGATTGGTATTGCTATGATTAGAAAGAGCAGGAGACATGAGGTGTTTTGTCATGGGGTGATATGAATGGGTCATTAAGGACTGGCTGGGACCAACCCACATCAATGGAATACCCGACAGAGACAAGGGAATAATTGTCACCTGTCCACGGGAGGATCTCCCCTTGGCTGAGTGAAGCATTTATGGACTCATTATGTTTTTGGGAGCAGGAAGAACTGGGCTCGCAGATGCAGGGAGCTCTATTGGAGAGAATACAAATGGACAGGTACAGTGAATGGAAACCAAACTGTTTTCTTGAGCAGCATGGCTCAAGGGCATTGGCCAGCATGGACTATATTGTCGTCTTTGGTTCTCTGTGCTAATCTAAAGACTTTCAATGCTGCGTTTCGATTGACTAATAAACCCTGCTATGTTTTAAAAGTCTGCCCAGTGTCACAGCACACACTTGCACTGTGCATTGAATGATGAACAGTCTCTGAACACGAGTGTCATTCAGTTGGACCTGTTGGCAGAGCTCACAGGTTGAAATAGTGTTGAAGCCAGAGGCTCAGTCGTAGGTGTTGAAGCTACATTGGCCTATCCTTGGGGGTCTAGTGCACTCAAGGTGCACCTCCCAAGGACTGTTTAAAAGCCAGGGCATTTCACAGATCCTATGGATCCGTGACAGTGTCAGTGTGCCTTATAAGAAAAAGATGTAAAGCAAGAAGAGCATCAAAATGCATATTTCCCATCAGTCCTTTTGGGAATCCCCGATCATTTCCAAAGTGTATTAAAACCTTCTTTAAAAGCTTACGTCTTGGTTATCAGGTCATGTCAGTTTGTAGCCCAAAAAGACCCCCTTCAGTCAGCTCAGACTCAGCTGTTTCTCCCCAAAAAGTCTGTCTGTCGTCTTCAGTCTCCTGAAAGAGGTAAAATCAGTCACTGCCCCTTTCTGTATGGGGCAAAGCTTCAAAAGATGGAGTTCTGTATAACCAGCCTTGAGATCCAGCCTTAGTGATACCAGATTGCACAGGAAACCTATCTCTCAATAACATGAGCAATATATAATCCTTTACAGCCTGAAAGTGCATTGCGGGAGAGGACAGGAGCCAGCTGTGTGGGGGAGGTGGGGCCCAGACACTGAGCATTGAGAGCCTAGAGCCGTCTGTGTGCTGGGGAGACGGGACGTGAGCCAGCTGCATGCAGGGGAGATGATCAGGGAAGAGGTGCTGTTGACACAGTCAAGAGCAGGTGCGAGCACCATCTGCTCTGCAGCATGATGCGGGTGCCCGGCGTCCCACTGCCAAGTGCCCTGCCTCTCAAGGGGAAGCTCCACCATGTTTTTTCTGAGCCCAGACTTGTATGAGGAAGGAAGAAATTGGTAGGAAGTCTCAAAGCAGCCAGCCCCCAGCCTTTGCCCTATGCCCTGGGGAGGAGTCAGGTGTCTCCAGGGAGAAATCTGGGGTTTGTGACCCTGCATCCCCACCCACCCTCTGTTCAGCTATTCTGGATGTGAAGGGTGATTCCAGAAATGAAGAGTAATTTCAGGAAAAAATGCAGTAATAGCAGCAGTTTCCGGAAAACACTGGCCCTAGTCATAACATTAAATACAATAGTCTCAAGATATATATCTGTGTTCATCAGATCTGTCACTCTGCCTTCACATAGTTCACCCTGCTGGTGGGTTCTGCCTCATCCCCCATTCTGTGTCTGTCTTGTCTATTTAGATTGTAAATTCTTCAGGACATGGGCCATCTATTATTCTGGGTTTGTACTGTGCCTAGCACAACAGGGGCCCAAGGTTAGTTGGCTCTTAGGCACTAAGGTAATGAATATGATTTATTATAATAACTCTCCTGCCACTTTGAGCCAAGGACGCTAGCCTTGGGATGTTACTTCTTAAAAATGAGCTGGGGTTAAAACCATGGAATATTCCTTGTGACAAGTATCCCACAAATTCCATGGACCTTCCTTGTTTTCTTTGCCTTCCCAGGGTTTCCAATTTCCAAACCTTACGTGATCTCGCAGCAGGAATGAGGAGAACAGCCGTGGGTCTCAGACCTCTATGGCTCTGAAAAAAAGTGCTCCTGAGACCGTCTGCACAGGTGAGGAATTGGGTAAACCATCTCAATAACTGTCAGTGAATATAGGAAACATTTGGGATGCCCTACAAAGACTCCAAGTTGTAAACTCTCCAAGTTCAAGATTGTTCCCTGCAGATGTGGAGTCATTAGGCAGATGTTATTCATGGCTTCCCACCTATCCTGACTGACAGTTGGCAGCAGGTCCCTCCCCAATCTCACTTTCCCCTGAGAGTTCTGGTGAGATGCACGCCCAGAACTGATACCTTCCTCTCTCTCCTCTGAGGAAGGGTTTGGGGAAAATCAGCTCCTGAAGGTTTGATCTCTCCCGCACATATTTTGGTTTGTTCACACCTTTTTCCATTCCTCTCTCTGGTGCAGGGAGTGACCTATGTCTGGATTCTCTCTGTCTCCCATCAGGTGACGGGATGGTGAGTGAGAACGAGGAGACACCCCAGCAGGAAGATGCTGAGCAAGTAGAACCACATGGGATGTTATCAGGAATATCCAAAGGGAATGTTTCTGGGAGTTGTGCACTGCCAGAAAAAGCAAAAGCCTGTGAGATTCAGCATAGGCCAGAGGAAAACTCAGACCTTATTACATGCGAGACCATCAGCTTGGAAGAGACATGCTACATATGCCATGAGTGTGGGAAAAGCTTCAGTGGGAACTCTGACCTTCTGACACATCAGAGAATTCACAGGGGAGAGAAACCCTACACATGCTCTGAGTGTGGGAAAAGCTTCAATCGGAGCTCACACCTTAACAGACATCGGAGCATCCACACAGGAGAGACACCCTACACATGCGCTGAGTGCAGGAAAAGCTTCAATCGGAGCTCAAGCCTTATTAGACATCAGAGAATCCACACAGGAGAAAAACCCTACACGTGCTCTGAGTGTGGGAAACGCTTCAGTTATAACTCAGTCCTCATCTCACATCAGAGAATCCACACAGGCGAGACACCCTACATGTGCTCTGTGTGTGGGAAAAGCTTCAATCAGAGCTCAAGCCTTATTAGACATCAGAAAATCCATACTGGGTGGACACCCTACACATGCCCTGAGTGCGGAAAATGCTTCAGTTATAGATCAGCCCTTACCATACATCAGAGAAGTCACACAGGTGACAAACCCTATGGATGTTCTGAATGTGGGAAACGCTTCATGGATAGTTCAGCCCTCATCACACATCAGAGAATCCACACAGGAGAGAGACCCTACATGTGCTCTGAGTGTGGGAAAAGCTTCAATCAGCGCTCACACCTTATCAGACATCGGGCAATCCACATAGGAGAGACACCCTACACATGCGCTGAGTGTGGGAAAAGTTTTAAGCAGAGCACTGCCCTCATCTCACATCAGAGAATCCACACAGGAGAGATGCCCTACACGTGCTCTGAGTGTGGGGAATGCTTCAGTTATAGCTCAGCCCTTACGAAACATCAGAGAATCCACAGTGGAGAGACGTCCTACATGTGCTCTGAGTGTGGGAAAAGCTTCAATCAGAGCTCAAGCCTTATTAGACATCAGAAAATCCACATATGAGAGAACTGTAATAAATGCCTTGATTCCAGCTGGCCAAAGATTGTTTTTTACAAAATCACAATTGCCAATTCCCACATAGCAACCTTTGCACCATGTTCACCGTGGTCTCTCAGCTCCCCTAGATGAGTTGCCTGCTTCTGCCTTTTGCAGCTCCCCATTCTTTGTGGTCAGTCCTGTGATTTTTTTCTATCCTCTTTTCCTTTTGAGTTGTAGGAGTGTGTCTCCCTCCAGCCAGGAATGTTCATCAGCTCCAGGTAGGGGAGAAAGATTTGACCCAACAGGCTACACTGAGGCAAAAACTGCCTGGGCCTTACATTCACTAGGACTGTACGTGGTGTTGGCTGCTCAAGTGACCTTGGTGTAAAAAGACAATTATAGTGGTAGTGCAGATGTAGCCCAGGTGCTGTGGTTGGCATTAGCTTTCCCCTTGACCTGACCTAAACTCCATCACTTTTCCTAGTCTAAACAAACTCTGAGCATCACAGTTATTCTGTCCCCCCCATTTCAAAGCAATTGTTAGTTATCAAGTTCCCCCTTTGGGAACCATTTTTTTTTATTCCCAGTTGCTCTGATGTTGCTTCAGGTTGTGCTGGAAACCAGATATTTTTACTACCATTTTCCTCACTTAAAATATATTGAACTATAACAGAGAACAGGAACAGGACACAGATAGGGAAAAGTGTTATTTCACCCTCTGTAGCAACGGAAGAAGATAGGGTAAGTCAGAGGGATTCCCTTATTCCCCATCACCAACCTAGTCCCCCTGTTGTTAAAGTGGTTAGGTCAATATTTTTTCTAAAGGGCTGGGAAGAGTATTCCCTAGTAATGACTTGTAACTAAGCAAAATACCCATGCATTTGGCTCCCAAAGAAGTTGTGGCTCAGGTCCTGCAGGAGATCGCTCCTGAAAAAATCTCCTTCCTAATCCGTTAGGAATCATGTTGCTTACTATTTGGAAAATGCAATCCCTATCTAGGTAGGGATGGAAAAAATGGAAGTGACATTTCTATTCAGCTCACCACTGTCAGATGCTGCAAATGTGTAGAAAATGAAATGTATTGAATGTGATATAGCTGCAGAAAGATACCTATTTTTAATAGATACCTGATATGTGGTGTTTTACAGGGATTCTAAACCACTCCTGAATTTAGTCCCTAATTTGAATCTGTGCCACCAGATTAAGGAAATAAAAGGGC
This sequence comes from Natator depressus, assembly GCF_965152275.1. Classification (NCBI taxonomy): domain Eukaryota; kingdom Metazoa; phylum Chordata; order Testudines; family Cheloniidae; genus Natator; species Natator depressus. Next base: position 133,645,192 of record NC_134238.1, read on the forward strand.
ATATTTGGGGGAGTTATATGTCACTTTCACTACTGATATATTGTGTGGTTGGTGAAGAATTCTATGACAGAGAAGTGTAAAATTACTCCAAGTAAGGTCAAAGATTTGACAAGAACTCAGGTAGAAACTGCAGGTACGAGTGGTTGATTTTCACCCTAGAGGTGGAAGCTATGGTGATGTGTGGTCCAGGTAAACTATTTTTAGAACACTGCTCCCCAGTTAAGTGCCACTGATCATGGTCCTAAAGGATGCCATGATTAAATTGGGAACAACTGTCTTTTACCATTTGGAGCCAAAGTTTCATGAAGCACAGAGAGAAACAGCTGATTCCTTCAGAGCCATTCTATGTCTATGGGTCCCAATCTGGCTGACTTGCTGGACAAGAAGCACTTCCATGCTGGGCAAATGATGGTAGCCAATGAGGAAATGTACCAGATTCCAAGTTCAGACTGCAAGATACATGAATGCTGAGTCCAGAGTCTGTGGTTTGGTCTCGTAGCTTTGCTATTAAGTCATGCGTTTGTATTGCTTCTCCACTTGCTGCTACATTGAAAGATTAGAAAGTGTGAAAATAGAGCACAGGTGCTTTTTCTCATAATGCAACCTTCCCACATAGTGTGAGACCCCTTCCACCCACACTTATGGGAGAAGATCCAGGGAGAAATGAACTCACAGAAATGGAAGGCTCCTAGGTAATTGTAGAATGTGACTTCACACAAAGCTGACTGGGTGGAAATGGGAATTAAGAGAAAACTGCCCTATAGGTTTATATTTTGTAATCTTTAAATGAATTGTTACCAGCGACAATGAAATTAAACATGAAGTTAATTAATTAGTTAACCCTTCCTTCCTAGCAGAGGAAGCCACACCCTGGAAGCTCTGCTGGACACGCTCCAACTGGAGAACACGTATAAAAGTCTGCAGAGTTTCTCAGTCTGGGCTGACTACCGGAGGGGAAGGAGGCTCGCCGCCAGCTCCTGAGGAGGGACAGGCCGCACTCCAGGATCCAGAGGCCAGCCAAGCCAAGGCCCAGATGGAGGATCCCCCAAAGTGGAGTACACTGTGTTTATGGTAGGGAGTGACCCAGGGGTACTTTAAAGACAAAGTGTGTTAGAGCCGCAACGACACTCGGCATGTTGCAGGCGGATCCCTGTCGAGCTAAGGCCAAGGGGAACCCCGCCACTAGCAGGGCCCTGGGTCGGGACCTGATGGAGAGGGCGGGCCCAGGTCCTCCTACTACCCCACCCACACTGCCCTGACACTTGGGGCAAGCTGCATGGACTCCAGCCACCAGGCTGCATTACCCCGCCTAATAGAGGAGGGTGGCCATTGGGCCACACTTCCCTGACATGTGTGGGTGAGCTGCATGGACTCCGGCCTCTAGGCCGCACCACCCCACCTGTGAGGGGGAAGGTATTTGGACTCTGGCCATTGGGCCACACTGCCCTGATACTTGCGGTGAGTTACCTGGACTCTGGCCACTAGGCCACACTACCCTGCCTGTGAGGGGGAAGTTATATAGACTCTGACTGTTGGGCTGCACCACCCCGCCTGTGAGGGGGAAGGTATATGGATTCTGGCCATTGGGCCACACTGCTCTGATACTTGGGGCAAGTTACCTGGACTCTGGCCATTGAGTCACACTCCCCTGACATTGGGAGAGATTTATATGGACTCTGGTCATTAGGGCCCACAACCCCGATCAAAGGGGTGATTGTGCAGAAACAGGCCATTAGGCCACATTGGGCCGCCCACAGAGAGATGGGCATGGGGGACTTGAGAGTGGCTAGGGTTCGACACCCCATCCCACCCCTGCCACAAAGGGGTGCTGTGGTGCCAGACCCGCCACAGGCTGATTATGTGATAACTTTCAGTGTTCCAATATAATTCAGGTTTTCTTCTAGTTCTCTCCCTGCCCCTTCCTACTATATAAGAAATTGTTGCTAATCCTGAAATTAAAACCTCACTCCAAAGGAATTAGAGTGGAGGAATATGTGAGAGAAATAGCATGGATGAAAATAGAGACCTAGTATAGACTGTCATTATTTCTATTTAAAATTGAATTTATTTTGATAAATTTTTAAATAAATCATCTGTTAGGAGGAAAATTACCTGAGACAAGATGTGTAACAGCCACAGAGTTCCCCAGGTCTCTTGTTTTCAAAGCAAAGATGTCACATTAGGCAGGACATGTCAAAATCTAAACTGGTGATGGATGTGTGATGGGAGCTTTTCTGGGTTGTTTTTTTGGGGTTGTTTTTGCAACCAGTTATTTTTATAGGTGCCGAGGCCCCTTTTCCTTTTAAGTACAACATTTTAACTCTCAGGCCTGGCTCTGGAAACCTTCTCAGAACTGGCCTTGTGTTTCTTTCATGTGTGATATCTTTGGGGTTCACACATCCACACTACATGCGGTTCACAGCAACAGATACTTTGAGAAACCTGCTGGGTTAAGTGGGCCTTTTCCAAACTGACATTGGCCTAAAGTCTGCCTCAGTTCAGCTGGATTGGGACACATCTGTATCAAGGGAGTGGTTCACACCTGATTTTCCCAGAGACCTCGGGGGAGGGGTGGTAAAATAGGATAAGTAGGAATCTACAACAATGAAGTTAAAGATCAGGGTGAAAGACCCTCACTTTGCAGGTCAAAAAGCCTGTTCTGTTCATTCCTTCTGACACATCTGGCACTGGTCACTCTCAGGCAGCACACGGGGTTAGATGGACCATTGGTCTGACCCAGTATAGCCAGTCTTGCGTTCTTATGTAAGCCCTCTACAGCCTTGTCTACACTGGCAGGCGTCTGCACAGTCAACCAGATTTCTGCAGTGTAACTTCTGAGGTGTGCACACTGCCAAGCCACTTAGTGCGCAGAAACTGCTCAGTAGCAGCGCTGTAAAAATACCACCCTGATGAGAGGCGTACAGCTTTCTGTGCTGGGGCTACAATGCTGCGCAGAGCCCTGTTCCATTACAGCTCTGCGACTGGCCTCGGGTAGGCGTCCCACAATCTCTGTTCTCATCTCTCTGGTCATCGGTTTGAACTCTACTGCACTGCCCTCGGGTGACTAACTGGGAACGCCACCCCTTAAATTCCTTGGGAATTTTGAAAGTCCCACTTCCCACAGAGACCAATTATGGTTACAGACCCATCCTGAAATTAGAGCAAGATATTTTAAAGCTTTATCTCATAGTAAAGTAACACAATTCAAACTTGTCATCGCAGAGGAGCAAGCACTCCGTCATTTCGTATTTATTGCTACTGATCTCACTGAAAAACTTCCGTGGTGCTGCTCCCAGCACTTCAGGGAGTTTTTCCTCTTCTCCCTTCCAGCTGTGGCTGTGAGACTGCCGTACCTCTCCAAATGGCCAGCTTTGCTCTTTGACTTACATCCTTCGCTTATTTGAATGAAGCTGTGTCTGCTACCAGTTTAATTCATAGCTGAGACCTCAGGCACCAGCAGCTAATTACAAAGGCTAAATTCCCATTGCCATCAGTGGGAGGTTATCCAGGGCTGCAGGATTTGGTCCATGATCGACCAAGGTGCTACAACAGCTGCACTCTTACATGGCGAGTCCTGCAGCCTATTACTAAACTGCTCTGCCATAGTCTGCAGGGTGGCCTGACTTGCTGAGAATCTGGCAGAAGAGAGACCCTGGAGCAGAGAAGGAAAATGTCGTCAGCAGTCATAGCCGGCAGGAGCAGGAAAGGTTGAGTTTGTTTTCAAATTTCTCTGCTCAAGCCTTTAATCATTCCTGTGGCTCATCTCTGAACCCTCTGCAATTTATCAGGGAAAACCAACCAACCAACCAAACCAGGCTGTTCTGAGTGATGTAACAATCTATTGCCTTCCAAGGTTGAATATCAATTAGATCGTTCTATTCACCTAAGAGTTCAACTTTAAGGCCTTTTTGTTTTCTAGTTCCAATCCAATCCTGTGCCGCAGCATCATTGTTAACTCATCACTTGGTCACTTCACGTTCACAGAGCTGGCAGGTCTAAGTCTTTCCTCCCACACCAACATGAAAAAAAATCAGTGACAGAAAATGCCCTGAAGCCCCTCTGCTGCCTTGCCCACTAGACTGGGGAAATACACGAGGGAAAGCTCTTTCCTCTCTCCTCTTGACCCTGAGTAACATTTCTGTCTGTCCTTGAGATCCTGCCACAGGGACAAGGGTTGAGGATGTATATGACAATTTAAGGCTTCATTGATTTGTTCATTCCTTTACTCCTTCATTAGTAACAAGGGTGCATGAGCTTGAAATAATCCAGCTCTGACTTTCACACAGGAGGCTATTTCCAGGCTCACAATTACCAAAAAAAAAAAAAAATCTGTCTTTCTAACCTGAACAAGTTGAATCTGAAGTCATTGAGCCCCAGGATGCCTTTCTTTCATCCAATATTTTTAGAGTATATCACATTAACTGAGTAGGTCTTCCCCTAGGAAGTGTCTGTCCAGTGGCAGCACCCAGTGCACACTCCCCATTTACGAACTCATCTTCAGTATATAGGCCATTGAACCCAGCGAGGCGGGGAGGATCCTTTTGGTTGGGCTCCAGCCTAAGCAAGCTCCTGGAGCCAGAGCCTGGCAAGCCTGAGTCAGCTGGCCTGGGCCAGCTATGGGTTTTTAATTGTACTGTAGACATAAACTTGGTGTCAAAATCCCAGCTTTCTCATCAGGAAATCAAGCCCTAGTCCACCACGTGACAGGTCAGGCTAGTCACCGCTATATTCATGAGGTCAGAAGCAACAACTGCCCCTGCATAGGGACTTAGGGGAACAACTTGTCCAGCTCCTGGAACAGCTTTGTACAAACATTTCCCCCATGAAAATGATCCAGCGCTTTTAAAATGAGAGTAAGAGAACAAACTAAATCAAAACCAGAGAAACTGCTGTCAATCTCCCCACCACACACAGTTTGGGTCTGAATTTTTGTACTGAAATTTTGAGGCAATAAAACTCTCACTGCTATTGTCCAGAAACAAACCTAAACCTTCCGTGAACTATCTAGGACTTTGATTGCTGAACCAGCAATGCTTCAGCTCCTTCTGTGAGATTTGCAGCTGCCCAATACTGCTGCTATTCCAGGGGAGCAATTCTTGACTCCAGTAAGCATTGATCTCAGCCCTGTTCTGTGTATCACGGGTTTCTCTAGGAAAGGGCAGTGAATGGTTCTAGGGTCCAGTGATCCTCATTCAAATCAGGATTCAAATCAAATCCTTCCCCTTTCCCAGGCTGTGGGAGGGGAGACATTTAAAGGAGCTCTCTGAGCTATAGCACGTGGCTAAGTAAAGAGAAAAAGCCCTATATTCTCCCTCTGCTTTGGGTCCTGGGTTTACTCCTGAAGCATCTGCTACCCATGTAGTCCCTATGGATCACCCCTAACCCTTGATGCTGCTCCTTTCTATAGAATGTGAAAGGAGCGGAGGCAGTGCAGGAGCTTTCTGGGGACACAGATCTGAGGCTTTGGGAGAGAGAGATTGTCTGAGACATCAGAGCGCTATAAACCATGCAGCCACCTCCTAAATCAGGGGCCTGTTCCAGCCCTGAGTCTGGGAAACCAGGGTCCCTCCCACAAAGCAGGGAGCCCACAGACTGCAGCCTGAAAACAGGCAATTGAAACTAACTCATGCTCTCCCTGTCGTGGCTTCCCCTAGACCAAATGGCATCCCAGCCAAGAAGCATCTTTGGTGCGCCCTCACCCCCAATTTGTTAAACCTTTGAATACCTTTTTTTATTGCATTTGTAGCTCATTTCATGATTTCAATATACAATTTGGATGCATGATTTTCTATGTCATAAGACAAATTTGCATGCTACGATCTGTATTTATTCATGCCATATATAAGCAAATAAAAAATTCATTTCCTTTAAGCATATAGAAACTTTTTAATTTTAACAGTAACTGAAATGTACTAATGTCTAGAAATTGAACTGTCGCCAACACAGGGTGGAGCAGTATTAAATAGTGTTACAGTAAGAGACAGAGTTAGAATGTTAACCCTAGTCCTTTAGTTCAAAGGTCGCTTTTCTCATCTTTCTCCTCATTGAACTGAAGTGCAGCATTACAGAGATCGAAGCACTGGCCAATCTCCTTTTCAAGTGATGAAATAGCAAGTGATGTCAGTCTCTCATTGGCCATCGCTGATCGGAGATGTTTTATTGAGACTAAGCTTCAAGGTGAGAAGCAGCTGGCCAAATATAAAAAAATTTGTGCAGGTGCCAAAGTAGCTCAGTTGGGTGAATGTTAGACTGAAGATCTAGAGGTCTCTGGTTCAATCCCAGGCTTTGGCATGCTCTTTCATCCCTCTTTGTGCAGGGGTGAGCTGTTTTCTGGAAGCACAGCAGTTCCTTTACCTGACCCGAGTCACTCATTTTGGGTGCCGCTGTAGGAAAAGACGGTGTGGACTTCCGCACCTGCTTGGCTCACCTCACCTTTCTTTCTTCTCTTGCTCTTTCCCAGGAAGGGGAAGAAAAAGAAGCTCTCCTTCAATCTGGAGTCACAAGGGAGACAGAAGGTTGACTTCCTGGGAGCCAGCTCCAGTTCTTTGCTCTAGGCCAGTCGCCTCTTGGAGCCTTGTAGCTTGGCCTCCTCTGCCCTTGGAGGTTGGCCTACAGAGGCCGGCTCTTCCCGCTGGCCTAAACTTGCATGACTTGCCAAAGGAGAAAGTGAGGTGGGAATGGGGCAAAAAAGGAAGGTAATGCTGAAGAAGGCATGGCAGAAGCTAAGCTAAGCTAACCTCAGTGGGGTTAGTAGAATGCCACCATTCATTCTGTCAAAGCCTGGGAAGGTGCGGTTGGCTGCTGGGAGGTAGAATCCTGTGCCTGCCTCTGGCACCCCAGGGGTGGCTACTTGCAGCCCAGGAGAAGAAGCGGGGTTCTGGGTGGAAGGAAAGGTGGCAATGGGGAGTCCTAGTGGGCTCCTTTCTGGCAAGATGGTTTTTTGTTTTAGGCTTGGGAGGAACCTGAAAGCTGTGTGTGGACTTGTTCCAGTGAGAACTGCTGCTCCTTTCTTGCCGACCTGGGGGCGCTGGTGACAGCTTGTGGTGGGGCAGGTGCTGACTTGAGTGAATGCGATATAGGAAACCCTAGCCTAAGTCCACTGCTTGTCTCCTGCCTTGTGACATCAAGATTTAAATCTTCCTAGCACGTGCTGCGGATCGTGCATTAAGCCTACCTGGTTGGCCTGGTCATTGCCAAAGTAGCTCAGTTGGGACTGCATTAGATTGATTTGAAGATTTCTGGCCTGGTTCCAGGCTTTAGCACACCCCTTCACTCTGGGCATGTAGTGCTAGGCTTTCTTCTGGGTTTGCAGCTGTGCCTTGAACTCATGAATTTTCCTAATTTCAGAGGCAGCATTTGCAGAGGCCAGTATGTGGGGCTGTGTGCCCCACCTGGGTTAGCTATCCCTGCTACTTGTGGTGCTGCCAGGCTCCCTCCCTGCATAGCAGCTGCTGGAGGGGTAAGTGGAGAGGGTCTGCCTTTGCTGCTTCCTCTCCCTACATTGTTCACATGTGGGAGGGGCTGTTGATTATAAGGGGTGTGGCTGAACCTTGAAATTATGCCCCCCCTTTCAGGGGACTCCAGTTGTCTGTGCCTGGTTTCCAGCTCCTCAGCCAAAGGAAAAAGTGGTATTCTTCACGTGAGTGGCCAGCTCTTACTTTTTCTCATGAAGGGAGGAAAAAAGAATCTCTTTTCAAAACCCCTGTCCTACCATTGACCGAGTTGTGACTTTCTAAGTTCCTGCTACTGTGGAGGATTTAGAGTTAGTGGGGCCCTGTGTGCATAAAGTCCATGCAACATTCCACTTTCATCCCAGCCCTAATATGTCTCCAGTAGCTGCTGTCCCCTGGCAGCAGCAAAGGAAGTTTCCACCCATCCAGGAGACCCCAGCCTGGGACTAAACTCAGCTAAGGCTTCTCCTCTCCCCCATCTTGGAATCAAGTTCATACTTTTACTATGAGTTAAAGCGTCCCGAATCCCCAGAGTCTGGCTCAATGTCACAAGTTCCCAGTGTCTCCATGGAAGACAATTTGTTAAATCCCAGATGAGTGGAGTTAAATCAGTTCTCAACCTGAGTCCTTTGCTCTTAATCCTGAGGGTTTTGTCCCACCATGGAGCCATTTACCACCTCTTTCATACAGAAGCACAATTTTCTTTGCACAGACACAGGAACAGCAAGATCTTTCTCTGTCCCTTGTGCAAAGAAGGGTGTCAAATTCCACGGAACCACCTTCTTCTGCAATGGAAACAATGGATAAACAGGGGGCCCTGATCACATCCAGCCCTGGCAGGGAGATGTTCCCTCCCCTTTTCCTTAGTGCTGCTGCTGCTATTTCATGGAATGTCTGGGATGGGGAAAAAGCTGAGTTCATCCAGGTGGAGGGAAAAAAGGACCCTGAAAATCTCAGGGCCTCAGGGAAAACCCAACCCCTGCTACCGGAAAACTGTGGTGTTGGGGATGTGCATGGGAAAGGGACTGTGTGAATTGTCAAGGTGGGGAATGAATAACAATCTACAACTAGATCCACCTCATTAACCACCGACAGAGGCTAATCATACTGCAGATAGAAGGGAAACCGGGAGCGATTCTTTGCTGTTCAGCCAAAGAAACAGTAACCCAATTGCCCCGCAATGAATGTGCTGGGGAAAGCTGGACTTTTCAGGCAGGTCCTGCTTTTCACAGCAGATCCTAAAAACACCTGGAGCTCCCCACACCACTTCTGTGAGGTGTTGAGCTCCTCACAGCACCCCCCCCCCACCATTACCTTCCAGCAGGGGGTGGCAGAACCACCCACTCAATACAGGGGAGAGGGCTGATTGTCTCTCTGCACCCTGAGTCCAGTGCACACATCTCTCTCCCACACACATAGAATCTGGCCCTGCTGCAAAGTGACCCCTATGAACCAGCAACCTCCAGGACAGCAGGATTGGCCTTCAGAGCTGGGAATGTGTCCCCCATGCTGCTCTTAGGCCACTGAATGCTTTGGAAACAGGAGGGCCTGCTCCTTTGCTCACGCCCAGAGGGGATGTGGCCTAGCAGTCTCCCTGCATGAGTTTCAATCCTGTTCAGTGAGGGGCAAGTGCCGATTGCATAAAAGGTGTGTGGGGGTTTCTGCTCCTAAGTCACCTTGGTATTTTTAAGATTCCCACCTGCGATGCTGCTTGGCACAATGGTAGATCATAGAATATCAGGGTTGGAAGGAACCTCAGGAGGTCATCTAATTTTTGCCCCAGATCCCTAAATGGCCCCCTCAAGGATTGAACTCTCAACCCTGGGTTTAGCAGGCTAATGCTCAAACTACTGAGCTATCCTTCCCCCCAGATGAGAAGGGAGAATGCTCCTGCACTGGAGGGTCCCATCTGCACAGACCGAGAGGCAAGGAAGCTGAGGGGCAGTCAGTGCTCAGAGAGGAGAGAGGTCAGTGATTTACACCCACCAGGGGACACTGTCTTTTTGAGGGGAGTGCAGCTGGCTTGGGATGGTGCTGACGATGGATAGAAAAAAGGCTGGAATCAATGACAGAGGAGACCATAGAAGGGGAAGGGAAATGGCAGCTCCACAGAAGGTCCTAGGAGCTCAGATGCCCCAGTTATAGGCACCCTGGCCTGTCCTAGAGAGAGAAAAGACAAAGAGGGACCCAGCCTCCCTACAGTGATCCCAGGGACAAGAATCTGGTTGGGAGTGGGGTGAAGGTTCCCTCTTGACAAAGGGGAGCTGAAATGCCTCAACATCCTGGAATTTAAGTAATGAAAACATCAAACCCTGCACGAGTGGGGGCTGAGGTGCGTCAGCAGAAGGTTGGGCTGGACAGGGGTGGCAGGTTTGTATAATTTTTGGTGGTGCCCACAATGGGGCCAAGTCCTGCAAACACACAAACACCCCCCCCCCCCCCCAAGGCTCTGAAAGGGAGTTTGGGTGTGAGAGGGAGAGGGGTCAGGCTCTGGGAGGGAGTTTGAATGTGGGCTCTGGGCTGGGGCAGGAGATTGGGGTGCAGGAGGGAGTGCAGGGGTGGGCTTGGGGAGGGAGTTGGGTGTGGGCTATGGGCTGGGGCACGGGTTTGGGAGGGGGTATGGGGCGCAGGCTCTGGAAGGAAATTTGGGTGCAGGGTCTGGGATGGGGCAGGGGGTTGGGGTGTAGGAAGGATGTGGGGGCAGGATTTGGGAGGGAGTTGGGTGTGGGCTCTGGGATGGGGCAGGGGGTTGGGGTGTGGGAGGGGGTGAGGGGTGCGGTGCCTACCTCAGGCGTCTCCCAAAAGCGACCTGCATCCCCTCTGGCAGCAGCTTCTAGGTGGAAGAACTGAGGGAATCTTTGTGCACCTCTGTTCACAGACACCAGCCCCGCAGCTTCCATTGCCACAGTTGGCAGGGTTGGCACTCGAGGTGGGGGCAGCGCTTGGAGACCCCCCTGGCCCCAGGGACATGACAGCCACCTCTGGGAGCAGCACGCCATGTGGAGTGAGGGTGGGCAGGAAGCCACTTTAGCCCCGTTGTGCTGCCGGTGGGGGTCCCCCAGTTCTTTTAAATTGCCGGGGGGTGGCAGGCGCAGTCCGGGGAGACCACACTAGAGGATATTTTCTTCCGTTTAAAAGGTACTGGAGTCTCATCGCTGAAAAGCCACATCTTGAGTTAGGTTTGAACCAGCAGCCTTTCAATTACCTGGCAAAGGTGAGTACCACAGAGACTGATAACTGCCTACTTCCCAATATTGTCTAAGACGCACCTGCAGGGTGCAGACTGGTTAGTGCAAAGGGGAATATTGCTGGGGTTCTGAGTTCAGGCCTTAGCTGGAGCACTGGTTTCTGTTATCCATGTACCTTTCCCCAACTTGCTTTGCCATATTCACATGGAAAGTGCCATACCAGAGTAATGAGAGTAAGTTCTAAAATGTGAAGGTTGGTGCACAGCTTGGGACTCCTCCCCCCGCCGTGCTGCCATTGGCTCTGGGTGGATTGTTCACTGGCAGGGAGGATTGATTCATTTGCTGCTGAGGAAGCTGCCAGGACAGGTCTCTGGGCACCAGATCTCCCTGATTCTTCCAGCACATCCCAGGCTGCCTCCCTGCCCCAGTCACTGCTGCAGGAGGGTCCTGTATGCACTGAGCCTAAAGTCTTTCCAAGCCTTCTTAGGGCAGTTGGCAGCATGTCAGTCTCATCATCTGAAGGTCCTGAGTTCAAGCCTCAGAGAGAGCAAATGTTTTTGCTGCCCTGCTTCAGATTTTCTAAAGGAAATCAGAGAAAAGAGACTAGAGCAGAGTGATTTCTAGACACTGTCCCATCCAGCCCACACACACACTTTTCAAAGGCATTAAATTTTCCTTCTTCTTTATGACTTTAATGCAGCTGGAAATACCAATTCCTAGAGACCCCTTCCCACAGAGCACACAACCGTAGTGCAGAAAGCTGGGGGCTACCAGGTTGTTGTGGGCAAGTAGTGAAAGGGATGCACAAAAAAAATTCACTAGGGCCATTGCCCCCTTGCTCACCGCCAAGCAGCTTTGACTCTTGATGACTGTGATGCTGAGACTCCACTGCCTCAGCATCCTCAACCTCCACTGGAGGCCGGTTCCTTAGACCCCTGTTCATATTGCAGACCCCAGCCGGTCAGACCCCAAGCCTGCCCAGCCACTCACCTTCTGCCCCAGGTGAACCAGCTGGTGGGCTGCATCCACAGGTAGGCAGCTTATACTGCTCCCCTCAGAGCAGCAGCTGCAGCTGTTGGCAGCTAATCCCCCTCTAAGGCTTGGAGGAAGAAGCTGGGGATAACATTTTATTTCTTCCACACATCGAGTCTCTCTGTGTTTGAACATATTTCTCTCTAACCCTGATTTTAATTCAGAGCCTCTCCCCCCATTTCTGCTTTGTGCCTCATTCCTGTACAGATGTGAACACAAAGAAACTTTTGGTGACCACTTGCAGCTACTTCCCTGAAGATTTTTTAATTTAATGATTGCTGCCTCCTATCCCCATTAAGAACAGCTGATTTTATGCCCAGGCACTTCATCATCCTCCATAACCATGTCATCAAAACCACCTGGATGACTGCTTGAAACTCCTGACACTACACACTCCTCCTCTTTCGTGTGTGACCTCCATGGGGCTGTTGTAAGATACATTTCCTCCCATTTCTCCAACCTCTAAGGTTTTCACATTGTCATCCAGAGCAGTTTCCTTTTCCGTGTTTCTCTGTGAGATATTTTCCTCATCTAATTTTGGAGGCTCTTTAAATACTTTTAGTTGGGAGATACTGTACAACCTTGCTAAAGCTTTCCCTGACTTGTCTTAATTTAACTCTTTTGCCCTCTACAGCGGCAATTTTGTATGGTCCCACATAGGTAGGTTCCAGCTGCCCTCCCTTTCTTGTTTTCCTTCTTGCGTTCAGTAATATGACAGTGTCACCAACCTTTAATGTTATTTCCCCATATTTATGAGTGTTAGTTTTGGCATACTGTATTTGTTGCTTTTCTTGTGCATTTGAAATATTACTAATAGCCACTTTCGTTTCAGCATCATGGCTACCTTCATTTTTCATGATGTAGTCTTTGTTGTATTCTTCATCGAATTGCTCTAAATCTGTTGGTTTTGGAAACAAATGGAGAAGGAGTTGTGTTTGTAAAATGAACAATCACAAAATAATATATGAACCCGAAAGCTGAAGGACACTTACCATGTACTTGTCTGACACTTAGTCTGGAAATCCTGGCTCAACACCATAGAGTGGTCGATAGGGTGAAAATTTGGTTGTCATGTGTTTTCTTTGCAAACAAAACCGAACGTCACCTAGAAATTATCCCAATTAGTCGCACTGTCATCAACCAACTTCCACAGTGCTCTGTAAAAAGTGGTGATGGATTATTTGTGGGGGAAGGGGAAAGTACTGTCTTTACTGAGAGAAATTGTATGCAATCAAAAAGGTGTAAAGAGGCCATGATAGTGTAGTGGGATAATTCCTTTTACTTGAAATAAAAGACAAGTTGAGTTTCAATGTACTAAAAATGTGAAGCAATTTGTAGCTTCTGTCATAGTTCATTCTCCTTTCTATTAATACTAGGGTGACCCGATGTCTCCATTTTATAGGGACAGTCCTGATTTTTGGGTCTTTTTCTTATATAGGCTCCTATTACCACCCCCCCCCCAACCTTCTGTCCTGATTTTTCACACTTGCTGTCTGGTCACCCTAATTAATACTGTAATGTTCAGTGCCCTAAAATTACCTTTTGATGGATTTGTTTGTGTTTTCAGCTAGTCCCTTGGTTTGTGGATGGTATGGGCTGGTCAAGCTCCGTTGTATTCCCACTTTTTTGCACATCTCTAGGTTAAGCTGAAAGGAAAAATTGTGTGCCATTAACTTTCCTCTGGACAGGTTTGGTGTGTAAAAAGAAAAGAAAGAATAAAAGGTTATGTGACAGTGTACCCCATAAGGCTTTATGGGGGGGGTGCTTATGTATGTATGTATGTATATGACTGGAATATGGTTTTTCTACATATGCTATGTAACATAATCTATGTAAAGGTTATGATCTACTGGTTATGTTCATCCTAGTTGTATGCATGTACCATTTGTGTGTTCAAAGTTATGAAAATTGGCTGTATACTTGCTTGATTTCTAAGTAGCCTTAATTAGAACATTTAGTCACTTCTTGGGAAAGGAATGTGCAAGTTAAGTGCTCAATCAGGAAGTACTTAACAGACAAAAGAGCTTGGAAGGCTCCAATCCACATAAGAAGTCTACCTGAGGATGTTCAGGGTAGCACCTGGGTAATGGCTGCTAGCTGCAAGTCCTGAGTCATGCATGGGCATGTAACTTGCCCATGTGATTCCAAATCTCCATTTTGTGACTGGATTCTACGCAAGAGAAGAGAGGGGTGTCCACCCAGAAGAGAAAGTCTATTTAAACCCCAGGGAGACCCCTCCATTTGGTCTTCAGCTGGCTTAAGTTAGAGCCTCTCCAGCCCAGGATACCTGAAGGAAACTGGAACAATGGACAGTGACTACGGGGGGGGAGGGGGTGTGAGTTATAGCTGGACCCAGGCTAAAAGAAGTTTAGTCTGAAAAAGGAGACTCACTGAAACATCTGAGAGTGAGGACAGTATTCAATTTTTATTTACTGTATTAGAGATAAATCGTTTTGTTTTGTTTTGTTTGGTAATTCACTTTGTTCTGTCTGTTACTACTTGGAACCACTTAAATCCTACTTTCTGTACTCATTAAAATCTCTTTTTATTTATTAATTAACCTGGAGTACGTGTTAGTACCGGGGGCAGGGGAGGGGGGAACAGCTGTGCATATCTCTCTTAGTGTTACAGAGGGCGAACAATCTATGAGTTTGCCCTATATAAGCTTTCTACAGGGTAAAACAGTTTTATTTAGGGTTTGAACCCCATTGGGAGTTGGGCATCTGAGTGCTAAAGACAGGAACACTTCCTAAGCTGCTTCCAGGAAAGCCTACAGCTGTTAGGGGACGTGGCTCAGACCTGGGTCTGGCTCAGAGCAGGCTAGTGGGTCTGGCTCAGAGCAGGCTAGCGGGTCTGGCTCAAACCAGGCAGGGTTCAGGTGTCCTAGGCTGGAAAGGGCAGGAAAGCAGGGGCAGGAGTAGTCTTGGCACATCAGTTGGCAGCTCCTAAGGGGTTTTCTGTGATCCAACCCCTCACAGTGGCGTAGTCGAGCAGGATCTGTGCACAGCTGATTGCTTTGAGATACTGGTGGTGATTTTAAGTGAAGTTTAAGTGTGGTGGCTGGAGAACAGATGAAGTGGTTACTGGTTTGTTATTTTCTGTTTGCTTATTTTGGGTAAGGAAAATAGGGACAGAAAAGGAAGCACAATAAGTAAGAGTGAGGATCAGAACAAGCTAGAACTGTACAGGTTGCAAATTACCCAGAAAGCCTGAACACTGGGCGCTGCAAAAGTCTCTGTTAACTAAGAAGCCCCTGAGCTGAGTGCATCCCAGTTTCAGTGAACTACAGAGGGAGTGTGGCCCAGTACAAGAAAGCAGGAAAGTGACTACCAGTGAAGCAGCTACTAAATTAGAGCTGGCTAGACTGGAAGCAGAAGAGTAAGAAAACGAACATAAGAGACTTATCAAATTTAAAAAAATTAGAAATTAATGCAGCAGCAGACAGAGAAGAAGATGCCCACAAGACAGCTATGGAGGCAGAAAGAGCCAAAGAGGAGACTTCCCTCAAGAGAGAGATGGAGGCCTAGAAGTATGAACTGGCTGTTATGGAGCTGAGGAAACAAACCCCTCCAGCTGCTGGTTCCACTTCCCCAAAAATCCATAGATGGGCGCAACTAAGCCCCCAGTATGATGAAACCAGCGATACTGCCGAATATTTCATCACCTTTGAAAGACTGTGTGTACCCTCCATGCAATCCCTGAAGATCGAAAGATGACCACATTGATAGCAAAATTGACTGGCAGCGCTCTGGACATATTCAGTAAGATGCCTATTGATGATGCTTCAAACTATGGTAAATATAAGGAACTGGTTTTGAAGCCGTATCAGGTTACACCCGAAACCTACAGGGTTAAATTCAGGAGTCTTAAAAGGAGATCTGGATTGAGTCATGTGGTTTATGCGAATGAAATGAGAAATTTGGTAGATAAGTGATTGAGGGGTAATGGCATTACAAGCTGTGACGAAGTGGGACTGTTCTTAATGTTTCCTCCGAATATTGTGGGGGTGCCTCAGTTTCCCCTATGCAGTTCTTAAGTATCTAGGGGGTGGGAGAAGGGTGTGTGATCATTGCAGAGCCCTAGAGGGCAGGTGTGTGCAGGGGTCTGGACACAGAGAATGGCCGACACCCTGTTTCCTGGCCACTGATGGCTTGAGCCCTTCCCCCCTGCAAGGTGAGAGCTAAAGGGTTGGAGAACAAAGGAATCAGGTGACCTCCTGGCCCGGGAAAGGAACAAAGCCCAGAGGAGGAGGGGCTGGAGGGAGTTTCAGGTTGGGGCTGGCTGGGACATGGAGTGAAGTGCAGACGTGGTTGTCTGGCTCACTGCCCCCCCCCCCCCCAAAATGGACCCAGCTGAGGGGTCCTGTTCTCTGCACCTGCAAGCTCTGTTTTAGACCATGTTCCTGTCATCTAATAAACCTCTGTTTTACTGGCTGGCTGAGAGTCAAGTCTGACTGCGAAGTCGGGGTGCAGGACCCTCTGGCTTCCCCAGGAGCCCTGCCCGAGCGGACTCGCTGGGGGAAGCGCACGGAGGGGCAGAGGATGCTGAATGCTCCGAGGTCAGACCCAGGAAGGTGGAAGCTGTGTGAGCTGTGTGTCCTGAAGACAGGCTGCTCACAGAAAGGCGACGGCCCCAGAGTCCTGACTGGCTTCATGGGGAGCAGTTCCAGAGTATCGCCCAGGGACTCCGTGACACAAGCTTTGAAGGAATGTGTGATTTGGTTACTCAGAAATAGTTCTTGAATGTGTGCAGTGGTGATGTAAAACAGTATTTGTGGGACAAAAAGGTAAATGCAGTGGGTGAATTAGCTGGGTATGCAGACTCTTATGCACAAGCACAAGTTGCAATTAAACATGAACCACTGGCAGAGGGGCACAGGGTTGGGGGGAAAGCAGAGCCACCTTTTTACCCCTGGGGAAAAGGAGGCAGGGCGTTCACCTCCCCGTTCCCCTGTGACCTGTCCCAAATCTCCTGTGCAAGCAGAGGAGCCCAAGAGGTGCTCTCGTCGTAAGTCCACTGAGCACCTGAGGAATAAGTGTCCCTCGCTGAGTGGAAACAGGCAACAAGTAACACATGATGCTGCTGCTTTTCAGAGCCAGGCTGCTGCCTCTTTCCACACAGGATGTGTGAAGCTTGCGTCTACAGAACCCAGCAGTGAGCACATGCGTGCTGTTAAACTGAATGGGAGATTAATCACTGGATTGAGAGACACAGGCGCTGAGATTTCTGTGGTCAGGAGGGACCTGCTCCAGGAGGAGGATTTGTCGCCAGGCAAAGTGGCAGAACTGGAACGGGTGGGGGGCCTACTTGCACCTTTAACTGAAGTTCACAGGCAAACTAAAAATTTGCCGGCTGAGCTGGCTGACTGCCACCATGGCCCACAGCTTGGCACCGTTTCTACTGGGGCTGATTTCTTTAATGTGGCAGAATCTGTCCCTGGGTTGGTGAACAGTGAGCAGGAATCGTGTGCTAACAGCCCTGGGGAGTGGGGTGGGGGTGAAGCCACAGGGACTGCTGGGAAAATAGGAGCGTGTCTCTTAGGAGGGGGATGTACCACCCTGTAGCATGGGGGGCCACCCAGCTGCTGGTCAGAAGGGGGAAGGGCCTGCCCTGGGGTGCACAGAGGCATGTGTCCCGAAGGTCGGGGTTGGGGTCCTGGTGACCACCTCGGTGGGAACAGATCTCCAAGGACTCTGTGGCAGGAAGCAAACCCAACCTGAGTGAAAAGGGGGGAATTTTGCTGGCCAGTGAAGGGTCTGTCATAGCTGGTAGCTGTGAGCCCACAGCCAGACCAGGGTCACCTTCTTTTCTGGGGGACACAAGAGTGTCTGACCCAGAGGGAAGCCCAGATGGAAGGTGAGGGGGGGCCAGAGAGTCTGTCCACCTTTTGTAGGGAGGATCTTTCTCATGACAGACCCCTCTCCTGTGGATCAGGTTAGAGGGGAAAACTGGGGGTCAGATCTCCGAAGGAGAGTCCTCGAGGTCAGGCAGGCCTCTGGGTAAAGGGAGTGGGAGTGAGGACTCCCATCCTATTGCTAACCCATTCCACCGGGGTCGTGTATAAGCCAGGAAAATGTGCCACAATATCAGGACCACTCGCCCTCTTTGCTTCTCTGCAGCTGCTCACTCCCTCTCCTTTGCTGTCTCTGCTCCCCTTGACTGTCTCGGCACCTGGCCCCACAGGGCTTCCTTCCAGCTGGAGACTCTGTTTTCTAGGCCTGCTCCTGTGGATAGGAGCCTCTCTCCTGATTCCTAAGGACTCCATAGGAGAAAGGGGCTTCTCCAGGAAATTGCCACTGCTTCTGGGAATCTATGCTGCTCAAGACACCGTCAGAAATCTTTTGGCTCCTCATGCACAAGGCAACTGGAAAGCTGAGTGCCCATCCAGGGGCTTGAATCCTGGACCCTCAGATTAAGAGCCTGATGCTGTACCAGCTGAGCTAGTTGAAAGCATCTACCCTTCTCCCACAAGAGCAAGTAGGCAGGCAGGCAAAAGAGAGGCAAAAAAAAAAAAAGTCCCACTAACCCTTCGTCTTTTTCTCCTCAGCCACTGCCTATCAGCAGGATTCATAGAATCATAGAATATCAGGGTTGGAAGGGACCCCAGAAGGTCATCTAGTCCAACCCCCTGCTCGAAGCAGGACCAATTCCCAGTTAAATCATCCCAGCCAGGGCTTTGTCAAGCCTGACCTTAAAAACCTCTAAGGAAGGAGATTCTACCACCTCCCTAGGTAACGCATTCCAGTGTTTCACCACCCTCTCAGTGAAAAAGTTTTTCCTAATATCCAATCTAAACCTCCCCCATTGCAACTTGAGACCATTACTCCTCGTTCTGTCATCTGCTACCATTGAGAACAGTCTAGAGCCATCCTCTTTGGAACCCCCTTTCAGGTAGTTGAAAGCAGCTATCAAATCCCCCCTCATTCTTCTCTTCTGCAGACTAAACAATCCCAGCTCCCTCAGCCTCTCCTCATAAGTCATGTGCTCTAGACCCCTAATCATTTTTGTTGCCCTTCGCTGGACTCTCTCCAATTTATCCACATCCTTCTTGTAGTGTGGGGCCCAAAACTGGACACAGTACTCCAGATGAGGCCTCACCAGTGTCGAATAGAGGGGAACGATCACGTCCCTCGATCTGCTCGCTATGCCCCTACTTATACATCCCAAAATGCCATTGGCCTTCTTGGCAACAAGGGCACACTGCTGACTCATATCCAGCTTCTCGTCCACTGTCACCCCTAGGTCCTTTTCCGCAGAACTGCTGCCTAGCCATTTGGTCCCTAGTCTGTAGCGGTGCATTGGATTCTTCCATCCTAAGTGTAGGACCCTGCACTTATCCTTATTGAACCTCCTCAGATTTCTTTTGGCCCAATCCTCCAATTTGTCTAGGTCCTTCTGTATCCTATCCCTCCCCTCCAGCGTATCTACCACTCCTCCCAGTTTAGTATCATCTGCAAATTTGCTGAGAGTGCAATCCACACCATCTTCCAGATCATTTATGAAGATATTGAACAAAACCGGCCCCAGGACTGACCCCTGGGGCACTCCACTTGACACCGGCTGCCAACTAGACATGGAGCCATTGATCACTACCCGTTGAGCCCGACAATCTAGCCAGCTTTCTACCCACCTTATAGTGCATTCATCCAGCCCATACTTCCTTAACTTGCTGACAAGAATACTGTGGGAGACCGTGTCAAAAGCTTTGCTAAAGTCAAGAAACAATACATCCACTGCTTTCCCTTCATCCACAGAACCAGTAATCTCATCATAAAAGGCGATTAGATTAGTCAGGCATGACCTTCCCTTGGTGAATCCATGCTGACTGTTCCTGATCACTTTCCTCTCATGTAAGTGCTTCAGGATTGATTCTTTGAGGACCTGCTCCATGATTTTTCCAGGGACTGAGGTGAGGCTGACTGGCCTGTAGTTCCCAGGATCCTCCTTCTTCCCTTTTGTAAAGATTGGCACTACATTAGCCTTTTTCCAGTCATCCGGGACTTCCCCCGTTCGCCACGAGTTTTCAAAGATAATGGCCAAGGGCTCTGCAATCACAGCCGCCAATTCCTTCAGCACTCTCGGATGCAACTCGTCCGGCCCCATGGACTTGTGCACGTCCAGCTTTTCTAAATAGTCCCGAACTACTTCTTTCTCCACAGAGGGCTGGTCACCTCCACCCCATGCTGTGCTGCCCAGTGCAGTAGTCTGGGAGCTGACCTTGTTCGTGAAGACAGAGGTAAAAAAAGCAGTGAGTACATTAGCTTTTTCCACATCCTCTGTCACTAGGTTGCCTCCCTCATTCAGTAAGGGGCCCACACTTTCCTTGACTTTCTTCTTGTTGCCAACATACCTGAAGAAACCCTTCTTGTTACTCTTGACATCTCTTGCTAGCTGCAGCTCCAGGTGCGATTTGGCCCTCCTGATATCTTTCCTACATGCCCGAGCAATATTTTTATACTCTTCCCTGGTCATATGTCCAACCTTCCACTTCTTGTAAGCTTCTTTTTTATGTTTAAGATCCGCTAGGATTTCACCATTAAGCCAAGCTGGTCGCCTGCCATGTTTACTATTCTTTCGACTCATCGGGATGGTTTGTCCCTGTAACCTCAACAGGGATTCCTTGAAATACAGCCAGCTCTCCTGGACTCCCTTCCCCTTCATGTTAGTCCCCCAGGGGATCCTGGCCATCTGTTCCCTGAGGGAGTCGAAGTCTGCTTTCCTGAAGTCCAGGGTCCGTATCCTGCTGCTTACCTTTCTTCCCTGCGTCAGGATCCTGAACTCAACCAACTCATGGTCACTGCCTCCCAGATTCCCATCCACTTTTGCTTCCCCCACTAATTCTACCCGGTTTGTGAGCAGCAGGTCAAGAAAAGCGCCCCCCCTAGTTGGCTCCCCTAGCACTTGCGCCAGGAAATTGTCCCCTACGCTTTCCAAAAACTTCCTGGATTGTCTATGCACCGCTGTATTGCTCTCCCAGCAGATATCAGGAAAATTAAAGTCACCCATGAGAATCAGGGCATGCGATCTAGTAGCTTCCGTGAGTTGCCGGAAGAAAGCCTCATCCACCTCATCCCCCTGGTCCGGTGGTCTATAGCAGACTCCCACCACTACATCACTCTTGTTGCACACACTTCTAAACTTAATCCAGAGACACTCAGGTTTTTCCACAGTTTCGTACCGGAGCTCTGAGCAGTCATACTGCTCCCTTACGTACAGTGCTACTCCCCCACCTTTTCTGCCCTGCCTGTCCTTCCTGAACAGTTTATAACCATCCATGACTGTACTCCAGTCATGTGAGTTATCCCACCAAGTCTCTGTTATTCCAATCACGTCATAGTTCCTTGACATCACCAGGACCTCCAGTTCTCCCTGCTTGTTTCCAAGGCTTTGTGCATTTGTATATAAGCACTTGAGATAACCTGTTGATCGCCCCTCATTCCCAGTATGAGGCAGGAGCCCTCCCCTCACAGACATTCCTGCCTGTGCTTCCTCCCGGTATCCCGCTTTCCCACTTACCTCAGGGCTTTGGTCTCCTTCCCCCAGTGAACCTAGTTTAAAGCCCTCCTCACTAGGTTAGCCAGCCTGCTGGCAAAGATGCTCTTCCCTCTCTTCATAAGATGGAGCCCGTCTCTGCCCAGCACTCCTCCTTCATGGAACACCATCCCATGGTCAAAGAATCCAAAGCCTTGTCTCCGACACCACCTGCGTAGCCATTCGTTGACTTCCACGATTCGACGGTCCCTAACCCAGGCCTTTTCCTTCCACGGGGAGGATGGACGAGAACACCACTTGCGCCTCCAACTCCTTTATCCTTCTTCCCAGAGCCACGTAGTCCGCAGTGATCCGCTCAAGGTCATTCTTGGCAGTATCATTGGTGCCCACGTGGAGAAGCAGGAAGGGGTAGCGATCCGAGGGCTTGATGAGTCTCGGCAGTCTCTCCGTCACATCGCGAATCTTAGCCCCTGGCAAGCAGCAGACCTCTCGGATTCTTCCTCCTCTGCCACCAAATCTCTGCACCTCTACAGTCCTCTGCACCCCAGTCCCCCATGCTTCCTCCCCTGGAGGGAAGACTCATGCTTGCACAACTGGAGACAGGGGAGCTGGGCATATTGAGCTCAGGGCTTTGTCGCAGGCTACTATAACTCCAAGAAATCCATGGAGATTTGAACTCAGACTGCAGAGTTCAGAGTCCTGACTCTGAGTCCTGACTCAGAGTTTGACCAGGGACCAGATTGCATTGTGCTGTTTGGGCACCTATGAGCTGCACCTGGCAGGCTGGCACTCTGCACTCACAGGTGCTCTCCAGTTGCTTCCCCTCTCCGAACCGTCTCTCCTCTGCTGTCTCTAGTGTGCGCTCTCTCCTCGCTTGGCTTTATGAGCCCCCGTTGCCCTAGAATGTGACTTTCCTGCCTGTTGTTGCCTGATCTTTGGATTGTGTATTAATTATATAGATTACTTAAGAATCCCCAGTTATCACTTCAAGGATTGACAGGTTCTTCTCCCAAAATCAGACCCTGTATTATTTAACTTATTCTATAGTTGGGAACCCTGATATGCACAGTTACAACACTCACACTATAGGAACTCTTTTATATTTAATATAGTTTATTAATATATTTAGCACAGTCACAATTTAACCCCAATTTAACAAGATAGAGAATGTACATCTGCACTTCCATATGCTCACACCATCCCTTGTAGAACAATCTGAAGTATTAATCATCATCTTCCTCATCACCATCACCTTCCCCATCATCACCAGTGGCATCATTCTGACCCCTCCCAAGGACTACATCTCCTTCTTCCGCTGCCCCTAGGCTGGGATGCCACTTTTATAATACGTTATGCTGACGCTGTTATGTTTGATGCATATTCGGTAGGGGATTTTTCCCCTTTTCCTTATTTGCATTTCCTCACTTTACTAATGTTGGAGTGTCTTTTCCCTATAGGTTAGTATATTATTGATCTCAACTTATTATCATAGACGTCAATTTGTCACCCTGGCCGTTTTGTGGTTAGGTGTCACATTTGTTATTTCTGTCCTAACCGGTTATTGCGGGTTTTTCCAAGTTGTGGTGTACCTGTTAAGTTTAAAAGGGTATGAACTTAGGAAAGCCCCTCGGCCAGCCTGCTTTAACACATCATATGTGGACCTTATGCTTTAGCTCATCACCATTTATCTGGGTGAAAGGTCCCAGACATATGTATGCAGACTTTGCCTTAGCTCAACATACAGGATATGGCCTGTAAGTCCCTTGCTATGTTACAATCAAACTACTTTAATATAAACCTCTTATAACCTATTATAATAAAACAAATAACCAGACCATAAGGCAATAAGAAATCCATAAGAAAAGATATGTAGGCAAGGAAGCAGGTTAGCCCTATAGGCTACAGCCTAGACTCTGAGTCGCATCAGGTGGGGCCACTGGCTACCAGGCTTCCATCCAAGTGTGCGGGGCCCAGGGCAGGGAGTGTTACTGATTTAGGAACCTCCCTGTGCCAAGAGGGGACCTGGTGACTGGAGCTGCTGTGGTTGTGTGAGAGACCAAAGGGCACCTCCATTCTGGGATGGAGGGGTCTGGTCTGCAGGCACAATTGCCTTTGAATTGGGCAGTTTTCTGGCAACCCTGCACAGAAGGGGCTGCAGCTGGCAGCAGCTTAAAGCCCTTCCCCCCTGCTGCGCTAGGCAGGGTTTGGATAAATGCAATGTCCATGTTTCATAGGGGCTCTTGGTGCCTTGATCGGAAGAGCAGCGCAGCTGGGAAGCACTGAATTGGCTCCGTGTTTTTTGTTTGCAGGGTTGGTCCCAGGAGATTAGAGAGACAAAAATGGGGGTCAACTTCTGCTGGGGAGAGACAAGCCTTCAAGCTCCACAGAGCTCGTCCTCAGGCCCTTGTCTCTCTCCCCAACAGAAGTTGGTCCAATAAATGATATGACCTCCCCGGCCTTGTGTCTCGGTGTTTTCTGCTCCCACGGGCGTGGCTGGGAAGGGTCACAGGGCTCAGCAGGCTCAGGGAGTAACATCAGCACCACTGGAGACAGGAGTGGAGCAAACCTCACAATCCGTGTGGTTACTGCAGGTCTGTCCAGCTGCCCCCTCCTCCCTCAGTGTCAGTCATGCGGGGAGCCTGTCTGCCCCCTCCTCAGCTACAGTCCCCTGGGCAGGGCCAGTCCGTTGGGGTGTGTCCCAACAGCCCCCTGCTCACTCCCACGTGGAGCCCAGATCTGGGTGAACTGGCCTTCTGGTTTGTTTGATCCCTGAGGGGTTTTCTGAGTTCAAATTGGGACCCGAAGTTTCTCCTCACTTGAAGAAATCCCTGTGAAAACTCACCCTTTCCGAGTGTCTTTTTCACTCCCTCTGCCAGAGACCTTCCCCATTCTTTCAAGTCCAGCGTGAGGAGGGGGGGAGAGAGAGCTGAGGTTTCAGACTGCTGTGTTATGGCAGGATTGCTGCTATTAATTGCCAGAACCTGCTAATTCTGAGGAAGAAGCAGGGGGAAAGGGGCAGAGATACAGGGTCAGGGAGTGAAATGGAGAAAATACAGGAAGAATTTCTAGCAAGGGCGAAGTGTAATTAACAGAATCCAGAATATTCCCTGCACATTGTATTACTCTGGGCCTGATTCTCTTCTGCACTGACGACCCTTTCCCTGTCTCTGGCCGTGTCTAGAGGGCTTTATGCCACTGTCGAGCCCCTTTACAGTGCCGTGAAGGTAAAGGTGTTATGTCGTCTTAGTGCAAACAAGAATCAGACTCATACTGGGTGTCCAATGACCCCTCCGCACACCCAGGGTCTGTTTTTCAAAGGCTCTGAGCACCCACAGCTCTAAGTGAAGTCAGTGGGACCTGATGGTGTCCAGCACTTCTGACAATCAGGTGCCCAGTGCTTGTTCCATCCAGGGCTCTGGAAGCATTTAATATACTCGGTGGCACAGGGGGCACATGTGGCTCTGTTTGGGGAGGCTCACACACAGGTGCCAGAAGCTCTCCAGAAGTTGGGGGCCACTGGTGCTTAGATCATGGCCCTGCCACCAAGGCCCCACCCCATTTCACTGTCTTCCCCTGAAGCCCCTCCCTCACGCTGGCACTTACTGCCCAATTCCCCGAGGCACCCCCACTCTTCACTCCTCTCCGCTCCCTCCCCCGACACCCTCCTACCTGCCCCCTGCTCCTCTCTCTCTCTTCCCCCAAGACTCCACTCAGCCCCTGCTTGCTCCTCTCTGCCCCTTTCCTGTAAGGGGGGGCTACCAGGGGACCCACGGGGCCAGGCCCCCATCTCTTTTTTCTGCCTTAGGTGAGCAGGGGGCAACAGGTCCTTGGGGAAGGAGACAGGAAGATATGCAGTGGGGAATGAGAAGAGGCAGAGCATAAGTGGTGCCCCCACTTCGCTGGAGCTTCGCTTCCAGCACTTGAAAGGTGACAATGGGCCCACGTGCCTCCAGAGGGGTGACCCGCACCACACCCCCAGCAGCTCAGCCTCCCCTGGCCTCTTAGACGTGCTGCCCATGCTCAGCTCCTTCCACACTCTAGAGAGGCGCAGCACTCGGGGTAGGACTGAGCCATGGGGCACTAGGTGAGTGGCAGAGGCTCCGGGAGCTGAGAGTTTGCCTCGCACCCCTCAGGGACACAGCGTGAGGCACCATCCCAGGCATCTCTATGCAAGGAGCAGAACAGGGTTTACTTGGGGTGCAGAGCGTATTGAGAGCCTCTCAGAGGTTTGTAGAGATGTATTGCTCTGGTTAGCAAGTGTGGCTAGAACACAGGCCTCGCTGTGAGCAGGATTTGAACCTGTGTAGGGAAACCCTATTGGATTTCTAGTCCAACACTTTAACCAGTCGGCCATCACAGCTTTGAGCCCAGCAATGCCCCAAGGCCAGAGAAACTGGTAAACAATCACAATGCCCAGGCCTGAAGTCATCTGAAATACAGAATTCAAACAGCAAACTTGGCTCTCAAAGCACAGGGGGAATTTATGGGTCTCGTTGTTTAGCCATGTGGTTAAGCATCAAACCAACCCCCTCCTGTGGGGTCTGTAATTATTGCTCTCCCCCCTGTAAAGATAGGGACATGGAGATAGAATTAAACTAGCCAAGGTCACACAGGGAGTTAGAATCCACCAGCTCCCTGCTCTAGCCACCAATGTTCGCACTTTCTAGCTTTTATTAAACTGTTTTTATTATTGGACTCTTTTCTCTATTTTAGAAACAGGACTAAGCCATGACTGGACTGTCAGACTGGAGAATGTGACACGGCTCCCTTTACCTGGACCCTGGATTTCTCTTTACTTCAGAGAAACTTGTTAGTGGTAAAATGAACCATATTCAAATGACTACAGATTATGAACCGTTTGTTGTTGTTGCCTTGGATAATCCCACAGCCTTTTACCCTGAGTCAGGAATGATGATTTCTTGGTTCACTCTCATTTCTTTCAGTGTTATGTTAGCATCTATTGCAACTAATTGGTCAGAACCTGTCACTTCCGAAAGTCCCAGATGCGTGTCTCAGTTTCCCCACCTAGCTCCCTTCTCGGTACCTTTGATTTTCCTCAGAGTCTCCTTCAGAGCACTGGTTTGTTGGCACCAATAACCAAGTCTGATTTCCAGGTCAGCAGACGTGTCCTCCAGTTGCTAGAACTTCCCTTTTTCACATCTAGAAAGAAACAGGCTTTTTTCCCATTGATCATTATTTATTTTATTGTCGTATTTTACTCTGAATTTCTTCCCAGTGAGAAATGCTGAATCGAGGGGCCGGGAGAATGAATCTCTGTGTATCCAGCCACAGAATAGCTCCAGCTCCAGCAATGGTTGTGCAAGCTTCCCTGAGGTGTCCCGTCAATGTGCTTCAGCCCTGATTTCATGAGACCAGCTCTGGGGACCGGACGGGAGTTCAGTCCCTGTGGGTAATTCACTCCTCGGCCTCCATGCTTTGACCAATAGATTCCAATGGTCCTGCTGGTCTTTATTCTGTGGACATCTGCCCATTTGCAACTGGACTGAGATCAACTTCCCTCAAACCAGCTCATTCCTCACCAGTCTCTGAATGGTCATCATGTCATACAGACTTCTGTTCCCTCCTGCCCTGGGCAGAACTGCTGCACTGATGCAGCTGCCCCGCTGGAAGCTCTCTAGTGTAGCTGCTGGAAGCCAATGGGAGGGAGCTCTCCACCTCCAGTGAGCAGCTGCAGCCAGGTTGGCAGGAGAAACTCTCCCAGCAACAAAGCATTGTCCAAACTGGCGCTTAGGTCGGTGTAACTTGTGTCACTCGGGGGGTGGTGTATTCACACCCCTGAGTGACATACGTTCTACCAACACAAGAGGGAGTGTAGATGCAGCCTTAGCAGAGAAGCAATTTAGAAAACAGTTTTCATTTTGTAGGAAATGCAGGAACCCTGGGTTTGTAATAAACCAAAGGAGATTCCGACCCCACGAGTCACCTTCACAACTTTGCAGTTGTGCCCTGGGATAGTTGTTTTGTCTCAGCCTGTGCCCAGAATAATGACATGTGAAGGGGAAGGAGCCATGCACCTGTCTAGGGTGCTTCTGACATCCTAGAGGGGAGAAAGGAAAAAAGACTCTCAGTCCCACATGCTACTCACACAGGGGGTGGGAACTTTTGTGGTAATTTAAATAGAATCAAGGGGCTCCAAAAGAGTCAAAGGTGTTAACGTGACCCTGTCACTGTCCAACATTAAACAGGTGAAACAAGGCTTGCAGTTTGGGCTGCTGTACAGAATAAGCATTCAGGCTGAAAAGCCAACATCCTTTCTCTCCATTTCAGCAAAAAACAAAATTAAACAAACCCCCACAAAAACAGGCACCTGAAAAAGTACTGCCCCTGACTACCTTTCCAAGGTCTTCTCCACACTCTCTCCCGCCCCGAGTGAGAATCCTACACTTGGACCAACAAACCACATTCAGACCCGAATACAGCTCTCCCTCTGCAGGATGTTGGAGAAAAACACAGGTGAAAAAAGAAAAGGAGTACTTGTGGCACCTTAGAGACTAACCAATTTATTGAGTAGCTCACGAAAGCTCATGCTCAAATAAATTGGTTAGTCTCTAAGGTTCCACAAGTACTCCTTTTCTTTTTGCGAATACAGACTAACACGGCTGTTACTCTGAAACAGGTGAAAAAAACCTCCAAGGTCAGCTGCAAAAGTAGCCTTGGCAAGGACTTGGTCGAAATTTGAAGCCGGGATCTCTTGCATCGTAAAGGAGACTCATGCGCTAGTCCAACAAATCCTTTGGAAACTCTAAGGAAAGCCACATGCCACAGGAGTTTCCAAAGACAAATGACGAACCACACACCCAGGCAGAAGGAGCCTGGAAATGGGAAGGTACAGCAGCAAACACACCCTGGGGGAGGGCTTGTCCGGGAGTTGCAGCCAGGCCCTCTGGCACCCGAAGTGAGAATTAGATGCTTACAGCAACAAGCCACATTTAGCCATTGCTGAAATTGTCAGGCCTCAGAATTTTGGGCCAGAAACCAACAGCCAAATCGAGCTGTAAAACTGAACCACTTGGAAATGGTACTTCTAGCGTGCCACAGTACCATAGGTAACAGTCTGTGTGTGTGCTGTTGGCTCCTGAGAGGTAGAATCCAGGGCCTGCATCTTCGCTTCCCACAGCGAGATATTTTGAGCCCCCAACAATTAGGGGAAGAACAGGTAGATGAAAACTCAAAGAAAGTTTCAAGAGTTCTCCTTCCTGGCTGAGCTGGGTATGCTGTCCAGGTAAAGGATGGTCATTCTGGGGAGGGATGTGGGTCTGGTCCCGTTTGGGGGGGTTGTTCTGGAGAAGGATGTGGGTCTCATATATTTGGAGGTTTGGCCCAGAGCCCAGTCTTTTGGGCGCACAGCTGGTCGTCCTGATCCTAGTCTGTCTGCCTCTCTTCTGGCAGAGAAGGCCAAGCTAGGCTAGTATGAATAATGATGCTGTAAATAATATGTAACAAAGTTGCGGATGTTTTTTCTTTTTAAAAATGTTTTAACAGTTTTAAATCTGCCCCAATTTCATCAGGCCCCGGTAGTTCCTATGAGAAATGGAGGACTTGTGGCACCTTAGAGACTAACCAATTTATTTGAGCATGAGCTTTCGTGAGCTACAGCTCATTTAATCGGATGCAACTAAACTCATGCTCAAATAAATTGGTTAGTCTCTAAGGTGCCACAAGTCCTCCTTTTCTTTTTGCGAATACAGACTAACACGGCTGTTACTCTGAAACCTATGAGAAATGTGAAGGATGAGCTATTGTAACTTCCCTCTTAGTGGGAGCAACAGCTGGCCGGTGTTTTGGCTGCTCAGGCTTTTGTTAGCTGGTTTTACCCACTGTGTTTTCTTTTGCATATTTTCTTTCATAATGTATTTGATGTACCTGTGTGTAACTTTTTGCGCTAAGGCACACAGCTGTACAGGTTTTATCTACAATCTTTACAAATTGAAGTTGCAGATGGAGGGGGCTCCCAGCAATGGCAGCCTTAAGGGGGGGGCAGCTAGAAGCTGGGGGACTGGATCGGGACCCCCTAGCACTTACTGGTCTCTCTGCCCTGCAGTTTTAGTCCTCCCCCCAAGATTAGCCTGATTATCACAACAAAAGTTTTTTTTTCTCCTGCTGCTAATAGCCCACCTTAATTGATTGGTCTCCTTAAGAGTTGGTATGACAACCCTCATTTTCTCGTGTTGTTTGTGTGTGTGTGTGTGTGTGTGTGTGTATATGTATATCTTCCTACTGTATTTTCCACTGCATGCATCTGATGAAGTGGGCTTTAGCCCATGAAAGCTTATGCTCAAATAAATTTGTTAGTCTCTAAGGTGCCACAAGTACTCATTATCTTTTCCTGACTGATTGTGCTGGGGGCTCTGCCTGGCTCCAGCGCTCCGGTCCCTCAGCTACCAATGCCACCTGGAACCCTGATCGATTCCAGCTTTAAGGAGTGCTGAGATCCATTTGTCTTTTTCTCTGTCTCTCTCTAGGTATAGCCTCCTGACCCTGTCGTATGTGATCAGTTATAGTTTGCTAGCCCTAACTTTTGTAATCAAATTTAAGTTAGATTTAATATTGGAACGGTTTTGTTTGTTTGGCTCCCCTTGTAAGGTTACTACCTGGAAATAAATAACTTTCACGGTTAAGCTGATTGCTCTCCCCTCTCAGGGGTGTTTTTGGCTTCTCCATTCACTCTGCAGCAACGCTCCTTGTACCTAAGCTAAAGATCCTCTGGGGTTTGCTCATCAAGTGGATGCTGTATGCATTGGATGAAGTGAGCTGTAACCCATGAAAGCTTATGCTCTAATAAATTTGTTAGTCTCTAAGGTGCCACAAATACTCCTTTTCTTTTTATGGATACAGACTAACATGGCTGCTACTCTGAAACCTCTCATCAAGTGGGTAACGAGCAGAATGGTTGTGGGGACAATGGTTGGGGACAGGGATGTGCTGAACCTGGGGGCTGAGGAGGGTGGTAGATTAAGGTATTGCTCAGCCCAGCCCGCTGAGGCCAAGGACATATGAGGGTAACAGCTTTAAATTGCTGTTCAATCCAGCCAACTGAGTCCCAGAACACATAAGAGGTCAGCTTGTGAGTGCTGATTCCCCAGTCCTCTCAGACATGCTACGTTAATGTGTGTGTGTGTGTTCATCAGATTTGGTGGCTGGAAGACCCCACCCCTGGGGAACCTAGGTCCTGTAGGATAGCTCCATTGGGAGGGAACTTGCAGAAGGAAGGAGTGGCTCTCCATAGGAAAACACAAGTAACACAGGCAGTACATTGACAGAATTACAGAATCTCCCACACACACAGAAGAGTAACCCTAATAAATGAGCATACCCCAAAGTAACGGGCAAATCTGGTAACAGCTCATTTTGGGCTTGTTTTGAAGGGGGATTGACTTCATTCTTGGGACAAGTAATCTGCTATGGCCAAAAATACTTTAGCACTGTGCGCCCTTCCACGCAAGTCTTATGTACCAAATACTTTGGGTCTTCCTGGGTAAGTCCCTGAATAATCAAGGATCTTTACCAAAAATATAGTCATGTCTTAAAAGGAAGAAAGATTGTCATTGTGTATACCATGAAACAAGCCTTGCAACTTTTTGAAACGTATCACAACGGTCAACATGGTGGACATCAAGGAATATTCAAAACAAGAACGGCGTTCTTTTTGGTAAAAAGAAAAGGAGGACTTGTGGCACCTTAGAGACTAACAAATTTATTTGAACATAAGCTTTCGTGATGATGAAGTGAGCTGTAGCTCACGAAAGCTTATGCTCAAATAAATTTGTCAGTCTCTAAGGTGCCACAAGTCCTCCTCTTCTTTTTGCGGATACAGACTAACACAGCTGCTACTCTGAAACCTGTTCTTTTTGGGGAGACTAACCCCCATTGCTATAACCAGGAGAACAGGAAAGTGCGAGGCTGCAGCGCCATCTAGCGGCCAAAGGAGAAATCGCCGGCTTCTGGACCTGTGTGCACTGTTGATTCGCTTAACATGGAAAGCTGCGTAATGCCAGGTTGGGAAAACGAGGTTCTGCTGCACGACATCAACATCTGGAATGACTCAACCCGATAGGACACCTCCTATGATACACTGCTACTAGTGACACTCTCAAACAGGTCTCCCCAGCCCCCCCCCCCCCACCAGGAGGCAGGTGTGAGAGGATTGTTCTCCCCAACTGACAGAGGGAGAAACAAAGGCTGAGAAAGGCGAAGGGCCTTGTCTTCCATCACACAACCTGTCGGGATAGAGTTGGGAACAGGACCCAGGTGTCCCGACTTTCAAACTAACCATCAGTCTGGAGTTTCACACACTGAATGATCAGAATAAAGTGACCTGGAATGAGCTACAGAACAACAACCATTCACAGTGATTCTTCAGCATGTGTTTTAGAATCACTAGAACATCAGAGAGAACCAGGAATGGCTCACAGACAATCAGTAGCAAGAAGGAGAACAATTCACCAAGCAGATGATTGGTTCTGGCTTATTTGCTGGGCCTTAAAAGAGAACAACAAAGTCCTGAATCTCCTCCCTGCCACTAGACCCCTGCTCAGCCAATCAGCATTGAGACTCTGGTGGTGGGCTGAGGGTTCCCCAGATGGCCCAGGGATGGCTCAGGTCACCGGTGAGGAGCACTCTCAGAGCATGCTTCCTGTCCCATCTCTTTGGGAGGGCCTCCCACCATGAGGGCTACAGAGCAGCCCCCTCTTCGCCAGTGGAGGGAGGGAAGCAGGAAAAGGGAAACCAAAAAAGACACACCCTAATGACGCTAAGGGACAAAGGTCTAGGTGGGGGCCCACCTTAACCTAGTGTTTTCCGTGCCTAGAATTTGGCCAGCACCAGGTGGATCAGGCTGCCTAGGTACCAAACCTCTCTGGGGCTCTTACCTTCTCCACAGGGATGGCTGTCTTCTCGCTCATTTAGCAGTGGGAAAGGAGAAAACTCCAGAGAGGCTCCACCTTGCGCTCACATACATGACCCTGAATTCTCTCTCAGTCCTCAAGGAGAGAATCCCTGCAGCAAAGCCACGGGGGTCTCTGAGATCGCCCCTGCCCAGCAGCCTGTCCTACCTGGCCGTTGTCATGGACTCTCTGTGAGGTCACCGCCTCCCAACCTCCTTTGACCAATCAGCTGAGTGCTGCAAAAGGCCCTTGCGATGTCACGGCCACACCCAGCCCTGCCCTGCAGGGCTAATGTCCTGCCCCTAGCCAGCTCCTGTGCATGTTTGAGCTGCTCCCCGTGGGTCACCCCCCACACACTCAGTGTTAGTGCTAGGAATCAAGCAGGCGACACGTGGAACCATCAGAGGCTGCTCAATGTGCCACACGCGGTTTTGCAGAGATTTAGAGACTTGAAGGCCAGAAGAGACTGTTAGATCATCTCATCTGGCCCCCCTGCCCATCACAGGCCTCCTGTATGCCGCAGTAGCGAGTTTTGGACCAAAGCAGACTCTAGAAAGGCATCTCATCAAGGGATGAAGGAAGCACCACTTCCCTTGGTAGTCTGGAGGAAATTGATGCTGTGGGGGGCAGGAAATTGACCCCAAGGCCACACTTGTGAGTCTGTATCATAACACACAGCCACACCAACACTGTGTGAAGTTTGTACACGTCACCTTAACTCTGATGTTTCCTAACGTTTAAAGGCCTGGTCTCCATGGTGTTCTTTGTGCTTATAGATCTATTTTGGGGAGAGATGCACTAATTTATTTCAGAGTGGTAGCCGTGTTAGTCTGTATCAGCAAAAAAAACCCAAGGAGCGCTTGTGGCACCTTAGAGACTACCAAATGTATTTGGGCATAAGCTTTTGTGGGCTAAAACCCACTTCATCGGATGCATCCAGTGGAAAATAGAGTAGGAAGATACATATACACAGAGAACATGAAAAAATGGGTGTTGCCATACCAACTCAAACAGCCTAATCAATTAAGGTGGGCTATTATCAGCAGGAGGAAAAAAACTTTTGTAGTGATAATGAGGATGGCCCATTTCAAACAGTTGACAAGAAGGTGTGAGTAACAGTGGGGGGAAATTAGCATGGGCAAATAGTTTTTACTTTGTGTAATAACCCATCCACTCCCAGTCTTTACTCAAGCTTAATTTAATAGTGTCCAGTTTGCAAATTAATTCCAATTCTGCAGTTTCTCATTGGAGTCTGGTTTTGAAGTTTTTTTGTTGGAGAATTGCAACTTTTAGTTCTGAAATTGAGTGACCAGGGAGGTTGAAGTGTTTTCCGACTGGTTTTTGAATGTTATAATTCTTGACGTCTGATTTGTGTCCATTTATTCTTTTGCGTAGAGACTGTCCAGTTTGGCCAGTGCACATGGCAGAGGGGCATTTGCTGGCACACGATGGCATATATCACATTGGTAGATGTTCAGGAGAACGAGCCCATGATGGCGTGGCTGATATGATTATGTCCTATGATGGTGTCGCTAGAATAGATACGTGGACAGAGTTGGCAATGGGCTTTGTTGCAAGGATAAGTTCCTGGGTTAGTGTTTTTGTTGTGTGGTTGTTGGTGAGTATTTGCTTCAGGTTGGGGGGCTGTCTGTAAGTGAGGACTGGCCTGTCTCCCAAGATCTGTGAGTGTGAGGGATCATCCTTCAGAATATGTTGTAGATCCTTGATGATGCGCTGGAGAGGTTATAGTTGGGGGCTGAAGGTGACGCTGGTGGCGTTCTGTTACTTCCTTTGTTGGGCCTGTCCTGGAGTAGGTGACTTCTGGGTATTCTTCTGGCTCTGTCAATCTGTGTCTTCTCTTCAGCAGGTGGGTACTGTAGTTTTAAGAACGCGTGATAGAGATCCTGTAGGTGTTTGTCTCTGTCTGAGGGATTGGAGCAAATGCGGTTGTATCTTAGAGCTTGGCTGTAGACAATGGATCGTGTGGTGTGCTCTGGATGAAAGCTGGAGGCATGTAGGTAAGTATAACGGTCCGGTATAGGGTGGTGTTTATGTGGCCATCGCTTATTAGCACTGTAGTGTCCAGGAAGTGGGTCTCTTTTGTGGCCTCTCCTTCTGCCCCTCCACCCCCACGAACATGATACAGTTCTGCGGTGACCTGGAATCCAACCTTCCACGTCTCAGACTCAAGGAATATTTCTAACACACCTCTGAACAACACACTAATCCACAGAGACCTTCCCACCAACACTACAAAAAGAAGGATTCTAGGTGGACTCCTCCTGAAGGTCAAAACAGCAGACGGGACTTCTACATAGAGTGTTTCCGCCGACAAGCACGGGCTGAAGTGGTAGAAAAGCAGCATGACTTGCCCCATAACCTCAGCCGTGCAGAACACAACACCATCCACAGCTTCAGGAACAACGTTGACATCGGAATCAAAAAGGCTGAGAAAAGGGGTGCTGTCGTCATCATGAATAGGTCGGAATACGAACAAGAGGCTGCTAGGCAGCTCTCCAACACCACATTCTGCAGGCCATTACCCTCTGATCCCACTCAGAGTTACCAAAAGAAACGACACCATCTGCTCAAGAAACTCCCTGAAAAAGCACAAGAACAAATCTGCACAGACACACCCCTAGAGTCCCGACCAGCGGTATGCTATCTGCTACCCAAGATCCGTAAACCTGGAAATCCTGGACGCCCCATCATCTCAGGCATTGGCTAGGGGTGCTGGTCACCTAGGGCCTGAGGAGAGAGTCGACATAGCCAGATAATCCTGCTGTCAGGGTGCCAATGCCTGAGATGATTTCATTGCAGTCTCTGACTAGGGGGTTCAGGCTCCAGTGCTCTGCTCTGTTTTCCCAGCGCTGTTCAGGGGTTTGTTTCCAGTTTCAGAAATGGGGGAATGTTCACACACTCCCAATGGGACTTTGCATAAACCAGGCCCTAAGCTGGGGCAGGCAAACTTTTTGGCCTGAGATTGGATCGGGTTTCAGAAATTGTATGTAAAGCCAGTCAGGGGAGGCTGTGCCTCCCCAAACAGCAAGGCATGGCCAGGCCCCCGCCCCCGCCTGCTTCTCGCCCTCTGACAGCCGCCCCGGGACTCCTGCCCCATACAACCCCTCTGTTCCCTGAGGGGTCCCCTAGAACCCTTGCCCCATCCACTCCCCCCCAGCTCTCTGTCCCCTGACTGCCCCCGGAACCCGCCCTGAACTGGCCCCCTCTGCCCCATCCAACCCTCGCTCTCCTTCCTGACTGCCCCCCCCGGGACCCCTGCCCCATGAAACCACCTCTTCTCCCTGACTGCCCCCAGACTCTCCACCCCTAACTGACCCCCACCACCCCATCCAACCCCCCCTCTCCTTCCTGTCTGCCCCCCGGGACCCCTGCCCCATCCAACTACCCCTTCTCCCTGTCCTCTGACCGCCCCTGGAACTCCCACCCCTGACTGCCCCCCGCTGCCCCATCCAACCCCCGCTCTCCTTCCTGACTGCCCCCCCCCCAGGACCCCTGCCCCATGAAACCACCTCTTCTCCCTGACTGTCCCCAGACTCTCCACCCCTAACTGACCTCCACCACCCCATCCAACCCCCTCTCTCCTTCCTGCCTGCCCCCGGGGACCCCTGCCCCATCCAACCACCCCTTCTCCCTGACTGCCCTGGGAACTCCTGCCCCCATTCAACCCTCTGTTCCCCGCCCTCTTACCACCCCGACTCCTATCCACCCCCCACCCGTGACCACCCCCCGAACTCCCCTGCCCTCTATCCCACCCCCTCCCCCGCTCCCTGCCCCCTTACCATGCTGCCTGGAGCACCGGGGGTTGGGGGGTGGCTGCACCAGGACAGGCCGCCAGGCCGCGCTGCACAGAGCCCCGGGGCCAGCCGGGCTCGTAGCCCCGCTGCCCGGAGCATTGGCCGGCGACAGTGGGAGCTGAGGCTGCGGGAGGGGAACAGCGGGGGCGCGACCAGGGGCTCTCAGGAGCTCAGGGCCAGGCGGAATGGCTCAAAGCCCCCTGCCCCTCTTCTGCCCCCCGGTCCCCACATGTCGCTGCCCCCCAAACCCAGGGAGCTGCAGCAGCTTCCCTCTGCCCGAGGCAGGGACTCGCAGCCCCCCCACCGGGAGCAGCCTGGGCCCCCCCGCCCCGCACAGGCTGCAACTGGGAGCTGCTCCCTGGGGGGGCAGGTCTCCCCTTCTCTCCCCAGGGGGCACTGCCGGGGGGCGGGGCTCAGGGTCCCGGTCAGGGGGGACGGGCTGGGGTCCCTGCATGGGGAGAGTCTCTCAGGGGGGTAGCAGGCTGTTGCCGTAGACTAGTCCTCCCGCTCCTCCAATAACCCACCCAAACTGGGACACCACAGATCCCATGTACATACAACCAACCACCTGGAAGCAGCAGCAAAAAGGCAGCAAGGACACAGGCCGACAGAGAGTGGAAGGAAAATCAAAACGGAAAGAGCCCAGTCTTTGAAAGCTTTTTTAGTTTTATGCACATGCTCCTAGAAGAGGATGGGGCAACTGACAGCCAATCATGCTCTCTAGCAGGGAAAAAAAAGCTACTCCTGGACCAATAACAAAGAAAAAGGAGAAGGAACAGGACAGTGAGTGGGACAGAGAGATTTATTCAAGTGAGATGGTAATTCGTTAAGTCCCTGTCTTACTTCCTGGCCATTTGTGTTACTTTAGTGCCATTAAGAAAACTGTTCTCAAAATCTGTGGCTCTCCTTGCCATATGTTGTAGTTATGAAAGCTCCTTCTCAGCTCCTTTTACTTTCCTGCTTTCCAGTTATGTAAATAAACCATTAACACAATCCTTCTTGTTTCTTCCACATTCATGTCCTAGTTCCAATTATTGGGGGCAGAGTCATGGGATGTGTTTGTGACACTCTATATCTTGGGGGAGCGTGTTATGCTTATAAGAAGCACACGGGATCTTTTCAGGGGAAAAGGCAATATGCTGCATTTATTGAAAATACAACTGTTAGCATATGCATTTAATAACACACACACACACACACCCCCGCAGATGGTCTTACAGTTACCAGTTTGCTGTAGCTCTTGTCAATCTAATGGCCAGTTAGATTGAACATAAGTGAGGAGCTGGGCTCTGTCGGTCACGATCCCATGCTCCGAGGCTTTGCAGGACTGAACCCAGAGTCTTATGGCAAAACAACCCAGCTTTATACTTGTCAATTCTCACTTTAGTCTGTGGATTTTGCAATGTCATTCTGTAATTGTTAACCCGGAGATTAACCCCACTTGAGGACTTTCGGCTGTTATCATTTGGTGGTTTTGTTGGCTTCCCATGGTTAGCTCTTATTTGTTGTCTTGCATTCAGGGTGCCTGCCTCGCCGCTGAGGTCATCAATGCTGCTAACATGTTTAGCGTCAGATACAGTGGATGTTTTCTGATTGTCTCCTGCTGTTTCCAAGTCTCTCACTTCTTCTTGACCATCTGGACATTTGTGATGGCTTTTCACACTTATTTTTAACTATGCACACATTTCTCACTCACACCAAACAATTTGACGGAGACTTTCGGACAGGATGATATGATTACTAAAGGGATTACAAAAGAACCTTACGCAACTTAGTTTGAAATGCAGACAAGAAACACAACTTAATTTGTAATGCAGATAAGAACAAGACCTTCTAGCAAATACTGTAATGAAACCTTATCCTAAAACAAAAGGTGACCAGGACTGTTCTGGTCTATTCCTGCCTGAAATCAGCTTCAGACATCAGAACCTGGCTGATGCCTCTTTACCAATGGCACACGAGGCCGTTTGTTTCTGCTTTCAGAAAGGGTGGCTGACAGAATATGGTCAAATCCTATCATACATTAATCCATTTAATATATGATTATCCCTTATCTTTCATTATGCCAAATGCAAACATAAAATCCTACTCCTCTAGGTGCCCTGTAACCCCCATATTCCTCATCTTGTGTTGAATTGTGATATTACATGTAAACCATGCCATGCAAGGGATCAGGGGAAAGGTTAGGAGCTGCCAAAAGTCTTTGTTCTCTCTGTCTAGATATGTGTCTCCTCAATGCATATGAAATGACAAGAATTGTACGGTTTTCACTGAAACATTCTGTAAATTGTGGAATCAGCCAAAAATTACCTTCCCCAGAGGTACCAGCAAGGAAGGTCAGCAACCCCCAGGTGGGTTGTGAAACAACCCATCAATAGCCATTGTCCAGCAAGGAAGCTCCCATTCATTGATTCACATGCATGAGACCACAGCAAGGGAATTGCTCCACCTTGCTGGGAGATTGAGCAATGCTGCCCGCCTCCCACCCCTCCAGACATGCCTGGACTGGTGCTTCCCAAGCACATGGACTGAGGGTATAAAAACCAAACCCAAACACAGGGGCCCATGCTTGGCCTTTCTCCTTCACCCATCTACACTGCAAGCAAGAAGGACACTGAAGACTTGAGACTCCAACTGAGGGGACTGGCCCAGATTTCAAGGGAGAAATCTGGATGCTATGGACTGCAAAATCCAGGAGAGGGAAAAAAACTGCTTAGTCTTTTTGTTGCCCAGTTTATGAGGGTTGAGAGTTTATGACTGCGAGTTTATGTGTTTATTTCTTTTGGTAACTAACTCGGATGTTTTGCCTATCAGTTAATACCACTGAAAATCTCCATTTTGTAGCCAATAAACTTGTTGACCTGTTTAACTTTACCAATGAGTTTCCCTGAAGTGGATGGTAAATTCCTCAGTTATCAAAGGCTGGTGTATAGCCACTTTCCACTGATGAAGTGGGGAAGCAATTAATAATATAGGCGGCATATTCCTGAGATACAGGGCTGGGGGGATGTGGCTGGTGCCTCCCTGTGTGATTCATGAGTGGCTCTGGGAGCATTCATGCAATCAAGCTGGGTGTGGGGTCTCCACATGCGGTTGTGCTGGGTGATAACAGCACCTGGCGGGAGTGCTGCTGGTCACTAGCAGGGCATTGTGAGAGACAGCCCAGGCTTGAGAGGGTTCCGGGGGGCACAGCGGTCCCATGGTCCCAGGCTGCGCCGCAGGGGGATCCCATCACAGTGTCCCCCTCCAGCACCCATAGGGAATATCGTGCCTCTAGGAGGAGCATTTGGGGTTTGCTGTGAGGTGTCACTTTCCAGTCAGTGCTCTGTCTCTTGTCCTGGACACACCCATGTCAATCAGGAATTGCTCAGCTGTGCTCTGCAGAGAGCTGACTGGTTACAAAGGGTGCAGCCCAGGACAGGACGGAGGTGTGGCAATGCTGAGCGTCACAGGGCATGGTTTTAGACAGCTAGAAAATCACAGGAACAACACGGATCCACACAGCGGAGTTAGGTGCCTAAACTCCTCGTACAATGCTTGGGCGATACGGGCACCTTACAACACAACTCACAAAAGACAGTTCACTGGGCAGGGAGCCAGCCAAACCCGCGAATGGGAGAGACTGACAAGGGGGAGGTGTCCTAGCCCTACCCTTCTCTCGCAGCACTCACCTGGGTTATGTCCAGCTGCCTAGAGTAGCTCAGGGGCATGAGTACCAACCTCAGGGCAGACTGCTACACACCAGGGCACAAACCCCTTTTTGCGGCTACAGACTAACAGGACTGCTATCTGAAACCCATGGGGATTGGGAGCTCTACATTTTGATTTCACCCACCAAGAGCAAACTCCCCAGGCACGGTAACAGCCTGAACAGGGCGTCACAGACAGTCCCCTTGGGTACTGTGCTCTATCCTGCCACCTAGGCAAGCCTGCCTTTCTTCTAGATCCATGGTTCAGTGAGGCCTGAGCATGAGCTGGTGCTGCCAGCATCACACACCCGCACTGTCTGCAAGGGAGGAAGGATTGAACTACTGGACAGGGTCATCCAAATAACATTGTTAAAAATCAATAATGAAAAGATGCGAAACTACAGAAATCCAGGGGGTTCCAGGACAGGGAGACCAATTCAGGCAACCAGAACAGCAGATATGAGAAATTTTGAGCTACTATAAGGCTCCAAGCAGACATGTTACAGAGATGGAAACTGGCCAGGAATTCTTTGAAACTGGCTAAAAACTTATAAAAGTATCCGTTTGTTTTATGCTGAGGGAGTTTGGGGGGGAGGGTGTAAACTATTTCCCTGAATCAAGTTTCCTGTGGCAGCTCAGTCCACCATGTCAGCGAGAGAAGAGCTGCGGTCCCTGGGCATTGGGCCACCCAGCGCCTTTAACACCACAGCCCTGGGAAGGAGCTGCTGAGATGGACCATCCAGTGAGGAACACAAGTCCTTCTACCATCCACCACACCCTCTTTTGGAACTGCTGCTGATGGCTCACCCAATCTGTGGTAACTTTTATCCCCTCTGCCACCCTCTATCTGGGGGTTTTCCCTTCTGCACCTACCTGGCAGGGCATCCCCCCATCAAGGTTCCTTCCCCACTCTGAACTCTAGGGTATAGATGTGGGGACCTGCATGAAAGACCCCCTAAGCTTATTTTTAGCAGCTTAGGTTAAAACTTCCCAAGGTACAAACTTTGCCTTGTCCTTGAACCGTATGCTGCCACCACCAAGCATTTTAAACAAACAACAGAGAAAGAGCCCAC
The DNA here is from genome assembly GCF_965152275.1 of Natator depressus. Lineage (NCBI taxonomy): Eukaryota > Metazoa > Chordata > Testudines > Cheloniidae > Natator > Natator depressus. The sequence continues at coordinate 133,685,836 of NC_134238.1, forward strand.
TTGGAGACGTCTTCCCCACAAATATCCCTCCAAGCTCTATCCCCCCTTTCCTGAGGAGGGCTTGATAAGAATCCTCACCAATTTGTAGAGGTGAACACAGACTCAAATGCTTGGATCTTAAGAACAATGAAAAATCAATCCGATTCTTAAAAGAAGAATTTTAATTAAAGAAAAGGTAAAAGAATCACTCTGTAAAATCAGGATGGTAAATACCTTACAGGGTAGTCAGATTCAAAATGTAGAGAATTCCTCTAGGCAAAACCTTAAGCTACAAAAAGACACAAAAACAGGAATATGCATTCCAGCACAGCTTATTTTACCAGCCATGAAACAAAAGGAAATCTAATGCATTTCTAGCTAGATTACTTACTAACTAACAGGAGTTCTGAGCTGCATTCCTGATCTTTTCCCTGCAAAAGCATCACACAGACAGACAGACACTTTGGTCACCCCCTCTTCTAGATGTGAAAGTATCTTGTCCTTTCAGTGGTCATTTTGGGTCAAGTGCCAGCTAGGTTACCTTAGCTTCTTAATGCTTCACAGGTGAAAGGGTTTTGCCTCTGGCCAGGAGGGATTTTATAGCACTCTATACAGAAAGGTGGTTACCCTTCCCTTTATATTTATGACACCCCCCCATCTGAATCCCTGATCCTGTCCCTGTTTTGTCTCTCTGCTCATCCCTCCCCTCCAATTTCCCCCCTTCGGGGGATTTTCCCTACCTTTGGTTGCAGGGAGCAGATGCTGGTGGTGAGTGATGGCAGCAACTTGCAGATGTTACTGAGCAAGTGATAAGAACATTAGAACATAAGAACAGCCAGACTGGGTCAGACCAAAGGTACATCTAGCCCAGTATCTGTCTGCTGACAGTGGTCAGTGCCAGGTGCCCCAGAGAGAATGAACAGACAGGAATCATCCGGTGATCCATCCCTTGTCACCCCATTCCCAGCTTCTGACAAACAGAGGTTAGGAACACCATCCCTGCCCATCCTGGTTAATCGCCATTGATGGACCTAGCCCCCATGAATCTATCTAGTTCCCTGTTGAACCTTTTGATCCCAGGACCCTGCTCAGGAACAGTGAAGTAGCAAGTTCTAATAAAGAAGCAGTTTCTGATACAAGGGCAGCTTCTCTTCCTTCTCCCCTCCCGTGGGGATGAGCAGCCCCCTCAACTGTCTCTCTGCTCCTGGTCCCCTTCACCTCATCACCCCTTCAGCCTCCCTCCAAATGTCCCCTTCCCCCCCATCACCTCTTCAGCCCCCCATCACTCCCTTCAGCCTCCCCCAACTGCCCCGGTCCCCCTCCCATCATCGCCCCCCTCAACCTTCCCCCTGCCTCCCAGACTCCTCCCCAGCTGCTCTTTCAGTCTTCCCCACCCTACACCCAACTGCCCTCCTTCAGCCTTCCCCCCGAACCTCTCACCCAGCTGCCCCATCTGACCCCCTTTAGCCTCCCTCCCCCGCAACTGCCCCTTCACCCCCTCACCCACTTCCCTCCCTCTGCCTCTCCCCAAATTCCCAGCTCCACCTCGTTGAGGTTCCCTTCCCCACAACCATCTGCTTCCTTCCCCTGGGCAACAAGGGCAGGAAATGCTTTTGAAAAAAAACTTTTGTAAAGTAAAAAGTAAAAGAAACCAAGCAAGCCCCTCCCTTGCTTTGTGCTGGATGCCCAGCTGTGGGCTTGTGTGTGTTGGGGTGGGGAGGGGTTGTTCTGAGCACACTCCCTTCAGGGAAGGGGTGGAGTTGGCCAAAGGGGCATGCTGAATCTTTAGCAGAGAATTCCTTTCTCCATTATGTTAGCTAAGCATTGCTGTTAAATGTCAGCCAACGAATGCAGCATTTGAAACAATCTAACTATAAATCCCTTGCCCTCTCAGTTGCTGTGGTTCTCCCACCCTCTGCTCTTGTGAGGTCACCACATGACATGGTGTTTTATTACCATAGCATCGTGTAGATTAGACGGGACCTAAGATTCTGAGGTAAAAAATGAAGCATAACTCCTTCCCTTCCCCCTTTTGACTTAGGAAAAATAAATCCTGTCCCCTCCCCCAGTCCCAACCCAGTCCCACAGAAGCTGCTGTGGCCAGGAGAGAGGTGCCTCTCACATGGCCCTGAGCTGCTGTGGTGAGAGAGGGCTGGGGGGAGTCCTCTTTCCGTGGGGCAACCTGCACCCTAAACCCCTCATCTCCAGCCCCACCCCAGAGCCTGCACCCCCAGCCGGACTCCTCACATCCTTGCACCCCAACCCTCTGCCCTAGCCCTGAGCCCCATGTCCCTGTCCCCACCCCACAGCCCACACCCCAACCCTCTGTCCCACCTGAGCCCCTCCCACACTCCGAACCCTTCAGCCTCACCCCTGCCACACACTGTCCATGTGCAGAATGAATTTTGGAATCTGCACCAAGAGACAGGTGAGGGGTCACACCTCACTTCCCTATTGGTGCACATAACAAAATTCATTCTGCACACGGACATAACAAATTAGAGGAAACATTGCTCCTGAGTTTCAACCTGTCTGTCACATCTTGAATCTCATACATTGACTGATCAGAATAAAGGGCTCTCAGGTGACCTACAGACCAACAGTTGTTCATAGGAATTATTCAGCAAGTATTTTAGAAGACCTAGAACATGAGAGGAAATCATGAACTGCTCAGAGACAATTAATGGAGAGAAGCAGCAAGATTAATCAAATTCTGCCACCTTAAGCCAGCGTTTTCTGTGCCGAGAATTCTGCCTGCACCAGGTGGATCAGACCGAACAGGTTCCAAACCTCTCTGAGCCTCTTACCTTGTAAAAGAGAAGTTTGTTTTCTGGCACAGTCAGTGGTAGGAAAGGAGAAAACTCCACAGAGGCTCCTCCTCATGCTCACAGTCGTGAATCCTAATTCTCTCCCCGTCCTCAAGGGGAGAGACCTGGAGAAGGAGATGTGCGCCAGCAAAGCCGGGGGGGTCTCAGCAACTGCCCTGGCCCTGCACCTCTGCCCTGCCCCGCTGATGTCGGGGTCTCTCTGTGAGGTCACCCCCTCCCCACCACCTTTGCCCAATGGGCTGAGTTCCTGCAAAAGGCTTTTGTGATGTCACTGCTCTATCCACCCCTCCCCTCCAAGCTGATGTCCTGCCCCTGCCCAGCCTCTGTGGAGGTTGGAGTTGTTGCCTCTGGATCTAGGGTTGCCAACTTTCTGACCCAACAAAACTGAACACCCTTGCCCCGCCCCGTTGCCGAGGTCCCAGCCCGCTCATGCCATCTCCCTCCCCTCCATCGCTCACTCTCCCCCATGCTCACTCAATTGCTCATTTTCACCGGGATGAGAAGGGCTGGGGAGGGTCCCTTTTCAACTGGGTGTTGTCGGGACAGACCTGGGAAGGAGGGCTGCCTGCCAAGCACATTTAGGAGGAGGCATCCCTCCCTGTCAGAAAATCATCTCCCTCCCTCAGCTCAGTGATGGCCTGAATTGCTCCTTATCTCTGCAGAGACGGGGGATTGAAAGCAGCAACATCAAACCCCTGTGTAGCTCGCAGGAATGAACACAAACATGCCCTTGTATCTCAACAGATGGTTACTTTTACCCTTGGGAAACTACAAGCCTAAAGGGAAAGGCAGTGGCACCAGATCTAAGGAATGAACACAACACAATTGTCATCGTTATGCCCATTGTGACTGCAACATCTTTTTATACTCGTCTCATTATCAGACCTTGACTATACCTTGACCAAGAAATCTGGATCTTGATGAAAATAATCGCCCACCCCTGGTTAATGCAATGGAGTTGCCACCCACTGGGGTGTCCCTACATAGGTTCAAGTACTAACAACAATGGCTGCCTTTTAGCCATAGTTTTTAATCAGGGCAATACATTGATACAGACCCCAGGTAAATCATTTCTCAGCCTGAGGCCTTGAACCATGAACCATGAACAGCAGAACCTCCCTGTGTCTCTTGTCTGAGCCAGGGCATTCAATTCCTTTGACACTTTCTCCCCTGCAATAGCAAAGGGCAAACGGGGGATGTGGCCACCTTCAGCCCTAACACTGAGATATCGGTTCAGCTCTTTCTTTATGCTGCTGTTGTTAGTCCATGAAACATCAAGGATGGAATGCAGGGCTGAGTTGACTCACCAACCCCCTGACAAATGTCAGTTCCCCAGAGAAAACCTGACCCCTGCTATTGGAATGATATGCTGGAGATCTGAATGGGAAAGGGACTGTCTGAATTGTCAAGGTCGGGAACGAACAACGATCTACAGCAATGTCATGAACACAAACACACTCTAATCATGCTCCAGACAGAAGGGAAATGGGCAGGAATTCTTGCTGTCCAGCAATGGACACACTTACACCCCCGCACAGCAGTGCGTGTGCTGGGGAGGCTGGTCTGAGCAAACAATTTGAAGTGATAATTCAGTTAGAAGAGAATCATAGTGTAGTGAGACAAATGTCCATCAGGTACTTGTGGCTGAGTGGTTAAGGGGATGGACTAGAAATTCCCTGGGGCATTCCCATGTAGGTTTGAATCCTGGCACCTATGGAAACATTGAACTGTTCTCATTGCTGTAGTCTTCGTGCCGGAGCATCCATGGTGCCAACTGGAGGTAGATCTGGTCTCGCTCTTAGGCTGGCTACACTTAAAAAGCTCCTGTAGCACTTTGGAGTAGAGAGTTGCTACAGTGACTGGGGGGCATTTCCCACTGCTCTAGCGACACTGACAGAATACAGAGACTGAATTCCCACCCCACCTCCATAGGAGCTCTCTGCAGTTGAATTGTTCTGCAGCCAGCTTCCCATTAGAAATGTTGTTGTGGGACATTCCCAGACCTGGACATTTACGAACGAGAGAATTTGAAGAGCAAACCTGGCTCCTCCCACCAGGAGGGATTTGAGTGTTTTGTCCCTGTCACTTAATCTTTTTCAGTAGTACAGACCTCCTGTGTCAAGCCAGGAAATAAACTTGGGGAAAGATTACAGGACTCAGAGACCTCAGAAGCAGTGAAACGACAGCAAGCACATCACTCAAGTTGGCCTAGTAATTAAAGCAAAGGTCTGCTAATCTGATGCCATTTTTGTTGCCCCTTTATTCTTCTGCTGTCTCTCTCCGACCACCGTCACCCTCTGTCGGTTCAGTGAGAGTGCCACACTCATTGCTTCCTACACACAAAGACTCACTCACACAGCTTGCAAGGAAAACCTCACCAAGGAGTCAGATGCACCTGTTGGTTCCCTGCACCCCTGCAGAGAAATAATGGGGAATAACGTCATCCAGACTCTTCTGATCTTTCCATCCTGCTTCCGTTCCAGGAATGGGTGAAGGTTCAGGAGCCTCCAAATGTCTCCACCCCTCTCAGGAGCCAATACTGTTTTTTAATATGCTGGAGAGGAAATGACACGTGACAAAAGGACAATAGCGAATGGCAATGGGGGCAGGTGGCAGATTGGGAGAGCTGAGTGAAATTATTTCCCCCCTCCAGGCAATTAAGACCATTTAGGAGGTCCTTGTCCTATGGGGATACCGAGAAGCCATCCTGGAAATGTATCCCCAGATGCTCATCCTCTGCGTCAGGCAAGTGCAGTATGTGATGGATCTGCACTTGCCCGGGACCTACATGGCCAGGCAGACATCCAGCCCCGAGGAGGGATCCAGCTGCCTCAGCCTCCTAAGGTAATGACTGAAAGGAAAAGGAAGAACAGATTTGTTCGGCTAAACACATGGGGTCTGTTCATGGCCATCAGTTGTTCAGGTGCTGTCGTTAGCCCAGGCTCAGTTGGGTGCAGGTCTCTCTTGAGGGAAAAGGGTTGAGAGCCATGCGTTCTTGTGAGTCACACTCGCTCATCTGACGCAGTCCACAGGCCAGCTGCTTTCCCTACACAGTCAGGCAGCAGTCATGTTTGTGCATCCAACCACATGTGCCACCCACCAAAGGGTCAGTGCTTTCATCAGTGCCTGCTGAGCAAACCCGTGGGCCTCTCTCCCCAAACGCGGGCAGAGCCACACCGGCAGCACATGGGGCCAGGCACCGCAGGATGTCAGCCTCACAGGCAGACAGGAGGAAGAGGGACCAGGTCATCTGGTTCTGTGGGCACAGTTAGGGGCTTCCATCTACACGGGAAAGACAGAGCGCCAGAAGACACCTCAGGTGACATAAACTGATAGAGCTTTGCTCGATTACACCAACTAAGGATCTGGACCCACATGCCCGCTTGAGTCCTGTTACCTATCACAGTAAAGTATCAGCAAAAAGAAAAGGAGTACTTGTGGCACCTTAGACACTAACAAATTTATTTAAGCATAAGGTTTCGTGAGCTACAGCTCACTTCATCGGATGCATGCAGTGGAAAATACAGTGGGGAGATTTTATATACACAGAGAACATGAAACAATGGGTGTTACCGTACACACTGTAACGAGAGTGATCAGGTAAGGTGAGCTATTACCAGCAGGAGAGAAAAAAAACCTTTTGTAGTGATAATCAAGGTGGGCCACTTCCAGCAGTTGACAAGAACGTGTGAGGAACAGTGGCGTGGGGGAGGGTGGGGGAATAAACATGGGGAAATAGTTTTACTTTGTGTAATGACACATCCACTCCCAGTCTTTATTCAAGCCTAAGTTAATGGTATCCAGTTTGCAAATTATTCCAATTCAGCAGTCTCTCGTTGGAGTCTGTTTTTGAAGTTTTTTTGTTGAAGAATTGCCACTTTTAGGTGTGTAATCGAGTGACCAGAGAGATTGAAGTGTTCTCCGACTGGTTTTTGAATGTTATAATTCTTGATTTGTGTCCATTTATTCTTTTACGTACAGACTGTCCAGTTTGGCCAATGTACAAGGCAGAGGGGCATTGCTGGCACAGGATGGCATATATCACATTGGTAGATGTGCAGGTGAATGAGCCTCTGATAGTGTGGCTGATGTGATTAGGCCCTATGATGGTGTCCCCTGAATAGATATGTGGACACAGTTGGCAATGGGGTTTCTTGCAAGGATAGGTTCCTGGGTTAGTGTTTTGTTGAGTGGTGTGTGGTTGCTGGTGAGTATTTGCTTCAGGTTGGGGGGCTGTCTGTAAGCAAGGACTGGCCTGTCTCCCAAGATCTGTGAGAGTGATGGGTCGTCCTTCAGGATAGGTCGTAGATCCTGTATCAAGTATTCAACCATAGTGAGTGATGACACCAACCATCTTAAGAAGCTACAGTGTCACTAATTGGTTACAAACTCAATGAAACTGCAGTGTAGACAGGGTATCACACTGGATCTATCCTTGGGGAGGCTAGCTACTGCTGACCATGCTATGTGTCCCAGGACTTGTGCAGATTTGCCATGCTTGGGGCTGATCTCGTTGCTTGACAATGGGTTTTTTTTTTGCTTTTTTTTTTTTTGTCTTTAGCACCTCAGTGGAGGCTGTGAAGACTCTTTTCTCCATGCCTGGCTACTGGAAGGAATTTGCCAGTCTCCAGTTTCAGCGGGGTTGGAACATGATAGCCTCCTGATATTACTACTCGCAGGGTGTCGGCCTGATTGCAAGGTGGGAGCCCAAAGTTTCCTCTTCATTGGGTCTCTCTTGGGAATGGGATTTCCGTGTGAAATATTCCTCTGTTCCAGGCTGCCAGCTCAGCCCAGCAACTAGAAAGGAACTCTCTCTCCCCCTTGATAATCACACGGGACTTTCTGTTCCATGTTCCAGAGCCATGATCGAGTTTGAGAACCCTCAGCTCCCTGCAGTTTTCAGACAGGCAATCACCATCATCCAGAGTGAGAAGGAGGAGGAGCAGAGAAATATCGCAATGGCTTTCTGCACTGAGGTGAGATTCATTAGTTGGCAGGCACAAATGGGCTTTCTGGAGAGCAGCTCAGGCCAGTAAGTTCTGGGGTACATTGTCAGCAGCTTAGCAGCCTTACCGCCAGCTGGCTCCTCTCCGCACAGGGATGGTTTTGGGGCATGGCAAAGAGAGGGAGGGAGAGACAGAGTGAGGTTGCTCCTGGCTGGATGTGCTAGATGGGGTTATGGGACAAGAAGCCATGTTTCTCCAGTGCCCCAAGGCCATGCTTCTCTCCTCACCTTTTCCTGGGGTTCTGCTTTTCTTCTGCCCCACGACTCTCTACATGGTGCTCAATGAGGCCTGGAGAGTCCCCTTTCCCTGGGGGCTTATTTGTGACATGTGCATTAGTTTAACTTTGAGGAATGAACGAACTGAAACAGCAGCAACTGGCTCCCTACACACCAGAGACTTTGCACAGGAGTAAGTGGCCCTTTGGTAAAGACGACTGTCCAGGGAACAGACCCCCACAGTAAGACCTCTGCTCCTCAATCTGATGTTGATTTGACTCTTTCCAGTTTCTCCAGAGTCCTTCCATTGACACCATCCTGACAAGATCAGACCTCCAGGCACAGCTCATGGAATGGACCAAAGATGCAAATCCCATCATACGGTGGCTCAGTCTGCGAGGCCTTGGCAGTATTGTGTTCCAGCCAGGAAAGATGAAAGCCGTGGATTGCCCAGGGGACCCAGGAAGCCGATGTCGATCAAATAGCTCAGAAATGAGAGCGAGATCCCCACACAAGCCTTGTTGTTTAACACACAACCCTCAAATGGTGGAGGTGCTTTCCTGAGCAAATCAAGGCATGACGTGGTCCCTGCTCCTTTGAGCTGACCCTTGACTGCAGATGTGATGCAATGGGGGAAGCAGGGTGAGCAAAGACAAAGGTTTCAGAGAGCAGCTGGCACAGAGTGACAGGAGAATGACTTTCTGCCCTGTTGGGAGGCTGTGCCATCCGTGGTTTCTCATAGGTGGGAGTGGTCCAGCATGTGCTCCAGGCTGTCACCCAGGATAGTAATGAGCTGCCTTCTTCATTCCTGCAGGTGGAATTGTTACGGGCCCAGATGCCAGCAATCGTGGCCATGTTTTGTGACCGGGATGGAGGGCGTGTCATGGAGGCCATGCATAAAGCTGCAGACATCATCTACCTCCTCAACAGGGAGGGGCTTGGCTCCATCTCCCAGGACATTGCAGTCAGCCTTCGCCCCCTCATTGATGACGTAAGGCTTGGAACCCCAAAAGAAGCCCATTCCCCCCCCTCCACCTGTCTCTGATGCCCTTGTCTCTCCCTCCCCATCCCCTTCCTCCCGCCCCTCAGGCCTGCCATGGAGCCTCCAAGGAGTGCCCCTGCCATGGGTGGAGAATCTCCTACTGAGCCACCCCCCTGTCACAGCTCTTCTTGGCAAAGCTCAGCCTCAGCGCCATGCTCCCAGCCCCTGCTGCAGCCTGGCCTGGGGGAGAGGGGGCCTGGCACTGGGCAGATGACCAGCTGTCTGGAGAACACAGGCCCCCAAAGAGGTGGAGATTCTCAGCAGGAAAGAGGTGGGTTGGGAATGGCCCAGTTCTCAGGGGCACCAAAGAGCAAAAGAAATGCTGTGTTTTGTAGCAGCGCATCCCTGGAAGGCTCCAGCAGCTGCTTCTCCTCTTCCCCAGACCAGTCTCCAGCAGCCTTCCCTCCCTCTCCCCTAATCGTCTTGGGTTCTAGGATTCTGTGCTCTCCAGACAGAAACTGCCTCTGGGACACGCTGGGGCTGCACTGTCCTGCACAGTGTCTCAGGCCCTACACAAGATGTCTATGGCTCTGGCCTGGTGGCCTTCCTGTTCCCGCCAGCCAAGTCAGTTCACACAGGGGGAACTGGAGCAGCGTGCGGATTATGACTCTGTCGCATTATGCTCTGATACTGCCTGGCTTTCACTGGGCGTCCCCACCCCCTGTGTGTCATTGCCAGGAGAAGGGCAGTGTGCGCTCAGTTGCCATATTACTGCTTGGCAACGTGGTGAGCAGGGTGCAGGACCCCGACAAACCCATCGTGCAGCAGGAAATCATCCACTGCTTCCTCCCACTGCTGCTGCATCTTGAAGACCAGGATAAGAGTGTGACACTGGTGACTCTTATTTCCTTAAGAGCAAAGAGCAGAATCTCCTGGGGCCCCCACTCCATTCATCGCCGGAGCCCCTTGCCCAAGTAGAGTCTTCTCCTCCCTGCTTCATTCCATGCTGGAGCCTAGTGCCTCATCCATCCTCACAGCACACAGCACAATTTGGAAGAAAGCCTTCTTCTGGGAAACAGATGGGGCATAGCGTAGCAGGGCCGGGAGTACTGCTGCTGGCCCCAGTACGGCCCAGATCTTGTGTCCCCCTGAAGTGCGGGGTCCCCCAAAGCACGGGGCCCTGGGCAACCGCCCCAAACCATCCAAAGGATGGGATGGCTCTGGCTTTCTCCAGCCAAGTCTCAGTTTCCTCTCCTTTGACCATGGGATGGTGTTCCATGAAGGAGGAGTGCTGGGCAGAGACGGGCTCCATCTTACGAAGAGAGGGAAGAGCATCTTTGCGAGCAGGCTGGCTAACCTAGTGAGGAGGGCTTTAAACTAGGTTCACCGGGGGAAGGAGACCAAAGACCTGAGGTAAGTGGGAAAGCGGGATACCGGGAGGAAGCACAGGCAGGAATGTCTGTGAGGGGAGGGCTCCTGCCTCATACTGAGAATGAGGGGCGATCAGCAGGTTATCTCAAGTGCTTATATACGAATGCACAAAGCCTTGGAAACAAGCAGGGAGAACTGGAGGTCCTGGTGATGTCAAGGAATTATAACGTGATTGGAATAACAGAGACTTGGTGGGATAGCTCACATGACTGGAGTACTGTCATGGATGGTTATAAACTGTTCAGGAAGGACAGGCAGGGCAGAAAAGGTGGGGGAGTAGCACTGTATGTAAGGGAGCAGTATGACTGCTCAGAGCTCCGGTACAAAACTGCAGAAAAACCTGAGTGTCTCTGGATTAAGTTTAGAAGTGTGTGCAACAAGAGTGATGTAGTGGTGGGAGTCTGCTATAGACCACCGGATCAGGGGGATGAGGTGGATGAGGCTTTCGTCCGGCAACTCACAGAAGCTACTAGATCGCACACCCTGGTTCTCATGGGTGACTTTAATTTTCCTGATATTTGCTGGGAGAGCAATACAGCGGTGCATAGACAATCCAGGAAGTTTTTGGAAAGCGTAGGGGACAATTTCCTGGTGCAAGTGCTAGACGAGCCAACTGGGGGGGGAGCTTTTCTTGACCTGCTGCTCACAAACAGGGAAGAATTAGTGGGGGAAGCAAAAGTGGACGGGAATCTGGGAGGCAGTGACCATGACTTGGTTGAGTTCAGGATCCTGACTGTTACGAATTACACGTTGTAGGACACGCACACAACTGCTGCGAATTATACCTGGTAGGACACGCACACAAGTGCTACGAATTACACCTTGTAGGACACGCACACAAGTGCTGCGAATTATACCTGATAGGACACGCACACCAATGTTGCGAATTGTACCTGATAGGTCACGCACAGTTCGAATCTAGGCTGAGGCACAGAAATAAAGTCCACAACTGCAGAGTTCCCAAAAGACATTACGTTTATTACGCTCGAGCGTGGTGCCCCCCCTGCTAGCCAGGAGGGGACCCTGAATGCAAATTATACAAAGGTTATATACCTTTTAGCAAAGCATGTTGCCCTCGTGCATCGGAAACCTTAGCCAATAAACAAACCCTTTTCTTATCTACCACCTATCCCTGCTTGGTGCATTCCTCATGCTATACCAGGATGTTAATTACACAGCATGGTCCTAAAGCCATGCATCAGTAACTTTTATTATCAGGATGGGAGGCCTCACATCAAGGCCAAGAGACAGGGAGTTAGAGACTGACAAAAACCAGATACTGGGAATCAAGGCAGGCTGGAGACAAGGAGGAGGATTTTCACAGGGATTCAGTATCTAAGGATTACTCCTCCTGGTGTATGATGTGCTGGCATTTAAACAATGGTGGGCCCCAAACCAAAATGGAGTCACATGTGCTAACTTTTCCTTAACATGACACAGGGAAGAAAGGTAAGCAGCAGGATACGGACCCTGGACTTCAGGAAAGCAGACTTCGACTCCCTCAGGGAACGGATGGGTAGGATCCCCTGGGGGACTAACATGAAGGGGAAAGGAGTCCAGGAGAGCTGGCTGTATTTCAAGGAATCCCTGTTGAGGTTACAGGGACAAACCATCCCGATGAGTCGAAAGAATAGTAAATATGGCAGGCGACCAGCTTGGCTTAACGGTGAAATCCTAGCGGATCTTAAACATACAAAAGAAGCTTACAAGAAGTGGAAGGTTGGACATATGACCAGGGAAGAGTATAAAAATATTGCTCGGGCATGTAGGAATGAAATCAGGAGGGCCAAATCGCACCTGGAGCTGCAGCTAGCAAGAGATGTCAAAAGTAACAAGAAAGGTTTTTTCAGGTATGTTGGCAACAAGAAGAAAGCCAAGGAAAGTGTGGGCCCCTTACTGAATGAGGGAGGCAACCTACTGACAGAGGATGTGGAAAAAGCTAATGTGCTCAATGCTTTTTTTGCCTCTATCTTCACTAACAAGGACAGCTCCCAGACTGCTGCGCTGGGCATCACAACATGGGGAGTAGATGGCCAGCCCTCTGTGGAGAAAGAGGTGGTTAGGGACTATTTAGAAAAGCTGGACGTGCACAAGTCCATGGGGCCGGACGAGTTGCATCCGAGAGTGCTAAAGGAATTGGCGGCTGTGATTGCAGAGCCATTGGCCATTATCTTTGAAAACTCGTGGCGAACGGGGGAAGTCCCAGATGACTGGAAAAAGGCTAATGTAGTGCCAATCTTTACAAAAGGGAAGAAGGAGGATCCTGGGAACTACAGGCCAGTCAGCCTCACCTCAGTCCCCAGAAAAATCATGGAGCAAGTCCTCAAAGAATCAATCCTGAAGCACTTACATGAGAGGAAAGTGATCAGGAACAGTCAGCATGGATTCACCAAGGGTAGGTCATGTCTGACTAATCTAATCACCTTCTATGATGAGATTACTGGTTCTGTGGATGAAGGGAAAGCAGTGGATGTATTGTTTCTTGACTTTAGCAAAGCTTTTGACACGGTCTCCCACAGTATTCTTGTCAGCAAGTTAAAGAAGTATGGGCTGGATGAATGCACTATAAGGTGGGTAGAAAGTTGGCTAGATTGTCGGGCTCAACGGGTAGTGATCAATGGCTCCATGTCTAGTTGGCAGCCAGTGTCAAGTGGAGTGCCCCAGGGGTCGGTCCTGGGGCCGGTTTTGTTCAATATCTTCATAAATGATCTGGAGGATGGTGTGGATTGCACTCTCAGCAAATTTGCGGATGATACTAAACTGGGAGGAGTGGTAGATGTCCTGGAGGGCAGGGATAGGATACAGAGGGACCTAGACAAATTGGAGGATTGGGCCAAAAGAAATCTGATGAGGTTCAATAAGGATAAGTGCAGGGTCCTGCACTTAGGACGGAAGAACCCAATGCACAGCTACAGACTAGGGACCGAATGGCTAGGCAGCAGTTCTGCGGAAAAGGACCTAGGGGTGACAGTGGACAAGAAGCTGGATATGAGTCAACAGTGTGCCCTTGTTGCCAAGAAGGCCAATGGCATTTTGGGATGTATAAGTAGGGGCATAGCGAGCAGATCGAGGGACGTGATCGTTCCCCTCTATTTGACATTGGTGAGGCCTCATCTGGAGTAGTGTGTCCAGTTTTGGGCCCCACACTACAAGAAGGATGTGGATAAATTGGAGAGAGTCCAGCGAAGGGCAACAAAAATGATTAGGGGTCTGGAACACATGACTTATGAGGAGAGGCTGAGGGAACTGGGAATGTTTAGTCTACGGAAGAGAAGAATGAGGGGGGATTTGATAGCTGCTTTCAACTACCTGAGAGGTGGTTCCAGAGAGGATGGTTCTAGACTATTCTCAGTGGTAGAAGAGGACAGGACAAGGAGTAATGGTCTCAAGTTGCAGTGGGGGAGGTTTAGGTTGGATATTAGGAAAAACTTTTTCACTAGGAGGGTGGTGAAACACTGGAATGCGTTACCTAGGGAGGTGGTAGAATCTCCTTCCTTAGAAGTTTTTAAGGTCAGGCTTGACAAAGCCCTGGCTGGGATGATTTAATTGGGGATTGGTCCTGCTTTGATCAGGGGGTTGGACTAGATGACCTCCTGAGGTCCCTTCCAACCCTGATATTCTATGATTCTATGATTCCTGAGCACAGTCCTGTGTAGAACAAATTACAGGAATCTCCACTAGCAGGAAAAGCAGGAGAACAAGGGACCGGGAAGGTTCGATGTCCCCCAGATTATCCCTCTCTCAGGGAGAACCCTCTTGGTCTCCCCTTCTCTTGCAGCCATGTAAACTGACGCTCTTCCGCTGTGCAGTGTTCCTCGGGTGGGCTCATTTGAAGACTCTGTTCCGCAGCATGGCCTGGGATGGCTCCTCACAGCTTTTGAAGTGTGTCTGGATCTGCTTGGTAGGTGAATTCCTTGTGCCTTGAGAGTGGTGAATGGGGACTTGAGGGAGACCTTTCTAACCCCACACCCTGAGTCCCCATCCGCTTCGGTCGGGTTGCAGGACTCCATTCCAGGCTCTCTGCTGGGTCATTTCTGCAGGAGTTACAATCCGTTCACATTCTTGAAATTTTTCTCCACAACTGTCTGACCTCCAAATGTTTGTCTTTTCCAGTGAAAGCTGAGGTTCTGGAGAACACGATAGTAACTTCAGAAAGGTGCTACTATGGTGTATGGGTTCATATTGGCGGTTGCCATGCCCTGGCTATATGCTTTGGCTTTCCTGGACTATTCACTGTGGGAAGAACATGTCATTTGCATATTGTGCATTTCTTCCTTCCTTCTTTCTAGATGCAGAACAACGAGAGCCACATCCCCAAATTCCTGTTCCAGGCCTTACAGTACCTGGAAAGCTCACAGACAACAATAAGACATTCAGCAGCCCTATTCATTGGTAAGCAAAGCAAATTCACTTGATCTTTTCTCGATGCTTCCTTCAGAGCCCTTTTCTAGACTGCTGCTCTGTTCCCTTCAACAGTACCAGAATCCCAAAACGGAGTGTGTGTGTGTGTGTGTGTGTGTGTGTGTGTGTGTGTGTGTGAATTAACATGTATTCGAAGATGAAGGGAGCAACTTAGCTGTATCAACTGCACCAGCTTCCCCTACCCACAACAACCCTTTGGCTGCGCCTAGGGGAAACCAGAATGATGTGAATTCAATCTCCTTTGCAAATCAGCCTCTCAGTAACTTCTGGCCGTCTGATGCTTTCTCTAATGTGCTTTGTGAACAGATATAAGGAATGTATTGAATTTCCCAAGGGTGTCTTGGGGGAATGGCTGCATTTTTAGCAGTTTTCAGCAAAGGATTTGAAAAGCCATGAGAGCCACTGTATTCATTGTATGTCTAAGAAATACTATCCATCATTATTGTGATTTGTTGACTGAAACAGTGAATGAAGATGGCATCTCCCGCCTGTATGAAGGTAAGGAAATACCTCTGTGTGTTTGTGCCTCCGTGGGAAGCACAGGGGTGCAGCACAGGGCTTGAACACAGGTTTGAATGTGTCCCTCTCAATCTAAGGACAGCGTTTACGGAAGAAGGATGGTCACGCGAGCTTTCACTGAGGTACCACAATATGTGTAGGGGAGCAGGGGAATTCCATCCCTAGCTCCTAGTGTAGACGTAGCCTTACAGCTGTGTGGGAAGACCTTCTTCATAAAGGTCAGAAAGTCTCTAAAGGAAGGCCTGACTGAATTGAAAAGGGCTGTTGTTATTAAGGATGATGATGATGATGACGACGATTACCCTCTGTAGGGTAAAGATTACTTTGTGTAATGACACATCCACTCCCAGTCTCTATTCAAGCCTAAGTTAATTGTATCCAATTTGCAAATTAATTCCAATTCAGCAGTCTCTTGTTGGAGTCTGTTTCTGAAGTTTTTTTGTTGATGAATCTTATAAACCAGTCGGAGAACTCTTCAATCTCTCAGGTCACTCGATTTCAGAGCTCAAAATGACTATCCTTCAACAAAAAAACTTCGAAAACAGACTCCAGCGAGAGACTGCTGAATTGGAATTAATTTGCAAATTGGATACAATTAACTTAGGCCTGAATAGAGACTGGGAGTGGATGTGTCATTACACAAAGTAAAACTATTTCCCCATGTTTATTTCCCCCACCCCCCACTGCTCCTCGGACGTTCCTGTTAACTGCTGGGAATGGCCCACCTTGATTATCACTACAAAAGGTTTTCTCCCCCTCGCTCTCCTGCTGCTAATATCTCATCTTAAGTGATCACTCCCCTTACGGTGTGTATGAGAACACCCATTTTTTCATGTTCTGTGTGTATGTAAATCTCCTCACTGTATTTTCCACTGAATGCATCTGATGAAGTGAGCTGTAGCTCACGAAAGCTTATGCTCAAATAAATTGGTTAGTCTCTAAGGTGCCACAAGTACTCCTTTTCTTTTTGTAATGGAGTGGTTGCAGGCTAGGGAACTTCGCTCAGAGATTGGTTATCAGCTCATAGGAAATCCCATGAGGGCACATGGGAAACACTTTTCCCTGTGAGCTCTTAGGGAATGAAGGCACAGGGCCACAAAGGATTTCAGTAGACATTAGGAGCCTAAATCCCTTTGTGAATCTCAGCCTAAATGTTTGATGGTTTAACGGCGCTGCTGTTGTCACTTTCCTGTTCCATCCAAAGAACAAGTGCCCCCAACCGTCTGTGTGTACGAGTGTATGCCAGCAGAGGGGGAAGTTATGCAAGAATGGGGTCTCCTCTCTGTCCAGGGCTATTTTGGGAGGAGCGGAGTTGTTGTTCTTGTGCCCTTAGAATCTTGGGGAGCTAATAGCATGGGGCAATGGCCATCGGAAGTGGAGGTTTCCTAGGTACCAGTCACATCAGCACCATGGGGTTTTCAACCCATTTCCTCTTGGTTTCAGCTTTTCACGAAGTGCCTTTGAAATCGGACAGGACCACGTGGTACATCCTCAACAGACATTATAAATGGTTGCAGAAGCTTGGAAATCTCGTGTCGGGTTCTGCATTCGACTAGGGAACTGGGACCGACACAGAAGAGCTCTTTGTCCTGCTATGGTAAATACAACAGACACTTCTCAACTTTTTGGTGTCCCTAGCCTCTGTTTGCCAGAAGCTGGGAATGGGTGACAGGGGACTGATCACTAGATGATTGCCTGTCTGTTCATTCCCTCTGGGGCACCCGGCATTGGCCATTGTCGGAAGACAGGATACTGGGCTAGATGGACCTTTGGGCTGACCCAGTATGGCCTTTCTTATGTTCGGAACCGGGGCTGAACTACGAGGTGGATATCAGCAGATGACCCAAAATTATGTAGATTAGTCAGGCCTAGAGAAGACTTTGAAGAAGTTCAAAGGGATATAAGAAAGCCATGTCACTGGGTAGCACAATGGCAGATGAAAACCAGCACTGACCAAGGCAGGGCCATACACGTGGAAAGCAGTGAGGTGAACAACTCCTACATATCGCTGGTGTCAGAAGCCAAAGCACGGCTGGTTGGGCCCAGTGGTTGGAGCAGTGGGGCTGGGGCCTAGTGGTCAGAGTGGTGGAGATAGAGCCGAGGGGAGCCAAGGGTTGGAGCCGGAGTCAGGCGTCAAGAGCAGGATTGGAACAGGCTGGGGAGTAGGGCAAGGGCCAGATTAACAATTCCCGAACAATGGGAGCTGCAGGGGGGGGCAGAGCCTACAGGCAAGATCGGCCCCCGGGACAGAGGTTCCCAGTGCGGTGCTCGTCGTGACGACGTGGCTGGGGGCGGGAGACAGGAATGGCAGCGTGCGGAGCCGCCTTGCCCCCACCCCAGCCAGGCAGAGCCGGCCCAGCCGCAACACAGCACGCAGGGGTTTAGTGGCTGCAGTGCAGGGCCCCCCTTAGCCCTACTCCCCTCTTTCATGAGTGCATCATTGTCCCACTTCTGCCCCCTTCCCACACAGGGTTACAGGGTGGAACCCTGTAGCTGATCTCTGAAATCTCTCTCACTAGAATGAAGTCACTGCAGAGGCAGGACAACCCCACCTTTGGGCACCATGTAGGACATCTCATCCCACTGCACAGAGCCCGACATTCACACAGCTTCTCGCATGTGGGTCCCCCACTCATCAGAGCCAGGCGGAGAGAGGAGAAATTCTCCCCGACTCCCTTTTACCATTGCCAGCCCACAGGGTAGCGGAGGTTGCGGGGGGTTGGGTGCTCTCTTTAACAAATGCCAGCTCTCAGGGAAGTTGCAAATGAGCATCAGCAAAGTGGGGTGGTGTTGTGCCATGGAAAACTACTCTGCTTGAAGGTTTTGTTCTTCTCATTTGTGTTCCTGCCCTTTCTCCCTCTTCCAGACATCTAGAGGTGAACAGGAGCCAATTGAGCCCACCACTGATCCCATCTCTTGTGAGACGGCAAAGCAACTTTGCATGGGAAGGAGGAGACAGAAGAGGCAGAGCAGCATGTGCCGGGCTGAACCAGCCACACATAACCCCATAGTCTAGGTGGAGAAAGCCAAGCCCCTCCCCAGCCCTGCCGGACATGCTCCAACTGGAGCACCAGTGTGAAAGGGAGCAGCTCAGCTCACGCTAGGCAGACCACTGAAAATGGAGGATGCACACTGTAGGCTCCAGTCCAGAAGCAGCTGAAACCCCTGACTGCAGAGCCCCAAGGCGCTGAGACCCAGCCGCATCTCCGGGTGCCTGCAGACATGCAAGGGAGATTGGAGAATCTGGGAGTTTCCCACGCCGGGAACCCAGAGACCCCCAGACCATGGCCTAGAGACATCTCATAGGAAGTAACCTGGGTGAACTAGCCATTGTCATGCTGAGTGACATTAGCATGTTCTGGTTGGATCCCCACTGACTCAATGGCAAACACATTTTCCATGGACGAGGCCCTAGGCTAGGACCTGGTGGAGTAATGAGGGCCTGGGTCCCCCTGCCCTGGCCGCCATCCATCCTTGGGTGGCAGCCCACCTCCCCAGTGTGCCACTAGACTGCACAGCCCCAAGAGGAGGGGCGACCATCTTGCCTCTGAACTCTCTGCACTGAAGGGCAGCTATATTGACTCTGGCCATTGGGCCACACAGCACTGAGGGAGAAAGCAGCCATATTGTCTGTTGCCATCAGGCCACACAGGCGTGAGAGACAGGATAGCTGTATGGACTCTGGTCGTTGGGCCACACAGCCCCGACGGAGAGGACAGCCGCACGGACTCTGGTTGTTGAGCCACACAGCCCCGATGGAGAGGGCGGCCACACGGACTCTGGACGTTGAGCCACAGAGCCCCATCAGAGAGGGCAGCTGCATGGACTCTGGGCATTGGGCCACACAGCGCTGAGTGGGAGGGCAGCCATTTTGACTCTGATCCTTAGGCCAAACCACCCTGAGGCTCAGGGCAGTTATTTGATTTCAACCATGGAACCTCGCCCCTTCACCCCTAAGGCATCACTCATCTGTCACCGTGAGACTGACCCCATGACATAAGACTTTTGTGGTCAAGATGCAAACAGTTGTAGAAGCAAGGAGTGGCATGTGACCCCTCTAAGAGATCCTCCCACTCCTCTACCAATCTGGGGGTGTTTTATCTCCATCCATCTGCCTCAGGAATGGATTTGAGCAATTGGGGAAAGTTCTGGGGGCAGAGTGACCCACCCGGAAGTGGGTCATGTGACCCCTCCGAGAACTCCTCCCTCTTGGGGTGGGCCTCAGACCCTTAGGACCAACCAGAGAGGGGATTTCACCAAATAAGGTAAGTGCCATGGTGGGGTGACCTGCCTGCAAGAGGGGCCCATCACCCCTCCATGAAATCCCCCCACCGTCCTCTACTAATTGGTCAGGGTTTCGCACACACCCCTTAGGACATCCCAGAAGGGAAACATAACGATCAGAATAGGCAGTGCCGGAAGGCCTAGGCCAGAAGCTGCCAATCTCTGGAGCTCCATGTTTGCGTGGCTGGCAGCATCGCCCTGGAAGTTGCAACACAACACTGCGTGGAAGAGGCTGTCTCATTCCAAGGATGTCTTTTGAAGACCTTCGGGCTATACCTGTTCTGATTGGTACGTTTCCCTTCTGAGATGGCTTAAGGTGGGAGTGAAACCCTCACCAACTGGTAGAGGGTGGTGTGGGGACGTTTTAGAGGGACCACAGGATCCTGTTGCGGGCAGGTCACTCCACTGCGGCATTTCCCTTAATTGGTCAAATCCCCTCTCGGGGTGGTCCTACAGGGCTGACGCCCACTTCAATTGGTAGAGGACACAGGGAGGAGTTCTCAGAGGGGATATACAACCCCCTCCTGGATGGGTCACCCTGCCCCGGAACATCCCCCGATTGGTCAAATCCAGTTTCCGGGTGTGTAAAATGCTGGTTGCCCCTGCCAAATTTTCGTAAAAGAAGGGAAGAAAGGCATGTACCTTTTGGGTTATCTGTAAGGTGGCCATCTTGGACTTGGGAAAAGAATATGGTGACCTTTTGCCATTTGCTGTATTATTTTGGGTTGGGAAGCACACTCCCACGCACGGATTGAATCCGCGTAGATAGGGTCTAACATCCAGGCAGAGACGACGCAAAGAGGGATAGGAAGGGTTTTTAGTTAGGTCTACTCACTCATTCCTGTGTCCATCATGAAGTCCGTCCCTGACGTCCAATGTCAAGAGAGCAGCAGCCGTCCATCGCTGTCCCTGCAAGAGAAGGGAGAGAGAACATCAACATTACCTCCTGGGTGTAATTGTTTGTGAGAGTGGAGCATTTCCAGAATTAAAGTTTTGTTAATCCACCCCTTCTCTATCCTATCCTAGTCCTTTTCCCTCTAGTAAATAAAGTCTTGTTTGTGTGGTTACCACTGCATGGTGTTATTTTCTTGTGCTAAGGCAAACTCTGACAAACGGGCTTTATGAAGGGGACCATGTGGGAAGAATTTACTGTAAGATTCCCCGCATCTTCTGAATGGGGTTTGGGTTCTGCCCTCTTTAAAGGAAGGAAAAATCTTTACAGGTGATCCTACAGGCTGAAACCCACTGTGATTACCACAATGTTTGTGACCCTGTGTATCATAGGGAAGTAGCCAATGGGTCATTATGCATCTTTTGATTTAAAATGGACACTTGTGGTGTACAGATGAAGAAAGACAACTTTTCAAGTCCAATGTGCACAGAAATTGTATGGACACTTAAAGGATTGAATACAATGCTTTTATCTTTCATCTGTTCATTAAACAAAGTCAAAGGTCAGAGTTGGGAGGCTAGGCACTGACTTCCCCAGGATCATTCCTCTCCTAGTAATTCACATGATAAATCTCCTCTCAAGGAAGAGCCTGAGGAAGTGTGATCAGTGGAACTACCCAGAGCACCGGACAAATCAGGGCCCTGAGCTGAGAAAAACCAAGCCTCAGCCAGTTCACATTAATTCAGCTGTCCCCAGCACCGACACCTCTGAAGCACCCGAGGATTACTTGAAAGGCTTTGAGAGGCTTGGCTCTGCAGAGCTCGAGATGAAGCCTATTACTGCAGGGAAATCAATGACAGAGTAGACATGGGATGGAAAGATACAGGGACACAAATTTCTCTGGTTAAGTCGAGTGTGTTTCCAAAATCTGACCCGTTGCCTGGCGCAATGGCAGAGCTTGTGTTAAGAAGACAATCTAGGAGTATTGTACCTTTAGCCATGGTGCACAAAGAAGAAGATGGTTTACAAAGCGATTGACAAGTGGGGGCAGTGGACGACATCCCCGCTGAGAGAAACAGCGTGTCTCCAGCAGCAAAGGGAGGTGGTGAGATGAACTCCTGCAGCGCAGCAGAAGGCAGCCTGCCCAGTGCCCTCAGAGACAAAGGGGTGGAAGAGGTGCCTGCCACTGAACAAGCTGCTCCAATTGTTCACAGCCAGAGTTTTGCAGTTGAGGAAAGCATAGCCCTGGCCCAAGAGAGCACCAGGGATGGCGGCTTAGAGGGGGTCCCAGGAAAGGAAAACAGGGAAAGGCCTTTTGAAGAAGATGGAAAATTGCCTAGGAAAGCTCCAGTGGGAGAGAACCAAAGCCCTGACCAACCCTCTCAGCAAGTGAGTGTGCCCAGCCAGCACCCTGGCAAGTGGTGTTGTTACCACAGGAATGTCCTCCTGTTGGTCACTTGGGGATAGACGCCCCACACAGGGGGGCTGACTCAGCCTCTACGTCCCCGTCCCCCCCCCGGCCCCACTCCACCAGGCAAGCAGCCTGGAACTCAGACTCAGAGAGTGAATGGTGTAGTTGACAGTTCAGAGGAAAGCAGTCACACAGCCAACCCCTTGGGGACATTGGGTGGTGGCAGACGGGCTCTCTCTCCAGGCCCCAGTGCCTATGTCCTGTTTTACCCTGCTGCGCTCAGGCACATCTGATCCCCAGGGGGAGCGGGAGTTGCGATTCACCAGGACATCCATTTTGACATACTTGTGGAAAAGGACGGTATCTCTTTAAGGCAAAATTCAGTCCCTGCCTCTGTAACAGCCAAGGATTTGAATCCAAGGAGCCTTCAGGCTGAACAGGCATCTGTGTGAAGATGGAAATGACCCGGCTGGCTGGGGCTGGGGGGTGGCTTCCCCTTGCCTGGCACCACAAAGGAAGCAGCAGAAAGAATGCTGCTGGTATCAGGGACACCTGGACAGAGGGAGGATTTTCTTAACCCACAGATCCCACATCACAGCCCTTCAGGAAAGGGGGCTGGAGAAGGACTCAGTCCCGGGGGTGAGGGCATCAGGTTGATCCCAAGAGGGGAGATGGGCTTCTTTCATATGTGCGGCCCTGGGGTTGGGAGACAGCTCCAGACAGGGCCTGCCAATGTGCAGGAGCACCCTGCATTCTCACCTCACCCGAGTCTGCAACACCCAGGGCCATCCCTTACCTGCTGTCCTGGTGGTGCCCCAAATTATGGTGATGTGAACATGCAAACGCTGGGAGGAGAGGTTCCCTGGTTAATGCCACCAGGGCCATCCCTAGCGGGGTGCGGGGCCTGGGACAATCCCCTCTCCACACCAGGCCCTGCCCCCATCTCTTTCTGCCCTGCTCCACCCCCCTCCCCAAGCTCCAGCCCCTGCTCTGCCCCCATTCCACCCTTCCCCCAAACCCCCTTCTCCAAGCGATGCTGGGAGCCGTCGGACTGGAGCAGGCTGGGGCCGGGTCGCCCTGCTTCCCGCTGGTGAGTGTGGAGTCAGGCCCGACCCCTGCTGCTGGTGCCAGGTCCCCTGCTAACTCTCCGGGCCATCCTGGGCCCCACACTTCCGCATCCCCCTGAAGCACGGGGCCACGCAAGGCGCGGGGCCCGGGGCCACCGCCAGTTCCTCCTAGCTGCGGCTCCCCGTTCACTGGAGGCTGAAGCACCTTTAACTCCAAGTGGCAGCCTCCACAGCATCCAGGCATTTAACCCCTTCCCTGCTGCACTGCCCCAGGTAACGTACCATGGGGAGGGGAGGGCAGGGGGAGTGCATGGGGGAGCCCTGGCTGGGGGCAGAAACAAGACACATGAGGGGCACATGTGGGGGGTTGTGTAGGGCCCCATAAATTCTAAGGACAGCCCTGGCGACACCACAGCCCCAAGATTGTGACTGGATGCAGGATCCGTACTGAAGGGACCCCTGAGGCTAAAGAAGAGCCAATAACTGAAGATAGACAAAGGTTCAGGAATGAGTTAAAAGTCACAATGGGGATTGTCCAAAACAACTTCAAAGGCAGAGGATCTAAACAAACAGCACGGGATGACATAAATTCTTGTAAATGCTCTTTTGCAATGAGTGAATTGACGTTAATGTTTACCCCTGTGAAAAGAGATAAAATGCCAAATTCTTGGGAAGGGAAGCCATTTACATCCTGCTCATGCTTACTCCTGGCAGAAGGCAGGGAAAGGCAGAGATTACATCATTCTAGACCTGGCAATTCTTTGATTATATTAAATTAGCAGTTCTCAGTCTCTTCAATTTGATACAGGAATTGCCAGACTGGATCAGACCAGTGGTCCACCTAGTCCACTAGCTTGTCTCCAACAATAAGCACCTTTCTTTATGTCATCTGGAAGTGCAAGAAACCCTGCAGTAGACAGTTATGAAATAACCTGCCCATGGAAGATATCTCTTCCAACACCTGACAGTTAGTGCTTGGTTTATGCCCTGAAGCATGAGGGTTGGAACCCTTACCCCCAGGCTATTTATCCTGGCTCTGGGAGAAGAGTGGGGATTATTACCTGCTCCTGCAAATCCAACAGTTTTTCAGTTTGAACTTTTGTTTCTCCACTCCCCTAGGACCACGTCCCAGCATCTGTCTCTTAAGGTGGCCTATTCACAGCTTCTGACTCCAAAGGCTGTTGTATCAAATTATCCTTAACTGCCCCCAACTCCAATCCACAATCCTTCAGCAGCCCTCAAGCTGCTGAAGCAGCACCAAACCCGAAAGATCATGGACAGTCTCCCACAATGCTCCATTTATGTTAAACCCCTTACAAGTGGACTGAAGTTCCTCCTTTCCCTGGAAGGCATCCTGTCTCCAGAGGCACCTTCTTCTGCTCCCCATGTACCAAAGAGGGTGGGCTCCTAACACTGCCCTCATTTCTTTCTTAATCTCATCCCAGGTTGACTCTCGTAACTGGAATGGGCCCTGATTCTTCCGTATCCCTTAATCCAAAAAATCCATTACCCTGGCTTGCCAGAACCCACAACTACCATCATGAAAGTTTGCCATAATAACCCCCTCCAAGCAGCTGCACGGACTGTTGCAGAGGGAGACTTACAGGCTGCCACTCACCTGTCTGATGCAATGCATGTGAGTCATGGCACCAAGATGTTAGAATGTTTATCCCTTCACCCTCCCACTCCCTGGTTCTTCTCACATAAACAGATCTACAAAACTAGAAGTCAGAAGGTACAGACAATTTCTTTTTGTGAATACAGACTAACACGGCTGCTACTCTGAAACCAGACAATTTGATGTTTATTTGGGTTAGCTTCCAGCAAGCAATGATTCCAGTTTCCTTTTTCCCCCAACTTACTTCCTGTTTGCCCCCAATTGATATAGTAATATTCTCAGCTATACCTTAACCGATCATTTTACTGAAATTTAACTAACCAATCCTAACATATTGTAACATGATTATCTAACCAATTATATCCCAGCACCTTTAATTGGTTTACACCCAGCAAAATTAATTATACAACAGACAGAAGCAATCAAAGAACCAGACAGAGACCATACAGATTAACAATAGAGAAGTGAGGACCATAAAGACAAAATAACAAGAAGTGGGGGTTTCACAATCACAACTATTGATAGGTGAGTTCTTGCCAGACAGGATGCTATGAAACTAAGTTTCTTTAACGATCTTAAGATTCGTTTCTTTATCTGGTGGTGATGGCACTATCAGGACAGAATCACCTTTCTAACAGCCCAATAGCACCTTATTTCAATGTGACTGGTTTCGATTGTGACCGTGGGCTTTGCAGCTTACGGCTGCCCCTGCTGTTTAGCCAAAGGCCTCAGCCTACGAACAAGGGCTCAGACTATCCTAGGGAGAGAAGGCCTATAAGCAGGCAGTCTGTGATTTTGATTCTTTGTTTTATACCTCTATAACTAGCTAAGTGTTAAGAATATGTAACCCTTCTGCCCGTCAGAGTTGGCAGCAAGAAGGGCCGGGTTCAATATCTAGGGGATCCATTCCAATAACACAATGCAAACCAGCTCAAGCCCCCACCCAGTGACCTGGGACAAATATATACCACCCCTGCTGGGCGCCTCCAAGAGGCAATACTTCCCCTCTCGCAAGCACCTAGTCTGAGTGTAGCAAAAAGCCTTTTAATAACAGAGAGAAACAATGTGGCATTATGTTGGGGAAACACCACCAACAGGATTCATAACACAACCCATGAGCAAAAACCTACCCCAAGCAAATTTGGGGTATGCCCTTTCCCTTTGGTTCTTGAGTCCAGCAACCCCAAATCACCCAAAGTCCCAAAAGTCCAATGACCCAAATGTCTCTGTCCCTGGTCAGGGCAGCCCCAGAGTTCGAAAGTTTATCTGCAGGACTTTACCTCCCAACCTGGGTGGAGATGGGGGGGGGGGGGAAGAGAGGTAAGGGGCACCTTACATGATCTGAAGCTGACCGCCCCACAGCTCCATAGACCTTCGCTCCACTCCACCAGCCGGCCCATGAACTGCTTTGCTCGGCTCCGCTCTGCAGCCCATAAGCAGCTCCCGCCGTCCCACGAACTGCTCCACCAGCCTGTCCACAAGGCACTCCAGCCGTCCCGCAAACTGCTCCACAATATATCTTCAGGGTCCCCCACTACTTAACACAACACTCAGTGATTTCAGCTCTTAGTCAGGTTTCAGAGTAACAGCCATGTTAGTCTGTATTTGCAAAAAGAAAAGGAGTACTTGTGGCACCTTAGAGACTAACCAATTTATTTGAGCATAAGCTTTCGTGAGCTACAGCTCACTTCATCCGAAGAAGTGAGCTGTAGCTCACGAAAGCTTATGCTCAAATAAATTGGTTAGTCTCTAAGGTGCCACAAGTCCTCCTTTTCTTTTAGTTCTTAGTCAGTTCAGCTCTTTGGTGAATTCAGCTTGTAGTAGGGGAGCCTCAGTGCTGGTACACCATTAACCCAAAGTGAGCTCAGCAGCCTGTAACTAGACTCCTAATGGAATCAAAATTAGCTCTGACATTCCACAGTAGAGAGAGGAAGAAGTGCAATTAGCATGTAAGAGCCTCACCAAGGAGCCCATGCCACCAAGTATTAATACTTGTCCCCAACCTCTCTCAATTCACAGAGTTTTGGAACCCATGACCCTTGCCTAGCGAATGCTAGTTGATGGTGAGTCCCTCCATCATAACAAAAGGCCAAGTACAGTTCCAAGCACAGTTCCCATAATCAGGGTAATAACAATTTATTCTTCCTGCCCCAATAACAGAGACACTGGGGATCCCACAGCAGCCAAAGTGACCATTTGGGCAGCTATGGCCTCATTCTAGGCGGGGTGGGTGTGCCTATGCAAATGAGATCGGCCCCTGAAGTTCTTTTCCACAACTTGCCACACCTCACCACCAGATGTCAGAGTGGAGCTCATCCTGACACTGCTTACAAATACACCTAAATTCTTAAAGTGTAGGCCTTTACAGACAGGCCTGAGTATCTATATCCAAACATGTCCCCTCCACTAGTTCTGTTGAACCCCAGTCTGTGACTCACAACAGCCTCATGGGCCCCACAGTGTCCAACTCCCATATGCCTGCTGACCTGGCCCGAAAGGCAGGGGCACTGTGAGGACCCCAGCCTCTTCTCTTCTCTCTCTGCAGCAGAAACCACGTGGGCTTGAGCACGGCTGCTCCCTGCTCTGATGCAGCACCAGCGGCTGGTGGCTAACGGTAGAGCTGCAGCACATTGCTGGCAGGACGTGTTTTCTGCAGAGAAAACACATTCTGTGCAGCACATGAACCTGGCCCATCTGAAGCAGGATCCCTCCAATTTTGCCCACACATGTGCAGGATGAATTTTATGTGCCCCCAGATGGAGGTGATGTGTCACACAAAATGCATGTGGTGGGGGTGGGACCGAGGGGTTTAAGAGTGTGGGAGGGGTCTCAGGACTGGGGCAGAGAGTTTGGGGCAAGGTGTGAGGGCTCCGGCTGGGGGTGCAGGCTCTGCGGTGGGGCTGGGGATAAGGGGTTTCGGGTACAGGAGGGTGCTCTGGGGCTACAGCGGGGAGAGAGGACTCTCCCCAGCTCTCTCTCTCCACAGCAGCACCTGGGCCGGGGGGGTGGGGGGGAGAGGTGCCTCTCCCTGCTGTGGCAGGTCCGGGGCTGAGTTGGGGCCTGGGGAGGGTTGCCCCAGGGCTGGAGCACCCACAGAGAAGAATTACTGGGTGCTGCTCAGAGACACCAAGACAGCCAAGCTCCCTCTGGCCCCCAGTGCCTCTCATTTGCTGGGGGCCCCACTGCCAACTCCTCCCCCTCCCGCCCACCACGAACAGCTCCAGGAAGGAGGGGGAGGAGCGGGGACTGGGAGCTCTCAGGGGAGGAGGTGGGACGGGGTGGACCAAGGGCAGGAATAGGCGGGGTGGGGACTTGAAGGAATGTGGGCAGGGCCGGGGGTGGAGGGGAGGGGATCAGGGGGGTGGCTGCAGCAAGTCCAGGGCTAAGTTGGGGTTGGGGTTGGGGTCGGGCATCTCTCCCCCAGCCGCAGCAGGTCCCGGCTTGGTGGGTTTCCTGAGTGGCTGCGTGGCGCTAAATAGGCTGCGGCCACACTGCTTACAGGGAACTGAGGTTCACAGTGGGGCAGAATTCCCCCAGGAGTAGATGGAGGGGGGGCCAGGGGGTCAAGACTCACAGGATGGGCCATGCTCTAGACTCTCCTTGAGCCATGGTGACACAGAGGGTTGGTGGTCAGCAGAGTATCACAGAGCTGTAGATGCTGCCCGGCACTCTGGGTTCTCAGCCTGGGGCCCATGGGCCGCTTGCGGCCCAATCAGCACAGGTGCAGCCCACGTGACATCCTCAGAGATATACACGTAGTATATATATTTTGTGGATGCGGCCCACGTAACACACAGAGAGCTGCATAGGCGGCCCACAATGGCAAATAGGTTGAGAACCACTGCTGCAGACAAAGTAACAAGTGAAGGGGACTGACCTTGATGTCTCCCTTTCTCAGTGTCTTCTGAGCAGGAATTGTATTTTCCACAGACAGTGCTTCAGGTAAAGCTTAAACTCACAACCTCAGCATCCCTCCCCTCAGCCCTGCTCTATCAGTGCCATGCACTAGCCCCTTGCATCCCTGGAGCACACATTGAAGTGCTGGCCTCCTTGTCTCAAGGATGGATTTGGACGGGGGAGGGGGGGTTGAGTGAACAGCACAAAATCCGTGTTAAAGTCCCCAGGAAGGCAGGAACAGGTGGCCATCCTTCAGTAATAAAGCTGGTTGCTGCCATCAGCTGTTAATGGGAAGGTGGCTGGTTTAAATCACCTAGGGCTGGAACTTCTCAAGCGTGAGCTTAAGGTGTCTCTTAAGAAGAGGAGGAGCAGGAAGTGTCCAGGGCCAGCTCTAGGTGATTTAAACCCAGCAAACCAAGCATGGGCTTGGGGCAGCACTTTTCAAGGGGCAGCATTCCGCCCCCCCCCCCTTTTTGTTTTTGCTTTGGTGTCACTCCACTTGGGGCAGCAAAAAACCTAGAGCCGGCCCTAGAAGTATCTCTTCCATTACTGTCTAGCCCCACCTGTTTCTTTTCCTCCTTCAGCCTCTCTCCTTCCCTGTTGGGGCAATGCAGAGACAAGCCCCCATCTGGGGGAGTCACAGAGAGGTTGTAGCCAATGGAGTGTGTGTGGGACACGGAGAGGGTTGTGACTCTGTCTGTGTGTGTGGAGGGTCTGTTAGGGAATGGGTGATGGAAAACAAAGGGGAAGTGAAAGTGAGGCCCCTGTCTGAGTATTATGATCCTGTGTGGCACTGCCATTCCCCTTCCAGAACCTCCCCTGATCTCATCTGTCACTGCACCCAGCATTTGTAACCTGTCATCATCACAGATGTGCTGCATAGGTATGCCTCAAATAGTGAATGTCCCTCTTAGACAGCAGAAGCAGATCACAAACTCACATAGGAGCTATGGGCAGATCTCCTGTCACTGCCGCATTCATCTGGAAGGTGGTTTACAAAACATAACACTTCCCCTATGTAAGAGAAACACCCTCCTCCCAAACACCCCTCATTGCCACCACCTTACTTTGCTCTCCGTGGGGGCTGTTTGTCCTGTGGGATCTGACTCTTTCTGGGAGTCTTAAAAGGGCATTTGGGGAGCAGGAGTCATCCCCATGGAAATCACTTCTTTCACAGGGCCGCCTTCTTAGCCCTGCTCTCTCCTGTCTTGCTTTTAGGTGGGCTCTTGACCACCTTAGAATCATAGAATATCAGGGTTGGAAGGGACCTCAGGAGGTCATCTAGTCCAACCCCCTGCTCAAAGCAGGACCAACCCCCAATTAAATCATCCCAGCCAGGGCTTTGTCAAGCCTGACCTTAAAAACCTCAAAGGAAGGAGATTCCACCACCTCCCTAGGTAACGCATTCCAGTGTTTCACCACCCTCCAAGTGAAAAAGTTTTCCCTAATATCCAACCAAAACCTCCCCCACTGCAACTTGAGGCCATTACTCCTTGTTCTGTCATCAGCTACCACTGAGAACAGTCTAGATGCATCCTCTTTGGAACGCCCTTTCAGGTAGTTGAAAGCAGCTATCAAATCCCCCCTCATTCTTCTCTTCTGCAGACTAAACAATCCCAGTTCCCTCAGCCTCTCCTCATAAGTCATGTGTTCCAGTCCCCTAACCATTTTTGTTGCCCTCCGCTGGACGCTTTCCAATTTTTCCACATCCTTCTTGTAGTTTGGGGCCCAAAACAGGACACAGCACTCCAGATGAGGCCTCACCAGTGTCGAATAGAGGGGAACGATGACGTCCCTCGATCTGCTGGCAATGCCCCTACTTATACATCCCAAAATGCCATTAGCTTTCTTGGCAACAAGGGCACACTGTTGACTCATATCCAGCTTCTTGTCCACTGTAACCACTAGGTCCTTTTCTGCAGAACTGCTGCCTAGCCACTTGGTCCCTAGTCTATAGCGGTGCATGGGATTCTTCCGTCCTAAGTGCAGGACTCTGCACTTGTCCTTGTTGAACCTCATCAGATTTCTTTTGGCCAAGTCCTCTAATTTGCCTAGGTCCCTCTGTATCCTATCCCTACCCTCCAGCATATCTACCACTCCTTCCAGTTTAGTGTCAACTGCAAACTTGCTGATACCGGCTGCCAACTAGACATGGAGACATTGATCATTACCCTTTGAGCCCGACGATCTAGCCAGCTTTCTATCCACTTTATAGTCCATTCATCCAGCCCATACTTCTTTAACTTGCTGGCAAGAATACTGTGGGAGACTGTATCAAAAGCTTTGCTAAAGTCAAGGAATAACACGTCCAGTGCTTTTCCCTCATCCAGAGCCAGTTATCTCATCACAGAAGGCAATTAGGTTAGTCAGGCATGACTTGCCCTTGTTGTATCCATGCTGACTGTTTCTGATCATTTTCCTTTTCTCTAAGTGCTTCAGAATTGATTCCTTGAGGACCTCCTCCATGATTTTTCCAGGGACTGACATGAGGCTGATTGGTCTGTGGTTCCCAAGATCCTCCTTCTTCCCTTTTTTAAAGATGGGCCTTTTTCCAGTCATCCAGGACCTCCCCCGATCGTCATGAGTTTTCAAAGATAATGGCCGATGGCTCTGCAACTCCTTTAGCACTCTTGGATGCAGTGCATCTGGCCCCATGGACTTGTGCTCATCCAGCTTTTCTAAATAGTCCCAAACCACTTCTTTCTCCACAGAGGGCTGGTCACTTCCTCTCCATGCTGTGCTGCCCAGTGCAGTAGTCTGGGAGCTGACCTTGTTCGTGAAGATAGAGGCAAAAAAAGCATTGAGTACATTAGCTTTTTCCACATCCTCTATCCCTAGGTTGCCTCCCCCATTCAGTAAGGGGCCCACACTTTCCTTGACCTTCTTCTTGTTGCTAACATACCTGAAGAAACCCTTTTTGTTACTCAGCAGTGACGTTTGTGGGACTTTATTCTGCCTTTTTTTGTCCCTGCTGCAGCCACCACTTTCTTAGGACTATTCCTGGACATGGGCATGGTGGCCTTTCTGGGGATCCTGGCAGCTCTAGCCAGTTTCTTGGGGGCTATTTTCCTGCTTAGAGCCACTGGCTGGTTCTTGTGTCTTGTCCTGGGGCCCAGCTACTGCTGGCTGACTGTGAAGGAGTCAAGGTGCTGGTGATCTCTGTGAACTCCTGAGCCCCACCTGGACGTGGTTCTTTTTCTTCTGCACAGCCGAGCTCGTGGAGAACAGGGGCCAGCACATGTCCATTCATATTCTATCTTTGTTTGACCAAACAGAGTCCTGTGGCACCTTAAAGACTAACAAATTGATTTGGGCATAAGCTTTCATGGGCTGGAACCCACTTTGTCAGATTTGTTAGTCTTTAAGTTGCCACAGGACTCCTCTTTGTTTTTGCTGAAACAGACTAACACGGCTCCCCCACTGAAACTTAGCTTTGTTTAATCGATTAAAACAAACTAGAGCCTCAAAGGACAGGAACTGTTTTCAGCTGGACAGGTTTGCTCGGTGTTTGTACATTTTAACAGGAAAAATGTTGAATGATTAAATTCATTTCACATCCCCATTCAGCGAAACTCCTGAAGACACAGGAGATGGATATGAAAATATATTTCAATTAAAATAGAGAACGTTTAAGAGAGCACCTGGATTTGAACCAGAGACCTCTTGATCTGCTGTCAAATACTCCACCGCCGAGCTCCCTGAGGCAATATAGCCTTGGAGCCAGTGATCTTGGAGAGTGTGAAGGAGACACTTATTTCAAAGAGCTTCTCTTCCATTCCCAGACACTGGTGGTTTTAAAAATGGGGTTTCATTCAATTTTATATTTGCATGTAAACACCACAGCTTGCACAATCCCCGCAACTGCTCAGTCTCACTAGAGCACAACAACTTTGAGGGACCACACCCAGCTACCCAGCTCTGCATCCTTTAACCTCTTCAGCATTTCTCCAATCCCTTAAAGCCACAGGGCACATCATGTAACTTGAACCCATCAATCTCTATATCTTTAATGACTTAATTCCCAAAGCATTCTGACCAGAAGCAGAGAGCTCCTGAGAGTGTCAGCCACGCTCCTGTGCCCTGCGGCAGAGCGGTTTTGGCAGCAGGCAGGGTCTATTGTGCACAGGTCACTTTGTTATATTTTGCACACTTTCTGGTTCTGTGGGAGAATTCTTGTCTCCCATACAGCAGCCCTGGGCTTAATTCGTGGCCAGTGCAGACCTGAGTTTTATGCTTAGATGTAGAAATTGCAGAATTTAAGCTTGAAACATGGGCCAGTTTCCTCCCCATCCCCGTACCATTTCACATCTTTACATCCAAACATGATGACTTTCTGAGTGATCTGTCTTAGTTCAACCATACAGTGTTGGGGTCCATGTAGGACTCTCTGGGTAAAATCCTCTGGACTGTTATGCAGCAGCTCAGACCAGATGTTCATAGAGATTCAGCCTGCCTTTAAAATCAATGAATAAAAACAAACTATGGTGTTAAATTAATCCTCAGAAGCTCCTTTCCCCCTATCCAGATCCCCAGCAAAGTGCAATCCAAGGAAGAGGGCTGGTTATGAAGGACAGAAAAAGGAACTCCTTCTCCCTCTGGAGGAATCAGACTCTAACTTTGTTACATACTGAGGTGGCTTCCTTTCTTCTGTTCAAAATGGTTGAGCCGTGCCTGGCAATATATTGATGTTGGAGACGTCCTTAGCCAAAATAGGTTTGAATCCCCTTTCTGACAACAGGCTGAGTTTTTCTTGAATTTGTTCCCAGACAAAATATTCTCCATTCATTTTAACAGAGTCAAATCTTTAATGAGGTGTCACTTTTCCTCCTCAGTCTCAGTTTTTTCACCCTGAAGGTTCCTGTCCTCACAGCTCAGTGAGAGGATGTGATTTTGGGAAGGGGTTTTCACTCTGAAGTTTCCATGACGGGGCATTTCCAAGTCAGGCCAAGGAGTGCAGAATCTCAGATCTGTGTGAATGAAGAGAGAAAACGGAACAGTTCACCCACAAACCGCCCATCCACACACTCTGCTCCATGCAGTGTGAAAAGATCCTGCAGTGTGAGAACGTGGAGTTTTACCTGATAGGAAGGTAGTTTTAAATGACCAATCAGCAGCCAGAAAACCTTTACACCAGTTGGCTCTAATTTGTCTCCTCAGGCTCCAGTGCTGTGGTGACTCTGCAGTGGAGAAGTTGTTGTTAGCAGATACAAGGACCAGGCCAAATTTGCTCTTCAAATTCTCCACTTCATAGTTTTCCAAGTCTGGGAATATCCAGTAGCAACATTTCTAATGGGAAGGTGGATGCAGAGCAGTTCAATGGGAAATGCCTACACCTCCTGTGGGGGTGGAGTAGAAATGAATAATGTTGTGAGCATTGTTTTGGAAATTTGCCTTTGCTAACAAGGTTTGTTTCAAGTCTTATTTCATGTGATGGTGTTATTTGAAGGAATCGGGAATGATTTTTTATGATATTAATTCAAATCTAAAGTTTGTTTAATCAATCCTAAAAATTAGTGTCCCCTGATTTTTTGTCACCCAGCAAGAATAAACTGGTTTTATTCCATCCCTGACCTTCCATGGAACAACAGCAGCACCCTAAAGAAAAAGGAAAGCGAATGTCCCACTGTCAGGGATGCAGGTGGCCACGGCCCCTCAGTTTGACCATTGCCCTTGCAGGAGAGAAGGTTTCAATGGAATTGAATGCCCTGGCTCAGACAAGAGACACAGGGAGCAGCTGGGAGATGTCAAGAGTAACAAGAAGGGTTTCTTCAGGTATGTTGGCAACAAGAAGAAAGCCAAGGAAAGTGTGGGCCCCTTACTGAATGAGGAAGGCAACCTACTGACAGAGGATGTGGAAAAAGCTAATGTGCTCAATGCTTTTTTTGCCTCTGTCTTCACGAACAAGGTCAGCTCCCAGACTGCTGCGCTGGGCATCACAACATGGGGAGTAGATGGCCAGCCCTCTGTGGAGAAAGAGGTGGTTAGGGACTATTTAGAAAAGCTGGACGTGCACAAGTCCATGGGGCCGGACGAGTTGCATCCGAGAGTGCTAAAGGAATTGGCAGATGTGATTGCAGAGCCATTGGCCATTATCTTTGAAAACTCGTGGCGAACGGGGGAAGTCCCGGATGACTGGAAAAAGGCTAATGTAGTGCCAATCTTTAAAAAGGAAAGGAGGAGGATCCTGGGAACTACAGGCCAGTCAGCCTCACCTCAGTCCCCGGAAAAATCATGGAGCAGGTCCTCAAGGAATCAATCCTGAAGCACTTACACGAGAGGAAAGTGATCAGGAACAGTCAGCATGGATTCACCAAGGGTAGGTCATGCCTGACTAATCTAATCGCCTTCTATGATGAGATTACTGATTCTGTGGATGAAGGGAAAGCAGTGGATGTATTGTTTCTTGACTTTAGGAAAGCTTTTGACACTGTCTCCCACAGTATTCTTGTCAGCAAGTTAAAGAAGTATGGGCTGGATGAATGCACTATAAGGTGGGTAGAAAGTTGGCTAGATTGTCGGGCTCAACGGGTAGTGATCAATGGCTCCATGTCTAGTTGGCAGCCGGTGTCAAGTGGAGTGCCCCAGGGGTCGGTCCTGGGGCCGGTTTTGTTCAATATCTTCATAAATGATCTGGAGGATGGTGTGGATTGCACTCTCAGCAAATTTGCGGATGATACTAAACTGGGAGGAGTGGTAGATACGCTGGAGGGCAGGGATAGGATACAGAGGGACCTAGACAAATTGGAGGATTGGGCCAAAAGAGACCTGATGAGGTTCAATAAGGATAAGTGCAGGGTCCTGCACTTAGGACGGAAGAACCCAATGCACCGCTACAGACTAGGGACCGAATGGCTAGGCAGCAGTTCTGCGGAAAAGGACCTAGGGGTGACAGTGGACGAGAAGCTGGATATGAGTCAGCAGTGTGCCCTTGTTGCGAAGAAGGCCAATGGCATTTTGGGATGTATAAGTAGGGGCATAGCGAGCAGATCGAGGGACGTGATCGTTCCCCTCTATTCGACATTGGTGAGGCCTCATCTGGAGTAGTGTGTCCAGTTTTGGGCCCCACACTACAAGAAGGATGTGGATAAATTGGAGTCCAGCAAAGGGCAACAAAAATGATTAGGGGTCTGGAACACATGACTTATGAGGAGAGGCTGAGGGAACTGGGAATGTTTAGTCTACGGAAGAGAAGAATGAGGGGGGATTTGATAGCTGCTTTCAACTACCTGAGAGGTGGTTCCAGAGAGGATGGTTCTAGACTATTCTCAGTGGTAGAAGAGGACAGGACAAGGAGTAATGGTCTCAAGTTGCAGTGGGGGAGGTTTAGGTTGGATATTAGGAAAAACTTTTTCACTAGGAGGGTGGTGAAACACTGGAATGCGTTACCTAGGGAGGTGGTAAAATCTCCTTCCTTGGAAGTTTTTAAGGTCAGGCTTGACAAAGCCCTGGCTGGGATGATTTGATTGGGGATTGGTCCTGCTTTGAGCAGGGGGTTGGACTAGATGACCTCCTGAGGTCCCTTCCAACCCTGATATTCTATGATTCATAGAATCATAGAATCATAGAATATCAGGGTTGGAAGGGACCCCAGAAGGTCATCTAGTCCAACCCCCTGCTCGAAGCAGGACCAATTCCCAGTTAAATCATCCCAGCCAGGGCTTTGTCAAGCCTGACCTTAAAAACCTCTAAGGAAGGAGATTCTACCACCTCCCTAGGTAACGCATTCCAGTGTTTCACCACCCTCTTAGTGAAAAAGTTTTTCCTAATATCCAATCTAAACCTCCCCCATTGCAACTTGAGACCATTACTCCTCGTTCTGTCATCTGCTACCATTGAGAACAGTCTAGAGCCATCCTCTTTGGAACCCCCTTTCAGGTAGTTGAAAGTAGCTATCAAATCCCCCCTCATTCTTCTCTTCTGCAGACTAAACAATCCCAGCTCCCTCAGCCTCTCCTCATAAGTCATGTGCTCTAGACCCCTAATCATTTTTGTTGCCCTTCGCTGGACTCTCTCCAATTTATCCACATCCTTCTTGTAGTGTGGGGCCCAAAACTGGACACAGTACTCCAGATGAGGCCTCACCAGTGTCGAATAGAGGGGAACGATCACGTCCCTCGATCTGCTCGCTATGCCCCTACTTATACATCCCAAAATGCCATTGGCCTTCTTGGCAACAAGGGCACACTGTTGACTCATATCCAGCTTCTCGTCCACTGTCACCCCTAGGTCCTTTTCCGCAGAACTGCTGCCTAGCCATTCGGTCCCTAGTCTGTAGCGGTGCATTGGATTCTTCCATCCTAAGTGCAGGACCCTGCACTTATCCTTATTGAACCTCATCAGATTTCTTTTGGCCCAATCCTCCAATTTGTCTAGGTCCTTCTGTATCCTATCCCTCCCCTCCAGCGTATCTACCACTCCTCCCAGTTTAGTATCATCTGCAAATTTGCTGAGAGTGCAATCCACACCATCCTCCAGATCATTTATGAAGATATTGAACAAAACCGGCCCCAGGACCGACCCCTGGGGCACTCCACTTGACACCGGCTGCCAACTAGACATGGAGCCATTGATCACTACCCGTTGAGCCCGACAATCTAGCCAGCTTTCTACCCACCTTATAGTGCATTCATCTAGCCCATACTTCCTTAACTTGCTGACAAGAATACTGTGGGAGACAGTGTCAAAAGCTTTGCTAAAGTCAAGAAACAATACATCCACTGCTTTCCCTTCATCCACAGAACCAGTAATCTCATCATAAAAGGCGATTAGATTAGTCAGGCATGACCTTCCCTTGGTGAATCCATGCTGACTGTTCCTGATCACTTTCCTCTCATGTAAGTGCTTCAGGATTGATTCTTTGAGGACCTGCTCCATGATTTTTCCAGGGACTGAGGTGAGGCTGACTGGCCTGTAGTTCCCAGGATCCTCCTTCTTCCCTTTTTTAAAGATTGGCACTACATTAGCCTTTTTCCAGTCATCCGGGACTTCCCCCGTTCGCCACGAGTTT
The DNA here is from genome assembly GCF_965152275.1 of Natator depressus. Lineage (NCBI taxonomy): Eukaryota > Metazoa > Chordata > Testudines > Cheloniidae > Natator > Natator depressus. The sequence continues at coordinate 133,723,394 of NC_134238.1, forward strand.
TCAAAGATAATGGCCAAGGGCTCTGCAATCACAGCCGCCAATTCCTTCAGCATTCTATGATTCTATACCAGATTTGTAGGCACTTGGCAGATTTAAGTGAAAGAAATTTAGGTTCACAGCATCTTTAGACACCTGAGTTAAGGAACAGCTTGGGGGTGGGGGTGGGGGGGCAGGCTGAGGATCGGTGGTATCGAAATGTCAGATTCAGGTACCTAAAATGAGAGTAGCAGCTGGGCATCTAAATCTTTTTGCGCATCTACCCCTGGTGCCTAACCCTCTTTGACAACTGCACGAGGCCCCTCTCTGCCTCCTCCGGTGCCTGATACCATCAAAAACCCAACCCCAAGTCATTTCTGAAAAGAGGCAAAATCAATGTAATATAATCTGGGTCCACAAGCACTAAAATACCTTAATCAGAAGCGTATGTGTCGTTGAGAGGCACTCCCTCCTAGCCAATCAGCTTTGTGCAGAGGAGCATGGAGGAGGGGCAAAGGGCTGGCGCTGTAGCCTTAGGTCAGCAAGAAAGGGACCAATCCCTCACCCCAAGAGAGCAGACTGGAGAACCTGGGGAGCGATCCCACTACTTCTCACATGTGAAGCCAGCACTTTTCCAGTTGAGCAAACTCCGCCCCCCTGGAGCCTGTCTCTCCAGTGCTCCTGCCACTGCCAGGCGAAGGAGGGCTGGGGCCAAGTAGTTTCTGCCCTGCCAGGGCTGGCTTTTTGGGAGGCCAAGTAGGGGGCCACTGGAGGGACTTAGGCCCCTGGTTGGCAATGCCTTTGAAAAGAAAGGATAAGGACACCCCTGCCACTGGAGAACATGGGCATCAATCCCACTACCTCTCACGTGCAAAGCAAGCACTCTACCACTTGAGCTAATTCCCCCACAGGTGAGCAGCTGCCCTCACCCCCCCTCCCATCTCGTTCCAGAGGCCACAAGGTCCCTGTAGCTGCCCGTGGCTCCTTTCCGAAAGGGCCGCTTGTCAGGCTGTTTCCTGTGGGATGGCTAGCTCAGTTGGTTAGAGTGTGGTGCTAACAACACCAAGGTTGTGGGCTCAAGCCCCATGCCGGCCACTTGACAGTCCTAGGGAAGTGGTGTGTCTTCCTTGAGCTGACTGCTATGGGCAGGGAGGCCAAAAGAGAAACAGGCTGAGCAGCTTACAGGGAGCAGGCAAGAGTCCTGGTGGAGGAGGGTCCAGCGTGCACAAGGCCAGCCTGCAGGGAATAGGCTCTGGTCACCTCCTTCTCTCCCCTCTCTCAGCTAGTTCCTTCACCTGGGGGCTGAAAGGGACGTATGTCCCTGGCCAGTTGCCTTCCCCACTTGTAGGAGAAGATGCTTATGGCAGGGCTCTCCTCTTGCCCCCTTTGTCCCTAACAGAAAGTTGCCAAAGGTGAGATGATGTGGAAAGGCAGAGATCCGCTCCTCACGCTCCTTGTCACAGTTGATGAACTTTCACATGCCTTTTTCTGCATCTGAGCCGACGCTGGCAGAACACATTGCGGAGCTTCCCAGGGGCTGCCTGGTGCAGCTGGCCAGACCATAGCGCCAAAGAGGCCGAGCCTGTGGATTCGAGACCCTGCATAGCTGAAGGCCTGGGGAGCACCATGTGACATTATCTGATTAAAATATGATCATGGACATGACTGTTGCCACCACTGTTATAGAATTGCAACCAATCTTATACAGGTGTGGCAAGTACGGTGTCGTTAGAAAAGCTATGATTTGCTGAATATGTTTGTGCTATTGATATGCCTGGATCATTTTTGCATTTGAAGCTATGCACAGTGGCTTTATACCTGTATTTCAAATATGTTTGCATCTGAGTTAGCACCCACAAGGTATTTAGCCTGCACATCTTGAAGTGACTATTCAAGTTAAATGGCTCACCAGGGAACACTGAACTCCCAGTGGACCATGGGAGACGCCAATCTACACCCAGTGGACTTTTCTGTGAACGTTCCATCTGGAGTCCAGGTCATGGCTGCTGCTGTGACTAAGCAAAATCATCCTTGGACGTGGGACTTGCCCATGGGACTCCAAACACCATCTTGTTACCTGTAATTTTCCACTGTCTCTGCTGAGGGCTTTGTCTGAAACAATGGAGGTTTCCATGCACATGGCAGAAGCTATAAAAGACCCTGGAAACATCTCCATTTGGCCCCTTTCCTGCTTAAACCGTTTGACTATGACCTTATACTAATGGGAGCAGTCTAACCAAAGGACTGAGGATCCTCCAGTAAGGGCCATCCCAAGAGATTGTGGTGCCCACGGGGGGGGGTGGGGGGCTGGCTCCAGGGTTCCACAGGGGGGGCATCCCCAGGCGTCCGCGGGGGGCGGGGGCTGTGCCCAAGGGCTGTGGGGGCCCGGAGCAGCTAGTGCAGGGAGGCAGCAGGGGTTGGGCCCTCCCCCGCACTCACGGGGCAGTGGGAAGTGGAGCGACCCAGACACAGCCCACTCTGCTCTGTTCCCCTGGCTCCCAGCCTTGGGGTTTGGGGGGGGTAGGAGGGGAACCGCCCCCAGCACTCACCGGTGGCGCTGCTGGGAGCCGGCAGAGAGAAGCAGGCTGGGGCCAGGTCACTCCACTTTCCACCGCCCAGTGATTACAGGGCGGGCCCGACCCCTGCTGCAGTCCCACAGGATGCGTAGCTCAGGGGAGGGGGGTTGGGGGGGAAGGGGTGGAATGGAGGTGGGGCGGGGGCTTAGGGGAAGGGGTGGAGTGGGCGGGAGCGGGCGGGAGCGGGGGCAGCTTTCCTGGCCACGAGGGGCCAGCTTAGCCAGCCAGGGGATCGGGCTGGCCACTGGAGCAGCCCGCAGCTGTGTAGTTTGCATACGGGGAAGGACGACCCTGCTACCAGTGATTCAGAAGCAACCAGGGATCTTATAAGCCAAGAGCTTATTCCATCACTGCCACAAGCCTGCTCCAAAGACTTTGCAATTATTGTATGTCTTTGATTCCTTTAGCGAATTTTAACTCTAGCCTCTTTCTTTCTTTCTTTCTTTCTTTCTTTCTTTCTTTCTTTCTTTCTTTCTTTCTTTCTTTCTTTCTCAGTAAACCTTTAGATTTTAGATACTAAAGGATTGGCAACAGCACGATTACTGGGCTAAGATCTGTGTTGTGTATTGACCTGGGTATGTGGCTGGTCCTTTAGGATCTGAAGAACCCTTGCATTTGATGAAATTGGCTTCAAATAACCACTCATCAGCAAGTTCAATGTTTTTGGTGGCAATAAAAGGACTGGAATGCCAAAGGAGACTGCTTTTCTGACTTCTTGTTAGCCAGTGTGGTGAAACAGAAGTTTACTTTTGTTGCTGGTTTGGTATCTCTTATCAGAGAATGACCACTGCTTTTCGGGTGTTCCTGCCCCATTTCTCAGCACTTTTCCCTGAATTGACCCACTAAGGGCTTGTCTACACCACGCAGCTTTTAGCAACAAGGCTGTGTCGACACAACCTTGTCGCTAAAAGTCAGTGGATTTGAACGCTCTTTTGCAGAATTTTGTTGGCACTTTTGCTGACAAAATTCTTCCAGCCCTGCGAGTGGCATAAGCTTTGTCGGCAGGAGAGTTCTCCTGCCGACAAAGCTGCGTTCACACTGCCGCTTGCGTAGGCAAAATGTTTGTCTTTCGCGGGGGGGCTTTTTTAAGTACCCGCGAAAGACAAAAGTTTTGTCAACAACTGTGCAGTGTAGGCATACCCTAAGGCACAGTGAGAGACGGCTTTTGCTCTTTTGCTGACTGCTAATGACAGGGAGCTAACACAGGAGGAAAGAGGCAGGCAGGCAGACCACAGTGGCCAGGAGGAAGTGAGAAGAAACAACAGACGAGTGGCTGGAGAATGTGGCCATCATGCCTGTAAGTGAGGACTGGCCTGACTTCCAAGGTCTGTGAGTGAGAGATTGTCTTCCAGGATAGATTGTAGATCCTTGATAATGCACTGGAGAGGCTTTAGCTGGGGGCTGTAGGTGTTGTGTTATTTTCCTTGTCGGGCCTGTCCTGTAGTAGGTGATTTATGGGTACCCGTCTGGCTCTGTCAATCTGTTTCTTCTTTTCCCTGGGTGGGTGTTGTAGTTTTAAGAATGCTTGATAGAGATCCTGTAGATGTTTGTCTCTGTCTGAGGAATTGGAGCAAATGTGGTTGTATCTTAGGGCTTGGCTATAGACAATGGATCATTTGATGTGTCCTGGATGGAATCTGGAGGCATGTAGGTAAGTATAGTGGTCAGTAGCTTTCCAGTATAGGGTGGTGTTTATGTGATCATCACTTATTAGCACTGTAGTGTCCAGGAAGTGGATCTCTTGTGTGGACTGGTCCAGATTGAGGTTGGTGGTGGGGTGGATATTGTTGAAGTCCTAGTGGAATTCTTCAAGGGCCTCCTTCCTGTGGGTCCAGATAATAAAGATGTCATCACTGTAGCATAAGTAGAGGAGGGCACTTGGGGACGAGAGCCGATGAAGTGTTGTTCTAAACTGGTTGTGGGTGAGGACAAAGTCACAAAGCTTAGCCACCATGTGTGCTGGTGGCTGAGGTTTGTGACTTTCTCCTCAGCCATACCCATTTCAGATTTGGGGCTGATTTATACCTTCAAGTCAGCGGCACTGCTATGGGTACCTGCATGGCCCCACAGTACGCCAACATTTTATGGCTGACTTAGAAAAAAGCTGGAATTCATTTGCAAACTTGACACTGTCAGGCTGGGTCTGAATTGAGACTGGGAGTGACTGGCTCACTACAAAAAGTAATTTTCCCTCTCTTGGTATTCACACCTTCTCCTCAACTGTTGGGAGTGGGTCACATCCATCCCGATTGAATTGGCCTCTTTAGCACTGGTCCTCCACTTGGTCAGGTAACTGCCATCTTTTCATGTATTATATATTTATACCTGCCTACTGTAATTTCCACTCCATGCATCTGAGGAACTGGGTTGTAGCCTGTCATAAATATAAAGGGAAGGGTAAACACCTTTAAAATCCCTCCTGGCCAGAGGAAAAACCCTGGAAGGGGTTAAGAAGCTAGGATAACCTCGCTGGCACCTGACCAAAATGACCAATGAGGAGACAAGATACTTTCAAAAGCTGGAGTGGGGGAGAAACAAAGGCTCTCTCTCTCTGTGTGATGCTTTTGCCGGGGACAGAACAGGAATGGAGTCTTAGAACTTAGTAAGTAATCTAGCTAGATATGCGTTAGATTCTGATTTTTTTAAATGGCTGAGAAAATAAGCTGTGCTGAATGGAATGTAGATTCCTGTTTTTGTATCTTTTTGTAACTTAAGGTTTTGCCTAGAGGGATTCTCTATGTTTTGAATCTGATTACCCTGTAAGGTATTTACCATCCTGATTTTACAGAGGTGATTCTTTTACTTTTTCTTGTATTAAAATTCTTCTTTGAAGAATCTGATTGCTTTTTTCATTGTTCTTAAGATCCAAGGGTTTGGGTCTGTGTTCACCTATGTAAATTGGTGAGGATTTTTATCAAGCCTTCCCCAGGAAAGGGGGTGTAGGGTTTATGGAGGATTCTGAGGGGAAAGATGTTTCCAAGCGGGCTCTTTCCTGGTTATATATCTGTTAGATGCTTGGCGGTGGCAGCAATAAAAAGTCCAAGGGAAAAAGGAAAATAGTTTGTACCTTGGGGAAGTTTTAACCTAAGCTGGTAAAAATAAGCTTAGGAGGTTTTCATGCAGGTCCCCACATCTGTACCTTAGAATTCAGAGTGGGGAAGGAACCTTGACATGGTGGCAGAGCGATGGGATTAACTTGAAATTATTTTGAGATCAATTTGAGATTTTTTGAACCAGAAGCACAGATTTTAAAAGGAAATATTTTTTTTTCCCTTTGGGCTGCTGGAAAGCAGGTTTTACGCTGAAAGCAGTTAGAGGTTTTTTTTTCTCTGCTTTGGGGCCAGAGCAGAGACAAAAGGGGATTGTCTTTTGTGAGCTGGAGTTTTCTCTACCTAAAGGCAGGGTAGTTAACCTCCTGCAGGGAAATTCATAAGTCTTCACAGACCTGAAGAAGTTTTTTTTCCTAAGAGCAACTAGAGGTGTTTTCTGCGTATTTACCTGGAGACAAAGGTGTTAGTGTTTTTTTTTTTAAGGATTTTTCTGTAGGCTGACAATCACTATCAGAGAACATAGGTATCCGGACAGCACAGCAAAATTTTACAAGCCAAGTTTTTTTTTGTTTGTTTTCTTTCTAACTCTCGGGTGTAAAGTTAGTTAAAAACAGAGAGGTTAGGATGACAGACTGTACTGTTCAACAGAAGCTGGAATTAGCCAGATTTGAGGCTGAGGAAAGATAAAAGGAACATGAAAGATGGGTAGAACTCAGACAGATGGAACTGGAGGAGAAGGAAAAAGAGAGGAAGCATGCACTGGAGATGGAGAAGGCAAAGGCTCAGCAGAATATACCAACAAACCCTAGCAATCCTTCTCCAGGTACAACTTCCCATCCCAGAAAGTTCCCCACCTACAAGGCAGGCGATGATACTGAGGCCTTCTTAGAAAACTTCGAAAGGGCCTGCCTCGGGTACAGCATCTCTACAGACCAATACATGGTAGAGCTGAGGCCGCAGCTCAGTGGACCCTTAGTTGAGGTGGTGGCTGAAATGCTTTAGGCACACATGAACAAGTATGAACTGTTTAAAACCAAGGCGAGAGTCAGAATGGGGCTAACATCCGAACGTTCCCATTGACGGTTCAGAGCCCTAAGGTGGGAACTAGATGTGTCATTTACCCAACATGCCTACCACATTGTGAAACATTGGGATGCCTGGATATCAGAAGCAAGTGTTAAATCTCCAGAAGATTTGTCCTTCCTAATACAAATGGAGCAGTTCTTAAGACCATGATGGTCTGGAGGATGGTGTGGATTGCACCCTTAGCAAGTTTGCAGATGACACTAAACTGGGAGGAGAGGTACATATGCTGGAGGGTAGGGATAGGATATAGAGGGACCTAGACAAATTGGAGGATTGGGCCAAAAGAAATCTGATGAGGTTCAACAAGGACAAGTGCAGAGTTCTGCACTTAGGATGGAAGAATCCCATGCACCGCTACAGACTAGGGACCGAATGGCTCGGCAGCAGTTCTGCAGAAAAGGACCTAGGGGTTACAGTGGACAAGAAGCTGGATATGAGTGAACAGTGTGCCCCTGTAGCCAAGAAGACCAATGGCATTTTGGGATGTATAAGTAGGGGCATTGCCAGCAGATCGAGGGACGTCATCGTTCCCCTCTATTCGACACTGGTGAGGCCTCATCTGGAGTACTGTGTCCAGTTTTGGGCCCCACACTACAAGAAGGATGTGGAAAAATTGGAAAGAGTCCACTGGAGGGCAACAAAAATGATTAACGGACTGGAACACATGACTTATGAGGAGAGGCTGAGGGAACTGGGATTGTTTAGTCTGCGGAGAGAAGAATGAGGGGGGATTTGATAGCTGCTTTCAACTACCTGAAAGGGGGTTCCAAAGAGGATGGCTCTAGACTGTTCTCAATGGTACCAGGTGACAGGACAAGGAGTAATGGTCTCAAGTTGCAGTGGGGGAGATTTAGGTTGGATATTAGGAAAAACTTTTTTACTAGGAGGGTGGTGAAACCCTGGAATGCGTTACCTAGGGAGGTGGTGGAATCTCCTTCCCTAGAAGTTTTTAAGGCTTGACAAAGCCCTGGCTGGGATGATTTAGTTGGGATTGGTCCTGCTTTGAGCAGGGGATTGGACTAGATGACCTCCTGAGGTCCCTTCCAACCCTGATATTCTATGATTCTATAAAGGCGCCCCAGGCCCATAAAATGGAAGCGTCATGGGAAGGGCCATTCATGGTCCAGGAGCGCCTGGGAGCTGTTAATTATCTCATAGCATTCCCCACCTCCAACTGAAAGCCTAAGGTGTACCATATTAATTCTCTAAAGCCCTTTTATTCCAGAGACTTAAAGGTTTGTCAGTTTACAGCCCAGGGAGGAGATGACGCTGAGTGGCCTGAAGGTGTCTACTATGAAGGGAAAAGTGCTGGTGGCATGGAAGAGGTGAACCTCTCCATGACCCTTGGGCGTATGCAGCGACAGCAGATCCAGGAGCTGTGCACTAGCTACGCGCCGACATTCTCAGCCACCCCAGGACTGACTGAACGGGCATACCACTCCATTGACACAGGTAATGCTCACCCAATTAAAGTCCAACCTTACCGGGAGTCTCCTCAAGCTAAAACTGCTATAGAATGGGAGATCCAGGGTATGTTACAGATGGGTGTAATCCGCCACTCCGGCAGTGCATGGGCATCTCCAGTGGTTCTAGTTCCCAAACCAGATGGGGAGATACATTTTTGTGTGGACTACCGTAAGCTAAATGCTGTAACTCGCCCAGACAACTATCCAATGCCATGCATAGATGAACTATTAGAGAAACTGTCACAGGCCCAGTTCATCTCTACCTTGGACTTAACCAAGGGGTACTCAGGTACCGCTAAATGAATCCGCCAAGGAAAGGTCAGCCTTCACCACACATGTCGGGCTGTATGAATTTAATGTACTCCCTTTTGGGCTGCGGAATGCACCCGCTACCTTCCAAAGACTTGTAGATGGTCTCCTAGCAGGATTAGGAGAATATGCAGTTGCCTACCTTGATGATATGGCCATATTTTCAGATTCCTGGGCAGAACACCTGGAACATCTACAAAAAGTCTTCAAGCGCATAAGGGAGGCAGGACTAACTGTTAAGGCTAAGAAGTGTCAAATAGGCCTAAACAAACAGAGCGACTTACCTTGGACACCAGGTGGATCAAGGAACTATCAACCCCCTACAGGCCAAAGTGGATGCTATCCAAAAGTGGTCTGTCCCAAAGTCAAAGAAACAGCTTCAATCCTTCTTAGGCTTGGCCGGTTATTACTGGCGATTTGTACCGCAATACAGCCAAATTGCCACCCCACTGACAGATCTAACCAAAAAGAAACAGCCAAATGCCGTTCAGTGGACCAAAGAGTATCAGAAGGCCTTTAACCAGCTTAAAGTGACACTCATGTCTGACCCTGTACTAAGGGCCCCAGACTTTGACAATCCATTCCTAGTAACCACAGATGCGTCCGAGCGTGGTGTGGGAGCAGTTTTAATGCAGGAAGGATTGGATCAAGAATTCCACCCTGTAGTGTTTCTCAGCAAGAAGCTGTCTGAGAGGGAAAGCAACTGGTCAATCAGCAAAAAAGAATGTTACACCATTGTCTACGCTCTGGAAAAGCTACGCCCATATGTTTGGGGACGGCGTTTCCACCTGCACACCAACCATGCTGTGCTACAGTGGCTTCATACTGCCACAGGAAATAACAAAAAACTTATTCGGTAGAGTTTAGCTCTCCAAGACTTTGATTTTGACATACAACACATCTCAGGAGCTTCTAACAAAGTGGCTGATGCACTGTCCCGTGAAAGTTTCCCAGAATCAACTGGTTAAAATCATCCTTGAGATGTGGAAAATATTGTTAGTCTTTATATACTTGGTAGTATATTTAGAGGTGCATGTGTCTTATTAACTGTGTTTTCTCTTAGAGCTCCAGGAAGAAATCCCAGCCAGCGTTTCACCCTATCTGTGATTTGGGGGGCATGTCTTAAATATAAAGGGAAGGGTAAACACCTTTAAAATCCCTCCTGGCCAGAGGAAAAACCCTTTCACCTGTAAAGGGTTAAGAAGCTAGGATAACCTCGCTGGCACCTGACTAAAATGACCAATGGGGAGACAAGATACTTTCAAAGCTGGAGGGGGGAGAGAAACAAAGGCTTTCTCTGTATGTGTGATGCTTTTGCCGGGGACAGAACAGGAATGGAGTCTTAGAACTTAGTAAGTAATCTAGCTAGATATGCGTTAGATTCTGTTTTCTTTAAATGGCTGAGAAAATAAGCTGTGCTGAATGGAATGTAGATTTCTGTTTGTGTGTCTTTTTGTAACTTAAGGTTTTGCCTAGAGGGATTCTCTATGTTTTGAATCTAATTACTCTAGAGTTCAGAGTGGGGAAGGAGCCTTGACATGTCTAGGGTACAGATGTGGGGACCTGCATGAAAACCTCCTAAGCTTATTTTTACCAGCTTAGGTTAAAACTTCCCCAAGGTACAAACTATTTTCCTTTTTCCCTTGGACTTTATTGCTGCCACCACCAAGCGTCTAACAGATATATAACCGGGAAAGAGACCGCTTGGAAACGTCTTTCCCCCGCAAAATCCTCCCCAAACCCTACACCCCTTTCCTGGGGAAGGCTTGATAAAAATCCTTACCACTTTGCATAGGTGAACACAGACCCAAACCATTGGATCTTCAGAACAATGAAAAAAGCAATCAGATTCTTAAAAGAAGAATTTTAATACAAGAAAAAGTAAAAGAATCACCTCTGTAAAATCAGGATGGTAAATACCTTACAGGGTAATCAGATTCAGAACATAGGGAATCCCTCTAGGCAAAACCTTAAGTTACAAAAAGACAGAAAAACAGGAATATACATTCCATTCAGCACAACTTATTTTCTCAGCCATTTAAACAAAACAGAATCTAACGCATATCTAACTAGATTGCTTATTAGCCCTTTACAGGAGTTCTGACCTGCATTCCTGCTCTGGTCCCGGCAAAAGCAACACACAGACAGAGAGAACCCTTTATTTCTCCCCACCTCCAGCTTTGAAAGTATCTTGTCTCCTCATTGGTCATTTTGGTCAGGTGCCAGCGAGGTTATCCTAGCTTCTTAACCCTTTACAGGTGAAAGGGTTTTTCCTCTGGCCAGGAGGGATTTTAAAGATGTTTACCCTTCCCTTTATATTTATGACATAGCCCATGAAAGCTTATGCCCCAATAAATTTGTTAGTTTTTAAGGTGCCACAGGACTCCTCGTTGTTTTTGCTAAAACAGACTAACACGGTTTCCCCTCTGAAATATGCTACTCTGGACTCACATTGTAACCAGAGAACCTGGTCATACAGGGATTTTGTACTGGGACTGGAACCGAACCTGAGCCATAATTTTGTTTTATTGACTGATCCTGAACTGAACTGAAAAAAACCAAAATAATTCTCAGCTGAACTCCTTCCCTGCTCCTGCTAGCGATGACTCTGGCTGGACACAGAATCCTGCACAGAAATCAGAGCAGGGCCCTCTTCAGTTCTGTCAACCTGAAACATTTAACATCAGGAATCAGGTCCCCAAAAAGTGAGATTGTCTCAAGGAAATCAAAGACTAAATTTTGAGCACTGAGCAGGGGTTGGGGTGGGGGGCCTTCTGAGCCCTCAGGGGAGAAGTCCCCTGCCAGTGTCCACCCACCCCAATGCTTGTTTGACCATTTCTAGGGGAAAAGATTGGCTGGGGCAGCCCCCTCTGCCGCTCCTACCCCTTGGGCTGGGAGAGCTGCCATTGTATCTCTGCCCATCCCCCTCCCTTCTCCTGCCCTCTGTCTCTGTCCTCCTCAGCCAGTCTCCGCTTGCTCCATATTCTGCCTCCAGCCACCCCACAGCCCCCTTTCCTTCCCTTTATCAGACACTCGGAGTTTCCTCTAGTCCAGCTCTTCTCCCCCTGAGCCCCAGAATTCATAGATACTAAGGTCAGAAGGGACCATTATGATCATCTAGTCTGACCTCCTGCACAACGCAGGCCACAGAATCTCACCCACCCACTCCTGCGAAAAACCTCTCACCTATGTCTGAGCTATTGAAGTCCTCAAATCGTGGTTTAAAGACTTCAAGGAGCAGAGAATCCTCCAGCCAAGTGACCCATGCCCCACGCTACAGAGGAAGGCAAAAAACCTCCAGGGCCTCTTCCAATCTGCCCTGGAGGAAAATTCCTTCCCAACCCCAAATATGGCGATCAGCTAAACCCTGAGCATATCGGCAAGATTCACCTGCCAGATACTACAAAAAATTCTTTCCTGGGTAACTCAGATCCCACCCCATCTAACATCCCATCACAGGCCATTAGGCCTATTTACCATGAATATTTAATTACCAAAATCATGTTATCCCATCATACCATCTCCTCCATAAACTTATCGAGTTTAATCTTAAAGCCAGATAGATCTTTTGCTCCCACTGCTTCCCTTGGAAGGCTATTCCAAAACTTCACTCCTCTGATGGTTAGAAACCTTTGTCTAATTTCAAGTCTAAACTTCCTGGTGGCCAGTTTATATCCATTTGTTCTTGTGTCCACGTTGGTACTGAGCTTAAATAATTCCTCTCCCTCTCCGGTATTTATCCCTCTGATATATTTATAGAGAGCAATCATATCTCCCCTCAACCTTCTTTTAGTTAGGCTAAACAAGCCAAGCTCCTTGAGTCTCCTTTCATAAGACAAGTTTTCCATTCCTCGGATCATCGTAGTAGCCCTTCTCTGTACCTGTTCCAGTTTGAATTCATCCTTCTTAAACATGGGAAACCAGAACTGCACACAGTATTCCAGGTGAGGTCTCACCAGTGCCTTGTATAATGGTACTAAAACCTCCTTATCCCTACTGGAAATACCTCTCCTGATGCATCCCAAGACTGCATTAGCTTTTTTCACAGCCATATCACTTTGGTGGCTCATAGTCATCCTATGATCAACCAATACACCAAGGTCCTTCTCCTCCTCCGTTACTTCTAATTGATGCATCCCCAGTTTATAACTAAAATTCTTGTTATTAATCCCTAAATACATAACCTTACACTTCTCACTTAAATTCTTAAATTTCATCCTATTACTATTACTCCAGTTTACAAGGTCATCCAGATCCTCCTGTAGGATATCCCTGTCCTTCTCTAAATTGGCAATACCTCCCAGCTTTGTATCATCCACAAACTTTATTAGCACACTCCCACTTTTTGTGCCGAGGTCAGTAATAAAAAGATTAAATAAGATTGGTCCCAAAACTGATCCTTGAGGAACTCCACTGGTAACCTCCCTCCAGCCTGACAGTTCACCTTTCAGTAGGACCCGTTGTAGTATCCCCTTTAACCAATTCCTTATCCACCTTTCAATTTTCCTATTGATCCCCATTTTTTCCAATTTAACTAATAATTCCCCATGTGGCACAGTATCAAACGCTTTACTGAAATCTAGGTAAATTAGATCCGCTGCTTTTCCTTTGTCTAAAAAATCTGTTACTTTCTCAAAGAAGGAGATCAGGTTGGTTTGGCACGATCTACCTCTTGTAAAACTATGTTCTATTTTGTCCCATTTACCATTGCCTTCAATGTCCTTAACTACTTTCTCCTTCAAATTTTTTTCCAAGACCTTGCACACTACAGATGTCAAACTAACAGGCCTATAGTTACCCGGATCACTTTTTTTCCCTTTCTTAAAAATAGGAACTATGTTAGCAATTCTCCAATCATACGGTACAATCCCTGAGTTTACAGATTCATTAAAAATTCTTGCTAATGGGCTTGCAATTTCGGGTGCCAATTCCTTTAATATTCTTGGATGAAGATTATCTGGGCCCCCTGATTTAGTCCCATTAAGCTGTTTGAGTTTCACTTGTACCTCAGATATGGTAATATCTACCTCCACATCCTCATTCCCATTTGTCCTGCTACCATTATCCCTAAGATCCTCTTTAGTCTTATTAAAGACTGAGGCAAAGTATTTGTTTAGATATTGGGCCATGCCTAGATTATCCTTGACCTCCACTCCATCCTCAGCGTTTAGCGGTCCCACTTCTTCTTTCTTTGTTTTCTTCTTATTTATATGGCTATAGAACCTTTTACTATTGGTTTTAATTCCCTTTGCAAGGTCCAACTCTACTTGACTTTTAGCCTGTCTCACTTTATCCCTCCATGTACTGACCTCAACAAGGTAGCTTTCCTTGCTGATCCCTCCCATCTTCCACTCCCTGTATGCTTTCTGCTTTTTCTTAATCACCTCTCAGAGATGCTTGCTCATCCAGCTTGGTCTACAACTCCTGCCTATGAATTTTTTCCCCTTTCTTGGGATGCAGGCTTCCGATAGCTTCTGCAGCTTTGATTTAAAGTAATCCCAGGCCTCCTCTACCTTTAGATCCATAAGTTCTTCAGTCCAATCCACTTCCCTAACTAATTTCCTTAATTTTTGAAAGTCAGCCCTTTTGAAATCAAAAACCCTAGTTGCAGATATATTTTTGTTAATCCTTCCGTTCAGTTTGAACTGAATTAGCTCATGATCACTCGAACCAAGATTATCCCCTACAACCATTTCTTCTATGAGGTCCTCACTACTCACCAAAACCAAATCTAAAATGGCATCCCCTCTAGTCGGTTCAGCAACTACTTGATGAAGGAATCCATCAGCTATCGCATCTAGGAAAATCTGAGCCCTATTATTATTACTAGCACTCGTCCTCCAGTCTATATCTGGGAAGTTAAAGTCTCCCATGATCACACAATTTCCATTAGACAGGTTTCAGAGTAGCAGCCGTGTTAGTCTGTATTTGCAAAAAGAAAAGGAATACTAGTGGCACCTTAGAGACTAACCAATTTATTTGTTTACTTTATTAAAAACATTAAAGGAGGGCTCTATCCATATCCAAATTAGATCCCGGCAGTCTATAGCAGACCCCAAGCACTATCCCAGGGGAGGCTCTAATAGTTTTCTTCCCCAATGCAATTTTTGCCCAGACGGACTCTGTCTTATCCATTCCATCGCTTCTTACTTCTTTACATTCTACCTCATCATTGATATACAATGCTACTCCACCACCTTTACCTTTATTTCGGTCTTTCCTAAACAGCACATACCCTTTGATACCCGTAGTCCAGTCATGATTACTATTCCACCATGTTTCTGTTATCCCTATAATATCTGGTTTCACTTCCTGCACCAGTAGCTCTAGTTCCTCCATTTTGTTACCTAGGCTCCTCGCATTGGTGTACAAACATCTTAATTTTTGCTGTTTGGCCTCACTCACATTCTGTTCCCTATTAGGCACGGTCATTCTACAGCCAGTATAACCTATTAGACTGGTGTCCACACTGCCCTTCCTCCTTATATACATTCTCCTACCCACGGCTGTATCCTTTCTTACTTTGTTTTCTTCCCTCTCAATGCTAAAATCCGGCGTGGAGATTACCTGGGCATCTCCCAACCATCTCCCCCAAATTGCTAGTTTAAAGCTCTCTTAATCAGTTGTGCCAGCCTTCATCCTAGAAGTCTATTTCCTTCCCTACTCAGATGAAGTCCATCCCGAGAGAACTGTCCTCTGTCCATAAATGCCTCCCAGTGCCATACATCCCAAAGCCCTCCTTATAGCACCACTGTCTAAGCCATCTGTTGATAGTCATAATCTTGTCACACCTTTGTTGCCCTTCTCTAGGAACAAGCAGAATCCCACTAAAGATTACCTGACCCTCAATTTCCTTAAGCGTCTTCCCCAGCCTAGCATAGTCTCCCTTAATACTTTCCAGTGAGAATCTAGCCGTATCATTTGTTCCCACATGAAGGATAATTAGGAGATTCTTTCCTGCTCCCTTTAGGATCCTTTTCAACCTCAGGTCTACATCCCATATCTTAGCACCTGGAAGACAGCATACCCTTCTGTTCTCTGGATCAGCTCTGGTTACAGGTCTGTCTATTCTTCTCAGTAAAGAGTCCCCGATCACATAGACCTGCCTTTTCCTGGTGATGGTGCTATTCTCCAGTCTATCCCCTGTTCCCTCTGGCTGCAAGTTCTTTCCATTCCTATTCTCCCTTGTAATCCTCTTCAACCCATCTGTATCCTCCTGGGGCTCAGATTTGGTGTAGTCTCCATTGACTCTTCCCCTTTTCCTATAGGGCTAGCTGCTCTTCTCTTCTTCCTTGCCCTTCCACCTTCAGTGATTACCTGCTGAGCCCCTTCTTCATTTTCCAACTCTGCAAACCTGTTCTTGAGCTCTATTTCTCCTTCACTAGCCCGTCTTTTCCTCTGCCTGATTCTTTTAGTCACATGCTTCCACTGACCACTTTCCTCACCCCGTCTCCCCTCAGAATTCCCCAGTCCTGCTTCCATGTGCAAGTCTGAGCTTTTCCCTTCAGATACCTCTTGTCTTTGCTCCATAATCTGCTCAAACCCCTTCCTAAACTCAACCAGACTTTCCACCTGCATCTCCAAACCTCGGATCTTTTCCTCCATCAGACGGCATTTCATGCAGACAAAACTCTTACCAGGTACCCCCTCCAGGATCATGTACATACCACAGCTTCCACATCCAGTCATCTCCCCCTGCCCCGATACCTGTGTGTCCCCCCAGCCTCCCTGCAGCATCCCCACATCCTACATTGTTTGAAAAGTGTGAATTGGGAGTGCTTTGTTCCAGGTGAGCCTTGAGTGGGCCTGACAGTTATAAAAAGCCAGTCAGCTGCGAACCAGCTGAGCAGTGAACAGCAGAGAGGCTAACAGAGCGAGTTTGCCTGGAGAGAGCCCACTGAGGCTTACATCTTGCCGGCTTCTCTGAGTAGTTACTACAACTCCTGAGGAAACTCGTAGAAGGAAGGTAATATGGATGGGGAGTGTTCAGCTGTTGTGACCTGCACAGGTTGTGCCATGTTTGTCTTTCTTCCACAGGACAGAAGCGACTTTGTCTGTACAAAGTGCAAGCTGGTCTCCATATTGGAAGAGAAGGTTCAAGGTCTGGAGAAACGAGTATTGACCCTGCGTTGCATAAGAGAAGCTGAAGATTTCCTGGACAGATGTCAGGATATGCTTCTACGGACACAACATTCTGAAGATTCAGAGCAGACTGCACTGTGGGGACAGGAGGACGGTGAAGAAATTTGGCAGCATGTGACCTCCAGAAGAAGAAAGGGGAGTGTCCATGTACCAGCAATGCAGATACAGGTAAGCAACCGTTTTCATGTTCTCTCCACAGGTACTAATGTGGAGAGTGGACTAGATGATACATCTGAGGGAAGGGAACAGAAGGAGACTCCGCCGATTGGAAGGCATGAGATGCACTGTCCTAGGGATGGGGGTTCCACGACCACCGCTCCCAAGAGGAGGAGGTGGGTGGTGGTAGTCGGGGACTCTCTCCTCAGGGGGACTGAGTCATCTACCTGCCGCCCCGACCGGGAAAACCGAGAAGTCTGCTGCTTGCCAGGAGCTAGGATTCATGATGTGACGGAGAGACTGCTGAGACTCATCAAGCCCTCAGATCGCTACCCCTTCCTGCTTCTCCACGTGGGCACCAATGATACTGCCAAAAATGACCTTGAGTGGATCACTGGAGATTACGTGGCTCTGGGAAGGATAAAGGAGTTTGAGGCGCAAGTGGTGTTCTTGTCCATCCTCCCCATGGAAGAAAAAGGCCTGGGTAGAGACTGTTGAATCGTGGAAGTCAACAAATGGCTACGCAGGTGGTGTCGGAGAGAAGGCTTTGGATTCTTTGACCATGGGATGGTGTTTCAAGAAGGAGGAGTGCTAGGCAGAGACGGGCTCCACCTAATGAAGGAGGGAAGAGCATCTTCGCAAGCAGGCTGGCTAACCTAGCGAGGAGGGCTTTAAACTAGGTTCACCGGGGGAAGGAGACCCTGAGGTAAGTGGGGACGTGGGATACCGGGAGGAAGCACGAGCAGGAGAGCGCAAGAGGGGGGACTCCTTCCTCATACGAAGAAAGCAGGACAAACAGCAAGTTATCTCAAGGGCCTATACACAAATGCAAGAAGCCTGGGAAACAAGCAGGGAGAACTGGAAGTCCTGGCACAGTCAAGGAATTATGATGTGATTGGAATAACAGAGACTTGGTGGGATAACTCATGACTGGAGTACTGTCATGGATGGATCTAAACTGTTCAGGAAGGACAGGCAGGGCAGAAAAGGTGGGGGATTGTATGTAAGAGAGCAGTATGACTGCTCAGAGCTCCAGTATGAAACTGCAGAAAAACCTGAGAGTCTCTGGATTAAGTTTAGAAGCGTGAGGAACAAGGGTGATGTCGTGGTGGGAGTCTGCTGTAGACCACCGGACCAGGGGGATGAGGTGGACAAGGCTTTCTTCCGGCAACTCATGGAAGTTACTAGATCGCAGACTCTGGTTCTCATGGGAGACTTCAATAACCCTGACATCTGCTGGGAGAGCAATACAGCAGTGCACAGACAATCCAGGAAGTTTTTGGAAAGTGTAGGGGACAATTTCCTGGTGCAAGTGAGGGAGGAACCAACCAGGGGCAGAGCTCTTCTTGACCTGCTGCTCACACACAGGGAAGAATTAGTAGGGGAAGCAAAAGTGGATGGGAACCTGGGAGGCAGTGACCATGAGACGGTCGAGTTCAGGATCCTGACACAGGGAAGAAAGGAGAGCAGCAGAATACAGACCCTGGACTTCAGAAAAGCAGACTTTGGCTCCCTCAGGGAACTGATGGGCAGGATCCCCTGGGAGAATAACATGAGGGGGAAAGGAGTCCAGGACAGCTGGCTGTATTTTAAAGAATCCTTATTGAGGTTACCAGGGACAAACCATCCCGATGTGTAGAAAGAATAGTAAATATGGCAGGTGACCAGCTTGGCTTAACAGTTAAATCCTTGCTGATCTTTAACACAAAAAAGAAGCTTACAAGAAGTGGAAGATGGGACAAATGACCAGGGAAGAGTATAAAAATATTGCTTGAGCATGCAGGAGTGAAATCAGGAAGACCAAATCACACCTGGAGTTGCAGCTAGCAAGAGATGTTAAGAGTAACAAGAAGGGTTTCTTCAGGTATATTTCTTCAGGTAAGAAGAAAGTAAAGGAAAATGTGGGCCCCTTACTGAATTAGGGAGGCAACCTAGTGACAGAGGATGTGGAAAAGCTAATGTACTCAATGCTTTTTTTGCCTCTATCTTCACGAACAAGGTCAGCTCCCAGACTACTGCACTGGGCAGCACAGCATGGGGAGGAGGTGACCAGCCCTCTGTGGAGAAAGAAGTGGTTCGGGACTATTTAGAAAAGCTGGAGGAGCACAAGTCCATGGGGCCGGATGCGCTGCAAACGAGAGTGCTAAAGGAGTTGGCAGATGTGTTTGCAGAGCCATTGGCCATTATCTTTGAAAACTCATGGCGATCGGGGGAGGTCCCGGATGACTGGAAAAAGGCTAATGTAGTGCCCACCTTTAAAAAAGTGAAGGAGGAGGATCCTGGGAACTACAGGCCAGTCAGCCTCACCTCAGTCCCTGGAAAAATCATGGAGCAGGTCCTCAAGGAATCAATTCTGAAGCACATAGAGGAGAGGAAAGTGATCAGAAACAGTCAGCATGGATTCACCAAGGGCAAGTCATGCCTGACTAATCTAATTGCCTTCTATGATGAGATAACTGGCTGTGTGGATGAGGGGAAAGCAGTGGACGTGTTTTTCCTTGACTTTAGCAAAACCTTTGACACGGTCTCCCACAGTATTCTTGCCAGCAAGTATGGGCTGAATGAATGGACTATAAGGTGGATAGAAAGCTGGCTAGATTGTCGGGCTCAACGGGTAGTGATCAATGGCTCCATGTCTAGTTGGCAGCCAGTATCAAGTGGAGTGCCCCAAGGGTCGGTCCTGGGGCCGGTTTTGTTCAATATCTTCATTAATGATCTGGAGGATGGTGTGGATTACACCCTCAGCAAGTTTGCAGATGACACTAAACTGGGAGGAGAGGTAGATACGCTGGAGGGTAGGGATAAGATACAGAGGGACCTAGATAAATTAGAGGATTGGGCCAAAAGAAATCTGATGAGGTTCAACAAGGACAAGTGCAGAGTCCTGCACTTAGGACGGAAAAATCCCATGCACCGCTACAGACTAGGGACCGAATGGCTAGGCACGAGTTCTGCAGAAAAGGACCTAAGAGTTACAGTGGACGAGAAGCTGGATATGAGTCAACAGTGTGCCCTTGTTGCCAAGAAGGCCCATGGCATTTTGGGGTGTATAAGTAGGGGCATTGCCAGCAGATCGAGGGACGTGATCGTTCCCCTCTATTGAACATTGGTGAGGCCTCATCTGGAGTACTGTGTCCTGTTTTGGGCCCCACACTGCAAGAAGGATGTGGAAAAATTGGAAAATGTCCAGCGGAGGGCAACAAAAATGATTAGGGGACTGGAACACATGATTTATGAGGAGAGGCTGAGGGAACAGGGATTGTTTAGTCTGCAAAAGAGAAGAATGAGGGGGGATTTGATAGCTGCTTTCAACTACCTGAAAGGGGGTTCCAAAGAGGATGGCTCTAGACTATTCTCAGTGGTAGCGGATGACAGGACAAGGAGTAATGGTCTCAAGTTGCAGTGGGGGAGGTTTAGGTTGGGTATTAGGAAAAACTTTTTCAGTAGGAGGGTGGTGAAGCACTGGAATGCGTTACCTAGGGAGGTGGTGGAATCTCCTTCCTTAGAAGTTTTTAAGGTCAGGCTTGACAAAGCCCTGGCTGGGATGATTTAACTGGGGATCGGTCATCTAGTCCAACCCCCTGCTCAAAGCAGGACCAGATGACCTCCTAAGGTCCCTTCCAACCCTGATATTCTATGATTCTATGATCCCCGTGGCCCCCTCCCACCCCCTGCATTCCCCCTCCACATCCCTATTCCCCCTCCTGCCCCCTCCCACATCCCCATGGCCCCCTCCCGCCCCCTGCATCCCCCCTCCTGCCCCCTCCACATCCCTGGTCCCCCACCCACCCCCTGCATTCCTGTTCCCCAATTCCTGCCCCCTTCCACATCCCTGGTCCCCCCCAATGCCCTCTGGCTCAGAGCCCCCTGCCCCTCTTCAGCCCCATTCCAGCTCCTGCCCCCACATGTCGCTGCCCCACCCCAACCCCCTGCAAACCTGGGAAGCTGCAGCAGCTTCCCTCTGCCCGAGGCAGGGACTCGCAGCCCCCCCACTGGGAGCAGCCTGGGCCCCCCTGCCCCACACAGGCTGCACTGGGAACAGCTCCCTGGAGGGGCAGGTCTCCCCTTCTCTCCCCATGGGGCACTGCCGGGGGCGGGGCTTGGGGTCCCAGTCGGGAAGCCAGACCGGGGTCTCTGCATGGGGAGAGTCTCTCAGGGGTTGGGGGGCAGCGGGAATGTCCCTCCCTCGCCAGGAATCGGAGGGGGTGCCCCAGCGGCAGTAGCCGAGGCCCGGAGGGCTGGCGAGGCAGAGACTGCAATTCCCTCCTGCTGCCTGGCTGGGCCCCGAGTTGCTCCACCCAGCGCCTCCGGGATCCTACCACGCTGGAGTCCCTGGGTCTGGTCGGGGGGGTCTGTCTCTTATTTCATGTCTTGTAGCCTCACCCCCCGACCAAGGGGCCTGGGGACCAAGGGGCCCATCATGGTTCCTTCCCCACTCTGAACTCTAGGGTACATATGTGGGGATCTGCATGAAAACCCCCTAAGCTTATTTTTACCAGCTTAGGTTAAAACTTCCCCAAGGTACAAACTATTTTACCTTTTGCCCGTGGACTTTATCGCTGCCACCACCAAGCATCTAACAGATATATAACAAGGAAAGAGCCCGCTTGAAGCATAGTATATCAGGGTTGGAAGGGACCTCAGGAGGTCATCTAGTCCAACCCCCTGCTCAAAGCAGGGCCAATCCCCAACTAAATCATCCCAGCCAGGGCTTTGTCAAGCCTGACCTTAAAAATATCTAAGGAAGGAGATTCCACCACCTTCCTAGGTAACGCATTCCAGTGTTTCACCACCCTCCTAGTGAAAAAGTTTTTCCTAATATCCAACCTAAACCTCCCCCTCTGCAACTTGAGACCATTACTCCTTCTTCTGTCATCAGCTACCACTGAGAACAGTCTAGATCCATCCTCTTTGGAACCCCCTTTCAGGTAGTTGAAAGCAGCTATCAAATCCCCCCTGACGCTTGGAAACGTCTTTCCCCCCCAAATCCTCCCCAAACCCTACACCCCTTTCCTGGGGAAGGCTTGATAAAAATCCTCACCAATTTGCATAGGTGAACACAGAGCCAAACCCTTGGATCTTAAGAACAATGAAAAAGCAATCAGGTTCTTAAAAGAAGAATTTTAATTGAAGAAAAAAAGTAAAAGAATCACCTCTGTAAAATCAGGATGGTACATACCTTACAGGGTAATCAGATTCAAAACATAGAGAATCCCTCTAGGCAAAACCTTAAGTTACAAAAAGACACAAAAACAGGAATCTATATTCCATTCAGCACAGCTTATTTCCTCAGCCATTTAAAGAAAACAGAATCTAACACATATCTAGCTAGATTACTTACTAAGTTCTAAGACTCCATTCCTGTTCTGTCCCCAGCAAAAGCATCACACAGACAGACAGAGCCTTTGTTTCTCCCTCCCCTCCAGCTTTGAAAGTATCTTGTCTCCTCATTGGTCATTTTGGTCAGGTGCCAGCGAGGTTATCCTAGCTTCTTAACCCTTTACAGGTGAAAGGGTTTTTCCTCTGGCCAGGAGGGATTTTAAAGGTGTTTACCCTTCCCTTTATATTTATGACAAGGTCCATTGCCAAGGGGCCCAGTGATTTCCAAGGCCCTGAGCGGAGGGGATCAATCTGTATTTTTAAATAAAAATGAAGATACAAAATGTCACTAGATCAGTCAATGCCACAACTTACACCTAAAGAAAAACGAGGAGTGCTTGTGGCACCTTAGAGACTAACAAATTTATTTGAGCATAAGCTTTTGTGAGCTACAGCTCACTTCATCGAATGCATTCAGTGGAAAATACAGTGGGGAGATTTATATACACAGAGAACATGAAACGATGGGTGTTACCATACACACTGTAAGGAGAATGATCAGGTAAGGTGAGCTATTACCAGCAGGAGAGGGGAAAAAACAAAAACTTTTGTCATGATAATCAAGGTGGGCCATTTCCAGCAGTTGACAAGAACGTGTGAGGAACAGTGGGGGGGGGGGGAATAAATTTGGGGAAATAGTTTTACTTTGTGTAATGACACATCCACTCCCAGTCTTTATTCAAGCCTAATTTAATGGTGTCCAGTTTGCAAATTAATTCCAATTCAGCAGGCTCTCATTGGAGTCTGTTTTTGAAGTTTTTTTGTTGTAATATTGTGACTTTTAGGTGTGTAATTGAGTGACCAGAGAGACTGAAGTGTTCTCCAACTAATGGCCATTGATGAACCTAGCCGCCATGAATCTATCTAGTTCCCTGTTGAACCTTTTGATTACAGGACCCTGCTCAGGAACAGTGAAGTAGCAAGTTCTAATAGGAAGCAGCTTCTGATACCAGGGGAGCTGCTCTTCCCCCTCCCCTCCCATGGGGATGAGCAGCCCCCCCAACTGTCTCTCTGCCCCTGGCCCCCTTCACCTCATCACCCCTTCAGCCTCCCCCCAAAATTCCCCTTCCCCATTCGCCCCCTTCAGCCTCCCCCAACTTCCCCCCCACCCCTTCAGTCTCCCCCCAACTGCCCCCCCACCGACCCTGGTCTCCTTTCCCCCATTGCTCCCTTCAGCCTCCCCCAACTGTTCCCTTCCCCACACCACCCCTGATACGTTCACCCCCCCATTGCCCTCTTCAGCCTCCCCCAACCTCCCCCCATTGCCCCTTCAGCCTCCTCCCACTTCCCCCCACTACCCCTGATTCCCTTCACTCCATTGCCCCCTTCAGTCTCCCCCATATGTCCCCTTCCCCTCATCGCCCCCCTCAACCTTCCCCTGCCCCCCAGGCTCCTCCCCAGCTGCCCTTTCAGTCTCCCCCACCCCCATACACCAAACTGCCCTCTTTCAGCCTTCCCCCCAAACCCCTGACCCAGCTGCCCCACCTGACCCCCTTTAGCCTCCCTCCCCCTCAGCTGCCCCTTCACCCACTCCCCTCCCTCTGCCTCTCCCCAAGTTCCCGGCTCCACCACTCTCAGGTTCCCTTCCCCACAACCATCCGCTTCCTTCCCATGGGGAACAGGGGCAGGAAATGCTTTTGAAAAAACCTTTTGCAAAGTAAAAAGTAAAAGAAACCAAGCAAGCCCCTCCCTTGCTTTGTGCTGGGCACCCAGCTGTGGCCTTGTGTGTGTGTGTGTCGCAGGTAGGGAGGGGTTGTTTTGAGCACACTCCCTTCAGGGAAGGGGTGGAGGTGGCCAAAGGGGCATGTTGAATCTTTAGCAGAGAATTCCTTTCTCCATTATGTTAGCTAAGCGTTGCTGTTAAATGTCAGCTAACGAATACAGCATTTGAAACAATCTGACTGTACATCCCTTGCCCTCTCAGCTGCTGTAGTTCTCACACCCTCTGCTCTTGTGAGGTCACCACGTGACGTGGTGTCTTATTACCATAGTGTCTTGCAGATTAGACTGGACCTAAGTTTATAAGGTTAAAAATGAAGCATAACTCCTTCCCTTCCCCATTTTGACTTAGGAAAAATAAATCCTGTCCCCTCCCGCAGTCCCAACCCAGCCACACAGGAGCTGCTGCGGCCAGGAGAGAGGTGCCTCTCACATGGCCCTGAGCTGCTGTGGTGAGAGAGGGCGGGGGAGTCCTCTCTCCCTGGGGCAACCTGCACCCCAAAACCCTCATCCCCAACCCCACCCAAAAGTCCGCACCCCCAGTCAGAACCCTCACCCCCCCGTACCTGAACCCTCTACTCCAGCCCTGAGCCCCTCATCCTCAACCCCACCCGACACCCCAACCCTCTGCCCCATCACCATCCCCAGAGGGAATCACTCTCAGATCCAGACCCACCTCTTTGTGAGGACCTCGCGCAATGAGAGCAACCGCCCCTCCCTCGCCCACACT
Source organism: Natator depressus (assembly GCF_965152275.1). Classification (NCBI taxonomy): domain Eukaryota; kingdom Metazoa; phylum Chordata; order Testudines; family Cheloniidae; genus Natator; species Natator depressus. The sequence continues at coordinate 133,747,983 of NC_134238.1, forward strand.
CCACACACACCCCTCCTTGGTAGAGGGAGGAAAGCTGGGAAAAGGGAAAAAAGAAGCAAGAGAAGAGGAGAAAGGAGGGAGGAAAGAGGAAAAGGGAAACCAAAAAGGATAAACCCCAAGGTCCGAGAATTCTGCCTGCAGCAGGTGGATCAGATCGAACAGGTTCCAAACCTCTCGGAGCCTCTGACCTTGTAAAAGAGAAGTTTGTTTTCTGGCACAGTCAGTGGTAGGAAAGGAGAAAACTCCACAGAGGCTCCTCCTCATGCTCACAGACGTGAATCCTAATTCTCTCCCCGTCCTCAAGGGGAGAGACCTGGAGAAGTAGATGTGCGCCAGCAAAGCCGGGGGGGTCTCAGCGACTGCCCTGGCCCTGCACCTCTGCCCTGCCCTGCTGATGTCGGGGTCTTTCTGTGAGGTCACCCCCACCCCACCACCTTTGCCCAATGGGCTGAGTTCCTGCAAAAGGCCTTGGTGATGTCACTGCCCCACCCATCCCTCCCCTCCAAGCTGATGTCCTGCCCCTGGCCAGCCTCTGTGGAGGTTGGAATTGTTGCCCCTGGATCTAGGGTTGCCAACTTTCGAACCCCACAAAACTGAACACCCTTGTGCCGCCCTTCGCCGAGGTCCCGGCCTGCTCACGCCATCTCCCTCCCCTCCGTCGCTCACTCTCCCCCATGCTCACTCACTCGCTCATTTTCACCACGCTGAGTAGGGCTGGGGAGGGTCCCTTTTCAACTGGGTGTTGTCAGGACGGACCTGGGAAGGAGGGCTGCCTGCCAAGCACATTTAGGAGGAGGCATCCCTCCCTGTCAGAAAATCATCTCCCTCCTTCAGCTCAGTGATGGCCTGAATGCCTCCTTATCCCGGCAGAGCCCAGGGATTGAAAGCAGCAACATCAAACCCCTGTGTAGCTCACAGGAATGAACACAAACACGCCCTTGTATCTCAACAGATGGTTACTTTTACCCTTGGGAAACTACAAGCCTAAAGAGAAAGGCGGTGGCACCAGATCTAAGGAATGAACACAACACAATCATCATCGTTACGCCCATTGTGACTGCAACATCTTTTTATACTCGTCTCATTATCATTCGTGCATTCTTTTCTCTGGAGCCCAGACCTTGACTATATCTTGACCAAGAAATCTGGATCTTGATGAAAATAATCGCCCGCCCCTGGTTAATGCAATGGAGTTGACACCCACTGGGGTGTCCCTACGGAGGTTCAAGTACTAACAACAATGGCTGCCTTTTAGCCATAGTTTTTAATCAGGGCAATACATTGATACAAACCCTGGTTAAATCATTTCTCAGCCTGAGGCCTTCATCCACATGCCTTCGGGCATTGTGCTACCATGGGGACGTTTCATTTCCCTCCTCAATTTCACACAGAGACACAATTGCCTTTGTATGGATGATCCAGGAGCAGCCAAACCTCCCTGTGTCTCTTGTCTGAGCCAGGGCATTCAATTCCTTTGACACTTTCTCCCCTGCAATAGCAAAGGGCAAACAGGGGACGTGGCCACCTTCAGCCCTAACACTGAGATATCGGCTCGGCTCTTTCTTTATGCTGCTGTTGTTAGTCCATGAAACATCAAGGATGGAATGCAAGGCTGAGTTCACTCACCAACCCCCTGACAAATGTCAGTTCCCCAGAGAAAACCTGACCCCTGCTATTGGAATGATATGCTGGAGATCTGAATGGGAAAGGGACTGTTTGAATTGCCGAGGTGGGGAATGAACAACGATCTACAGCAATGTCATGAACACAAACACACTCTAATCATGCTCCAGCCGGAAGGGAAATGGGCAGGAATTCCTGCTGTCCAGCAATGGACACACTTCCCCCCCCCCACAGCAGTGCGTGTGCTGGGGAGGCTGGTCTGAGCAAACAATTTGAAGTGATAATTCAGTGAGAAGAGAATCATAGTGTAGTGAGGCAATTGTCCATCAGGTACTTGTGGCTGAGTGGTTAAGGGGATGGACTAGAAACCCCTTGGGGCCTTCCCATGTAGGTTTGAATCCTGGCACCTATGGAAACATTGAACTGGTGTCATTGTAGTCTTCGTGCTGGAGCATCCATGGTGAAAACTGGAGGTAGATCTGGTCTCGCTCTTAGGCCGTCTACACTTAAAAAGCTCCTGTACCACTTTGGAGTAGAAAGTTGCTACAGTGACTGGAGGGGATTTCCCATTGCTCTATGTCATAAATATAAAGGGAAGGGTAACCACCTTTCTGTATACAGTGCTATAAAATCCCTCCTGGCCAGAGGCAAAACCCTTTCACCTGTAAAGGGTTAAGAAGCTAAGATAACCTCGCTGACACCTGACCAAAATGACCAATGAAGAGACAAGATACTTTCAAAGCTGGAGAGGGGGGAAGAAAGGGTCTGTCTGTCTGTGTGATGCTTTTGCAGGGAACAGATCAGGAATGCAGCTCAGAACTCCTGTAAAAAGTTAGTAAGTAATCTACCTAGAAATGCATTAGATTTCCTTTTGTTTCATGGCTGGTAAAATAGGCTGTGCTGAATGGAATGTATATTCCTGTTTTTGTGTCTTTTTGTAAATTAAGGTTTTGCCTAGAGGGATTCTCTATGTTTTGAATCTGATTACCCTGTCAGGTATTTACCATCCTGATTTTACAGAGGTGGTTCTTTTACCTTTTCTTTAATTAAAATTCTTCTTTTAAGAATCTGATTGTTTTTTTCATTGTTCTTAAGATCCAAGGGTTTGGGTCTGAGTTCACCTGTACAAATTGGTGAGGATTTTTATCAAGCCTTCCCCAGGAAAGGGGGTGTAGGGCTTGGGGGGATATTTTGGCGGAAGACGTCTCCAAGCGGGCTCTTTCCCTGTTCTTTATTTAACATGCTTGGTGGTGGCAGCACACGGCTCAAGGAAAAGGCAAAGTTTGTACCTTGGGGAAGTTTTTACTCTAACCTGGTAAAAATAAGCTTAGGGGGTCTTTCATGCAGGTCCCCACATCTGTACCCTAGAGTTCAGAGTGGGGAAGGAACCTTGACACTCTTGTTACACTGACGGAATTCAACTGACAGAGACTGAATTCCCCCTGCCTCCATAGGAGCTCTCTGCAGTTTAATTGTTTTGCAGCCAGCTTCCCATTAGAAATGCTGTTGTGGGACATTCCCAGACCGAAATACAGTGTTTCCACCTACATGCACGGGCTGCAATTGTGGAAAAGCAGCATCACTTGCCCCATAACCTCAGCTGTGCAGAACACACCACCATCCAAAGCCTCAGAAACAACTCGGACATCATAATCAAACAGCCTGCAAAGGAAGTGCTGTCGTCATCATGAATCGGTCGGAGTATGAACAAGAGGCGGCTACGCAGCTCTCCAACACCACATTCTACAAGCCATTACCCTCTGATCCCACTGAGGATTACCAAAAGAAACTATCCCATCTGCTCAAGAAACTCCCTGAAAAAGCACAAGAGCAAATCCACAAAAACACACCCCTAGAGGACCGACCAGAGGTATTCTATCTGCTACCCAAGATCCATAAACCTGGAAATCCTGGATGCCCCATCATCTCAGGCATTGGCACCCTGACAGCAGGATTGTCTGGCTATGTATGTCTGTCCCTCCTCAGGCCCTACGCGACCAGCACTCCTCGCTATCTTCGAGACACCACTGACTTCTTGAGGAAACTACAGTCCATCGGTGGTCTTCCTGAAAACACCATCCTAGCCACTATGGATGTAGAACAATATTCCACACAAAGATGGACAACAAGCCAACAGGAACAGTATCCCCGATAATGTCACGGCAAACCTGGTGGCTTGAACTTTGTGACTTTGTCCTCACCCATAACTATTTCATATTTGGGGACAATGTACACCTTCAAATCAGTGGCACTGCTATGGGTACCCACATGGCCCCACAGTATGCCAACATTTTTATGGCTGACTTAGAACAACACTTCCTCAGCTCTCGTCCCCTAATGCCCCTACTCTACTTGACATCTTCATCATCTGGACCCATGGAAAAGAAGCCCTTGATTTCACCATGATTTCAACAATTTCCATCCCATCATCAACCTCAGCCTGGACCAGTCCACACAAGAGATCCACTTCCTGGACACTACAGTGCTAATAAGCAATGGTCACATAAACAAAACCCTATACCGGAAATCTACTGACTTACCTACATGCCTCCAGTTTCATTCAGACCACACCACACCACACGATCCATTGTCTACAGCCAAGCTCTATGATACAACCGCATTTGCTCCAAATCCTCAGACAGAGACAAACACCGACAATATCTCTATCAAGCGTTCTTACAACTACAATACCCACCTGCTGAAGGGAAGAAACAGATTGACAGAGCCAGAAGAGTACCCAGAAGTTACCTACTACAGGACAGGCCCAACAAAAAAAGTAACAGAACGCCACTAGCTGTCACCTTCAGCCCCCATCTAAAACCTCTCCAGCGCATCATCAAGGATCTACAACCTATCCTGAAGGACGACCCATCACTCTCACAGATCTTGGGAGACAGGCCAGTCCTTGCTTACAGACAGCTCCTCAACCTGAAGATGATATATGCCATCATGTGCCAGCAATGCCCCTCTGCCATGTACATTGGCCAAACCGGACAGTCTCTACGTAAAAGAATAAATGGACACAAATCAGATGTCAAGAATTATAACATTCGAAAACCAGTCGGAGAACACTTCAATCTCTCTGCTCACTTGATTACAGACCTAAAAGTCGCAATATTACAACAAAAAACTTCAAAAACAGACTCCAACGAGAGACTGCTGAATTGGAATTAATTTGCAAACTGGACACCATTAAATTAGGCTAGAATAAAGACTGAGAGTGGATGAGTCATTACACAAAGTAAAACTATTTCCCTATGCTTATTTTCCCCTCTACTGTTCCTCACAGGTTCTTGTCAACTGCTGGAAATGGCCCACCTTGATTATCACTAGAAAAGGTTTTTTTTTTCCTTCTCTCCTGCTGGTAATAGCTCACCTTACCTGATCACACTCGTTAGAGTGTGTATGGTAACACCCATTGTTTCATGTTCTCTGTGTATATAAAATCGTCATACTGTATTTTCCACTGCATGCATCCGATGAAGTGGGCTGCAGCCCATGAAAGCTTATGCTGAAATAAATGTGTTAGTCTCTAAGGTGCCACAAGTCCTCCTGTTCTTTTTGTCTGTGTTGTTGTTGTTCTCTCAGCTGGAGAGACACAGAGAGCAGCAGGGTATGCTGTAAAGCTTGGACCAGGTATGAAAAGTCATCAGCATCATACCTAGAAATCAGCCATTTGGAACCACAGATATGCAAGTAGAACAGGAAACGTTTAGTTTAGACGTGATCAGGTTTATCTCTTTATTTTGGGCTTCTGGATTCCTCTGTGCTAAACAAGGTGTTTTTGTAACCTTTAAGCTGGACCCCAAGAACGCCATTCTTGGTGCTGAATCCTTGCAGCTGCTCTTTTAATATCTAGCAACAGCCTGATTTGCCACATGTTCTTTCTTTCTTTCTTTCTTAATAACATTTACCTTTTTAAAGAACATGCTTGGATTTCTGTGTCTTAAGAGGTCTGTGCACATGTTTTTCAGTTAGTTGGTGGCAACAGCGGATTTCTTTTTCTTTTCCTTTTCTCAGCTCTTTTCCGGAGGCGGGGGGGAAAGAGCTTGGGGGTACCCCACAGGAAGGAATTCCCAAGTGCGCCTTCCTGGGCTCTCAAAGGGGTTCTGCACTTGGGTGGTGGCAGCATTGACCAACCCAAGGCCAGTGGGATCTGTAACCTTGGGAGTTTAATACAAGCCTGAAGTGGCCAGTATTATTTTTTAGAGACCTTGTGGATCCCCATCTTCTGCGCTCGAAGTGCCTGAGTGGGGAATCAGCCTTGACAGCATCCCAGATGGGGAAGTTCCCCATTAGCCTGGCTCCCCAGACCAGGAGAGATTGGCCCAGGGCAGTATCCAAAGCCCAGTGATACTAACGCCCACAGTGACGGTACTACAGCATGGGTCAAACTTCACAGGCCCCAGAGCCTTGGTACCTCCTCTCCCCGCAAGAGGAAGAGACGAACCAAAAATAGTTCCCAGAAATGATGTACACAGCCAAGTGACTTGCAAAAGCAGAGAACATAAAGGGGTTAGGTCATCGTCTGCCTGTGCGTAGATCAGGGGCTGGAGCCAGGACTCCTGGGTTCTCTCCCTTGCTCCGGGAGAGAAGTGGGGTCTAGTGGGTAGACCAGGGGACTGGAGCCAGGACTCCTGGGTTCTCTCCCTAGATGTGCGGCTTCCAGGGCAAGTCGCGGCCTCTCTTTGTGCCTCTCTCCCCGGCCGCGGACGGGGCAGGGACGCTGTGGCGGGGCCGGGGTTCCTGCGGTCACGGCCCGCGCAGGGAGCGCGGCGGCGGGTTCATTCACTCCCTCCACACAGGGGTTCAAGGCCCGGGCCCGCAGACACGGGACCGGCCCCGCCAAGGCGCCGCGGGGCGGTCTCCGGCCGGGGGCTGCGGGGGTCGGACGGGAGGCGCTGACGGGGCCGGGGGCGGCGGGGATAATGGGGGGGGCTGGGAGCGCCCGGCCCGAGCTGTGCCCCCCGCTCACGCCGACCGCCCCCAGCAGGGGCAGCGGCCCCCGGCTCCAGCCCCGGGCGGGGACCAGCGGGCTCCGGGGAGGCGGGGCGGGGCCGGGCCGGGCGGAGCGAATCGCTGCCCCGGTCCCCGCGGCCGCGGCCGCGTCCCCCCAGCGCCAAACTCCCCGCCTCAGACTGTCCTGCCCCGCCGCGTTCTGCCCAGCGACCGGTGACGCAGGCGGGCCTGTGCGTCGCTATTGGCGGGATGTTCCCTCCCCCCAGCCAATCCCTGCCGCGGGGCGGTTCCCTCGGGAGGGGGCGGGACTCGGAAGGGGCGGGGCCGGGGCCGGGGCCGGGGCCGGGCCTGGACAGGCCGAGGCGAGGCGTTCTGCCCAGCGACCAGTGACGAAGACGGGTCTCCGCGTCGCTATTGGTGGGATGTTCCCCTCTCAGCCAATCCCTGCAGACTAGAGGCTCTCACGGCCAGGAGCTGGCTCAGCGCCCCGGGGAGCTGTGGGTCCCGGCGCCGCGTCCGGCCGCGCAGCTCGGGGGGTCCGGGCATGGCCCTAGCGCTGCGCCTGCTGCTGCTGCTGGGGGCCGCCGCCCTGCCGGGGGGCCGCTCCCGTGAGTGCCGGGGGGAGACCCCGGGCCGGGGTGCGGGGAGGGGGGAGACCCCGGGCCGGGGGGGGGGGTGCGGGGAGGGGGGAGCTGGGTGTCGGGGGGGGCAGCCGGGCCGGGGGGAGCTGGGTGCCGGGCCGGGGGGTGCGGGGAGGGAGGAGCTGGGTGTCGGGGGGGGGCAGCCGGGCCGGGGGGTGCGGGGAGGGGGGAGCGGGGTATCGGGGGGGGCAGCCGGGCCGGGGGGTGCGGGGAGGGGGGAGCTGGGTGTCGGGGGGGGCAGCCGGGCCGGGGGGGGTGCGGGGAGGGGGGAGCTGGGTGTCGGGGGGGGCAGCCGGGCCGGGGGGGGTGTCGGGGGGGGCAGCCGGGCCGGGGGGGGGTGCGGGGAGGGGGGAGCTGGGTGTCGGGGGGGGCAGCCGGGCCGGGGGGGTGCGGGGGGGGGCAGCCGGCCCGGGGGGTGCGGGGAGGGGGGAGCTGGGTGTCGGGGGGGGCAGCCTGGCCGGGGGGTGCCGGGGGGGGCAGTTCTGGGCTCTGCGTTCAGAGGTGTCGGGAGACCCCCCCGCGCCCTCCCCCCCGGCACTGAGCTGTCGCTGACAGGGATCAGTGACGTTGCTATAGTGACCGGGGGGGGGTCCTGGCCCCCTTGTGCCCGGCGCTGCCGGGACAATGTGCCGGGGGGGCTGAGCGCCCCTGACCCGAGCAGTGACCCCGGCATCTCACGCCGACCGCCCCCAGCCGGGTGTGCGGCCCCGCTCGGACCGGCACCCATGGGTGCTGCACCCACGGACAAGCCCCTCGCGGCCCCGTGAGGCTCCCGGCTGCGGGGAGTCCCCGGGGCCAGGCGCTGCCCAGGCTGGGTCTCTGCCGCGTCTCCGGGCCGGGCGGGGCTCTCAGACCCAAGCCCTGTGGGAAGAGCCCGGCTGACAGAGGGGGGTAAATTGACCCCCATGGCCCAGGGTTCAGTGACGGGACTCTCGGGCTGTTCATGGCTCCCAGAAAGTGCTTCAGTTTGACCCCCAGGGCCTGGACTCCTGAGCCTGGCTTGTCCTCGGCTAAGTGGGGCTGAGCTGTGTCCGCCCCCGTCTTCTCGCACCCCCAGTCAGCCATGGGCCTGGGCGGCGGGTGGGTGGGTGTGGGGCCCCCTCTTCAGGGGAGGCAAGCCCTCAGCCTGCCCCTTCTGCTTGTGCCCCTCCCCCAGCGGCCGGGGCCACGAGTCCCCCTCGGCCGGAGGAGTCTGGGGCCAGCCCATGCCCTGAGTCTCTGCCCTGTCCCCCACCCCACCTGCCTGGAGCTGCCCCGGGCCAGCCAAGCAGCAACTCCCCTCCCCAGACCCCAACCCCTGAAGCCCCTTGCTCTCCTCCGGCAGAAGTATTTGCTGTGCCCCATGCAGGTTCCTGGGCAGCCGAGGAGTCGGGTTTGCTACTCGGCTTCCGGGAGTCCAGGGAGGTCACTGATGAACCCAGGAAGCTGAAGAGCACATCCAGCCTCCTCAGCCCCCCGGCATTGCATGGGAGATAATAAAGCAAAAACTTCCCTCCACAATCCTGCAACTGGGGGTCTGGCGGCAGCGGCAGGGGAAGGCGGAGCCTCCACTGGCCTATTATACCCGCCACGCCTGCCCATGGCAATGGGTCATATCTGTCGTGGATGCACATCTTTAGAGGTGTCATCCTAGGGAAGAGATGTTAACCCCCTTTCTGTCTCTGGCTGCGTGTTGGTGCCACGGGGGTGTGTGTGTGGGGGGAAAATTTTGGAGCCCCTGGAAATGTGCATTAATCAGGTCTTAGTTTGGGCGTGAGCTCCCGTTGCAGAGAACAGAACAGGTGCTGCGTTTGTGCTGTTAGGATGTCCTGTAGCTGCCGGATAAAGAGCTTCCGGATCCCATTGAGGGTGGGATGAGGAGAGGGGAAGGCACATCCTGCTTTTCCAGGCATGGATTTGAATCTTCCTTGTTCTCCATGAGGCAGCGACAGAGCCTCCTGCACTGGTTTAACTAAACCAGTTTAACTCACACCTTAACTTAAACTGGTGTGAATTTGTGGGTAGAGAAGGCCACGGTTTTAACAATGAAGTTTAAACAGTTGGAATAAACTTTTTAGGGCTGTTTTACATGTAGTGTTTGTACTATTTTTACACCAATCACTTAGGCTGTGTCTACGGTGCACACCTTACAGTGGCCCAGCCGCTGTAAGGCACGCAGTGTGGCCGCTCTTTGTTGGCAGGAAAGAGCTCTCCCGCTGACAAAATAAAACCACCCCCAATGAGGGGCAGTAGCTTTGTTGTTGGGAGAGCGTCTCCCTTCTACAAAGCGCTGTCCCTACCGGTGCTTTTCATCGGTAAAACTTTTGTGGGTTGGGGTGTGTGTTTTTTTCACACCCACCGATGAAAGTGCAGTGTGGATATAGCTTTAGTGTGGACACAGTTATACTCAAGGCTTAAATTGTCATAGGAGTATTTCCCGGAGCCCCCAGGCCTCCCCCACATTCAACAGCATCAGGCTGGAGTCAAGGTTTGAAAATATTTACTGGAGCTCCGCTCCTGCTGAATGTAAACCCTGGTTATACGGATACAGATTATTCCCCTACATTTACTGGTGTAAAGCATGGCTGTACCGATAGCACTGCACTTGCCGTAGGGATTTTAATTATTTTGAGGGACTAAAACTCTTTTGGTTTTGAACCGATTTAAGTATTTGGGTGAAAAGAAACAAACAACCAAATTCAATATTTTAAAGCCAAAGAAAAACGGTGTGGAGCTGGCCTCAGCGTAGGGTTGCCAACCCTCCACGAATGTCCTGGTGTCTCCAGGAATTAAAGGTTAATCTGCAATTAAAGATTGTGTCCTGTGATGAAACCTCCAGGAATGTGTCCAACCAGAACTGACCATTATGATGAGCTTAATGTGTTCGGGGCAGGGACTGTCCCTTGCTCTGTCTGCACAGCCCCAGCATGGTTAAAGCTGGGCTGTGCTACCATGACATGAAATAATAATTCTTTCCCCTCTCATATTCTCGGGTTACACGCCCGCCCCTCAAGTTCTCCAGCTCACTGTCGAGTCTTTCACAAAAAAACAGGGCCAAGAAGACGGGCCTTTCTAGTGGGAAAAGCAAGCCAATTTAAAAAAATAAAGCTCCCTGCTATCCTCATCCTCAGCAAATGAGAGATGACAGGTCGGTTGGCCATAGGCTACGAAGGGCCTCACAGCTGAAAATAGGCAGCTTCTTTTTGATGAGAAGGAGGAGCCAGTGGAGAGAGGCAAAGAGAGAAGTGACATAGTCAGATCAAGGAGCTAGGAAACGATCTTTTCAGCATCTTCTGAAGGGATCTGAGTGGGCTAAGTCTGCGTTTGTCAAGGCCAGAGAAAAGGATGTTGTAGCAGTTGAGACACGAGATGCTGAGAGCCTGGGCGAGAGGTTTAGCTGTGGGGGTGGATAGGAAAGGCAGTGTCTTAAAGATGCTCTGCAGAAAGAGTCAGCAAGATTTAGGCATAACCTGGATGTGAGGACCTAGAGAGAGCTCCAAGTCAAAGATGAAACCCAGGTTACGGTCCTGAGTGGCCGGCAGGATGGTGACGTTGTCCACAGTGACTGACAAAGGAGGTAGAAGGGAGGTCTTGGGAGGAAGATTGGGAACTCTGTTTTAACCACATTGAGCTTGAGCTGATGACGAGAAAGCCACAAGGAGATGTCAGAGAGACAGGCCAAGATTTTAGTTTGTGCCGAAAGAGACAGATCGGAAGTGGATCGGTAGATCTGTGAGTCATCAGCATGGAGATGGTAGTTGAATTTGTGTTTGCAGATGACTTTGTCCAGAGATAAGGTGTAGAGGGAGAAGAGAAGGGGACCATGACAAAACCCCATAGAAAGCTGGAGGGGGATGAGGAACATCCTCTGATGGACATGGTGAAGGAGTGATTAGAGAGGTCAGAGTAGACCCAGGAGGGGACAGAGATAAAGAAGCCAAGGGGGACAAGATTTCAAGAAGAGCCTGGCAAATGATGTCAGAGGCGGCTGGCAAGCCAAGGAAGGTGAGGATGGAGCACTGATTTTGAGTCTTAGTTAGGAAGAGTCATTAGAGACTTTGGCAGGAGCGATTTCCCTGGAGTGCCAGGGGTGGAAGCCGGGGTGGGGAGGGTCTTGGAGGGAATGGAGGACAGGAACTCCAGACAGCAGTTGCAGAGGCACATTCAATGAGTTGAGAGATGAAAGGGAGGTGGGGCTGTAGCTAGAGAGGCAAACCGAATCAAGGGTCTTTACGATGGAAGGTGCTGAAGTGTGTTCATATTGTGAGGGGGAAAGAGCCAGAGGAGAGTGAGAGGTTAAAGAGATGAGTAAGGGAGGGAGGAGAGCGGGTGTGAGGGAGATCAGGAGATGGGATGGGGTCTGTGGGGTGAGTGGAGGGGTTAGGAGGAGAGCAGATGGAAAAATGTCCACATCTGCAAGGGAGAGGGAGGTAGGAATTGAAGGAAGGGAAGGAGAGGGGAGGAGGACTGTCATGTTTTATTGTCATGGATACACATGACTGGTGCTGTCAAACATAAGAACGGCCACACTGCGTCAAACAAAGGTCCGTTTAGCTCAGTATCCTGTCTTCCGACAGTGGCCAATGCCAGGTGCCCCAGAGGGAATGAACAGACAGTGTAATCATCAAATGATCCATCCTGTCACCCATAGGGACACCATTCCTGCCCATCCTGGCTAATAGCCATCAATGGACCTATCCTCCATGAATTTATCTAGTTCTCTTTTGAACCCTTTAAACCCTGTTTAAACCCTTGGCCTTCACGACATCTTCTGCCAAAGAGTTCCACAGGTTAACTGTGCGTTGTGTGAAGAAATACTTCCTTTTGTTTGTTTTAAATCTAATGCCTATTAATTTCATTTGGTGACCCGTAGTTCCTATGTTATGAGAACGAATTGTTATTTACTCCTTATTTACTTTCTCCACGCCAGTCATGATTTTATAGACCTCTATCATATCCTCCCTTAGTGATCTCTTTTCCAAGCTGAAAAGTTCCAGTCTTATTAATCTCTTCTCATACAGAAGCCATTCCATACCCTTCGTTATTTTTGTTGCCCTTTTCTGAACCTTTTCCAATTCCAGTATATCTTTTTTGAGATGGGGTCACCACATCTGCATGGAGTATTCAAGATGTGGGCATCTTGTGGATTTATATAGAGGCAATATGATATTTTCTATCCTCTTATCTATCCCTTTCTTAATGATTTGATTTTTTGACTGTTGCTGCACATTGAGTGGATGTTTTCAGAGAACTATCCACAATGACGCCAAGATCTTTCTTGAGTGGTAACAGCTAATTTAGACCCCGTCATTTGATATGTGTAGTTGGGATTCTATTTTCCAGTGTGCATTACTTTGCAATTCTCAACATGGAATTTGATCTGCCATTTTGTTGTCCAGTCACCCAGTTTTGAGAGATCCTTTTGTAGCTCTTCACAGTCTGCCTTGGACTTAACTTTCTTGAGTAGTTTTGTATCATCTGAAAATTTTGCCACCTCACTGTTTACCCCTTTTTCCAGATCATTTATGAATACGTTGAATTGGACTGGTCCCACTACAGATCCCTGGGGGACACCACTGTTTACCTCTCTCCATTCTGAAAACTGGCCATTTATTTCTGCCCTTTGTTTCCTATCTTTTAAGTAGCTACCAGTTGGTGAGAGGACCTTCCCTCTTATCCCATGACAGCTTACTTTGCTTAAGAACCTTTGCTGAGGGACCTTGTCAAGGCTTTGTGAAAATCCAAGTACACTGTACCACTGGATCCCCCTTGTCCACATGCTTGCTGACCCCCTCAAGGAATTCTAGTAGGTTGGTGAGGCATGATTTCCCCTTACAAAAATCGTGCTGACTCTTCCCCAACAAATTATGTTCATCTGTGCGTTTGACAATTCTGTTCTTTACTGTAGTCAACCAATTTGCCTGGTACTGAAGTCAAGTTTACCGGCCTATAATTACTGTGATCACCTCTGGAGTCCTTTTTTAAAATTGGTGTTACGTTAGCTATTCTCCAGTCATCTGGTACAGAAGCTGATTTAAATGATAGGTTACAGACTACAGTTAGTAGTTCTGCAATTTCACATTTGAGTTCCTTCAGAATTCTTGGGTGAATACCATCTGGTCCTAGTGACTTATTGCTGTTTAGTTTATCAATTTGTTCCAAAACCACCAGAAATGATACCTCAATCTGGGACAGTTCCTCAGATCTGTCACCTAAAAAGAATGGCTCAAGTTTGGGAATCTTCCTCACATCCTCAGCCATGATGACTGATGGAAAGAATTCATTTAGTTTCTCCGCAATGGCCTTATCGTCACTGAGTGCTCTTTTAGCATCTCGATTGTCCAGTGGCCCCACTGGTTGATTAGCCGGCTTCCTGCTTCTGATGTACTAAAAAAAATTTTTTTCGCTATTACTTTTTGAGTCTTTAACAAGCTGTTGTTCAAATTCTTTTTTAGCCTTCCTAATTATATTTTACACTTTAATTTGCCAGAGTTTATGGTCCTTTCTATTTTCCTCACTAGGATTTAAGTTTCACTTTTTAAAGGATGCCTTTTTGCCTCTCACTGCTTCTTTTACTATGTTTAGCCATGGTGGCACTATTTGGTTCTCTTACTATGTTTTTTAATTAATTTTAAGTATACATTTAAATTGAGCCTCTATTATGGTGTCTTTAAAAAGTTTCCATGCAGCTTGCAGGGATTTCACTTTTGGAGCTGTGTCTTTTAATTTCTGTTTAACTAACACAGCTCTGGAACAGTTCCTGGGGTGATCCGTTCAGTGTGTCAATCCCCTTAGGGTCATGCACTCTCACTGGGGTAAGCTGCTTGGCTTCATCGCCTCCTGGAACTGAACTTCAGAGCCTTCAACACCCTGCTTCATGCCGTGAGCTCCCCTCAGGGAGAGCACCTGAACTAGACTCCTGGGGAAGGCTCCCTGCGACTTCCTGACTCTGGAGTGACTCTCAGCCAGTGTTGTAAAAACAGGAGGGTTTATTAGGTGACTAGAGCACAGTGTAGAACATCCTTAGTTAACATAGAGAACAGAAAGTGACAGCAAAGTCCATCTGGGTCTGACCAGGACCAAGAGCTCTCTCTTTAGTTCCAATCCAGAAGCTTCTCCTCCTTCCAACAGCCCACACTTAGCCCTGAGAGGCCCCCTCCTTAGTCTTTTGTTCTTGTTCCTGGCAAACATTGTCACCTGGCCTCCTCCTCAGCCTTTTGCTTTCCAGCTGATCCTGGAACTGGGGAACAGAGGGTCAGATGGGCCATCACCTTAGAAGCTGAAGTTATGGAGGACGAGTGTGGGAGGCTGGAAGGGAGAGCCGTGGTGGGGACCAGAGAGGGCTGACAAGGGGAGGAGCTGGGTGGATGGCAGATGACAGCAGCGTGGAGGGGAGAACAGAGAAATTAGGTGCAGGGCTGGGCAAAAGAAGAGATGGAGTGAGGAGGGGAGAGGGAGGGACTGGGGAAGAGAGTCCAGGAGAGCTGGCTGTATTTCAAGGAATCCCTGTTGAGGTTACAGGGACAAACCATCCCGATGAGTCGAAAGAATAGTAAACATGGCAGGCGACCAGCTTGGCTTAATGGTGAAATCCTAGCGGATCTTAAACATAAAAAAGAAGCTTACAAGAAGTGGAAGGTTGGACATACGACCAGGGAAGAGTATAAAAATATTGCTCGGGCATGTAGGAAAGATATCAGGAGGGCCAAATCGCACCTGGAGCTGCAGCTGGCAAGAGATGTCAAGAGTAACAAGAAGGGTTTCTTCAGGTATGTTGGTAACAAGAAGAAAGCCAAGGAAAGTGTGGGCCCCTTACTGAATGAGGGAGGCAACCTAGTGACAGAGGATGTGGAAAAAGCTAATGTACTCAATGCTTTTTTTGCCTCTGTTTTCACTAACAAGGTCAGCTCCCAGACTGCTGCGCTGGGCATCACAAAATGGGGAAGAGATGGCCAGCCCTCTGTGGAGATAGAGGTGGTTAGGGACTATTTAGAAAAGCTGGATGTGCACAAGTCCATGGGGCCGGACGAGTTGCATCCGAGAGTGCTGAAGGAATTGGCGGCTGTGATTGCAGAGCCCTTGGCCATTATCTTTGAAAACTCGTGGCGAACGGGGGAAGTCCCGGATGACTGGAAAAAGGCTAATGTAGTGCCAATCTTTACAAAAGGGAAGAAGGAGGATCCTGGGAACTACAGGCCGGTCAGCCTCACCTCAGTCCCTGGAAAAATCATGGAGCAGGTCCTCAAAGAATCAATCCTGAAGCACTTACATGAGAGGAAAGTGATCAGGAACAGTCAGCATGGATTCACCAAGGGAAGGTCATGCCTGACTAATCTAATCGCCTTTTATGATGAGATTACTGGTTCTGTGGATGAAGGGAAAGCAGTGGATGTATTGTTTCTTGACTTTAGCAAAGCTTTTGACATGGTCTCCCACAGTATTCTTGTCAGCAAGTTAAGGAAGTATGGGCTGGATGAATGCACTATAAGGTGGGTAGAAAGCTGGCTAGATTGTCGGGCTCAACGGGTAGTGATCAATGGCTCCATGTCTAGTTGGCAGCCGGTGTCAAGTGGAGTGCCCCAGGGGTCAGTCCTGGGGCCGGTTTTGTTCAATATCTTCATAAATGATCTGGAAGATGGTGTGGATTGCACTCTCAGCAAATTTGCAGATGATACTAAACTGGGAGGAGTGGTAGATACGCTGGAGGGGAGGGATAGGATACAGAAGGACCTAGACAAATTGGAGGATTGGGCCAAAAGAAATCTGATGAGGTTCAATAAGGATAAGTGCAGTGTCCTACACTTAGGATGGAAGAATCCAATGCACCGCTACAGACTAGGGACCGAATGGCTAGGCAGCAGTTCTGCGGAAAAGGACCTAGGGGTGACAGTGGACGAGAAGCTGGATATGAGTCAGCAGTGTGCCCTTGTTGCCAAGAAGGCCAATGGCATTTTGGGATGTATAAGTAGGGGCATAGCGAGCAGATCGAGGGACGTGATCGTTCCCCTCTATTCGACACTGGTGAGGCCTCATCTGGAGTACTGTGTCCAGTTTTGGGCCCCACACTACAAGAAGGATGTGGATAAATTGGAGAGAGTCCAGCGAAGGGCAACAAAAATGATTAGGGGTCTAGAGCACATGACTTATGAGGAGAGGCTGAGGGAGCTGGGATTGTTTAGTCTGCAGAAGAGAAGAATGAGGGGGGATTTGATAGCTGCTTTCAACTACCTGAAAGGGGGTTCCAAAGAGGATGGCTCTAGACTGTTCTCAATGGTAGCAGATGACAGAACGAGGAGTAATGGTCTCAAGTTGCAATGGGGGAGGTTTAGATTGGGTATTAGGAAAAACTTTTTCACTAAGAGGGTGGTGAAACACTGGAATGCGTTACCTAGGGAGGTGATAGAATCTCCTTCCTTAGAGGTTTTTAAGGTCAGGCTTGACAAAGCCCTGGCTGGGATGATTTAACTGGGAATTGGTCCTGCTTCGAGCAGGGGGTTGGACTAGATGACCTTCTGGGGTCCCTTCCAACCCTGATATTCTATGATTCTATGGAAGCAGCAGGAACAGGAGAGGAGAAGCCTCCGTCCCATCATGGTCTGATCCCAGGCGAGTGGGAGGGGAGAGGCCACTGCAGGGCAGTGTCAGAGGGAGGGAGCCCAGCCTCTGAGAGGCAGGAGTGGGATCAGACTCTGCTCCATGCTGTCCCTGTTGCTCCCGGGCTAAATCCATAAAGGGGCTAAGGTGCCTAAATCCCAGAATCAGACCACTAGGATTCACAGAATCTCCTCCCACTCGGCTGCTGCTGAGCACGGTAGGTCCCTGAACTCACTTGGCACCTACAGTTGTGCATTAACAGTTCCCTTGGGACCTGTGTTCCTGTGCCCTGCAGCCTCCTGCTAGGCTCCTGGATGCCTGGGCCCCAGAGTGATGCATGGGCCCAGATGACAGATGTCCTCCGTCCTTGTCTGGGGGCCCGATGCGGTGGGGGTGCTCAGGCTGCTTGCTGGATCGAACCCACACATGAACTCACACAACAGTGTGGGAGGAGCCCAGTGGTTTGGACATTGCCTAGGGTGTGAGAAACTCCTGGTTCCAGGCCCCCTCTGCCTGCTGGGGAGACTGGATTTGACCAGCCCTCTTACTAACATTCAGTGGGGGGATTTTCGTTGCTAGCTCCCAGTACCAAAAGGGGGAGGGTCGATGGGAAATCAAGACCCTGAGACTGACAGTCCCAGGGTCAATGGGGAGAGGCCAATGCTCCAGGTCAGCCTAATTGACAGGGCGGGCAGGCTAATCAGGGAGTCAGGAGGCCGGGGGTCCCATCCTCCCTGTGAGCTGGAATTGCCTGGGTCCAATGGAGTGGGGCCGAGCCAAGGAGAGAGCAGGGGCCCAAGCTGAGCTGGGGAGCAGAGCCAGCCAGAGGGGCCAGAAAAGCAGGTCTGAGCTGGGAGCAGTGTCACAGAAACAGCCCTCAGAGCAGACCTGTCCTGGGGGGAGAGCTGCAGCCATCGAGCCAGAGACACAGCCCAGGGAGAGCAGATCCTGTGCTGGGAGCAGGGCTGCAGCCACAGAGCCAGAGACACAGCCCAGGGAGAGCAGATCCTGTGCTGGGAGCAGGGCTGCAGCCACAGAGCCAGAGACACAGCCCAGGGAGAGCAGATCCTGTGCTGGGAGCAGGGCTGCAGCCACAGAGCCAGAGGGGCCGGAGCAGCAGCCCAGGGGGCTGGAGGCAGAGCAGCAGCATCAGTGCTGAGGCAGAGTGGAGCTGGAGCTAGAACAGTGGGGCTGGGGCTGGAGCTAGAGCCGCGTATGGTGAGCAACTGGGGCCAGCCAAGGGGGGACCATGGGCAAAGGGGCACAGCACAGAAAGACACCCCCAGCCAAGGATCCTTGCAGGCCAGACTGGGAGGGGGCTGATGCTGGGAAGAAGGGTCCCACCGCCCAAAGTCCGGAGATGTGTGGCCACCACCAGAGCAAGTGTCCAACCCGCAGCATCCCTGCAGCACAGCCAGGGCCTGAGCAGGGGGCCTGGGACTTACAAGGAGCAGACTGTGAAGTGCCCTGACGTTCCAGAGGCACTGTTTGTGATGTTCCCTGCCACAGAGCGGGGTGATGTGTTTTTCTTTAACCTTTCCCATTTTTCCTTATTCTTTTTTAAATTAATTGTCGATTAAACAGCTTATATTTGCTTTAAATTGTCTGTAATGATCAGTGGGTCAGGGACTTGCCCAGTGCAGAGAGAGTACCCCAGAGTACTAACCCCTGTCCTAGGTGACCACAGCAGGGTTGGGGGTCGAGCCCCCCAGGAATCCTGGGCCCAGCCTTGTTGGGGTTACGAGGACTCTGCCAGGTAGGAGAGTGGAAGGGGAGTCCTCAAGGGCAGGGAGGCCTCTGGCTAAAGGAAGTGGGAGCGAGGACTCAGATCCTTTCAGTAGCCCACTTCAGTGGGGTAGTGCAGAATCCAGGAAAGTTCCCACGATAGCGGGACCATTCCCCCGCTTACAATTACTCAGGTGAGTGAGGGCTCCACGGGGGCTGTGTGAGTGAGTGAGGGTGCACACTGAGAGTCTGCCAGGTCTGAGACTAAATATCCCCTGAGACACTGAGGAATTGACAGGACCAAACAAGGCATCAGCCTGTGTCAGCCTGATCCCCAGGCCCCAAACCCCAGATATGTGTGTAACTCCCCTGAGCCGTGTCTGATGTCAATGTGATGCTCACTGGAGTGAAGGGATCAGGGGTTCAGTGGCTGCAGCCCCTCCCCACCCCCTGCTTTGGCCCTGGTCCTGCCTGTGGATCTGTGAGGTAAACCCGACTGTAGGGACGGGTGATCAGCCTGTGAGCTCCATGGGGCAGGGCCCATGCAGTGACTGGCACAACAGGGGGCCTGGTCCCAACAGGGGACCTAGGGTGCAGCCACAGCATGAATAAGTTAAGTCCAAAGCAGACTGCAAAGAGTTACAAATGGATCTTGCAAAACTGGGTGACTGGACAACAAAATCGCAGATGAAATTCAGTGTGGATAAATGCAAAGTAATACACTGGAAAACATAGTCCCAACTACACATATCAAATGATGAGATCTAAATTAGTTGTTACCATTCAAGAAAGAGATCTTGGAGTCATAGGGGATAGTTCTCAGAAAACATTCACTCAACGTGCAGCGGCAGTCAAAAAAATGAACAGAATGTTGGGAATCATTAGGAAAGGGATAGATAATAAGACAGAAAATATCATATTGCCTCTCTATAAATCCATGGTATGCCCACACCTTGAATACTGCATGCAGATGTGGTTGCCCTGTTACCCAGGGTTCTTTCAACCCAAAGCTCTTGGTAACTTTTACTCTGTGTGAGGTGGTGTCAGGAAATAAATCAGGGGAGACATGGCTGGCCGACCAATAGATGGCGGCACAAACAGGACAACACAAGAGTGCTTTCACTTAAAGCTAAACTTTACTTCGTCTCAAGTACTTATACACACCTCCACAACAGGTTAGTAAAACACTCCCAACCCTCGATAATTACCAAAGCTGAGTGTGGCTCTCGAGTGGCACAGTGGCAGCCGAAGCTGAGCGTGGCTCTCGAGTGGCACAGCGGCAGCCCGTCTGCTAGTGGGGAACACGAGATGCAGCCAGAGGGAGAGTCCAGTCCTGAAGAGTCCCACCACCTCAAACTTTTCCCCCTTATTTATACATTAGTAATAGAATGACATGTCCCTTAAAGCAAACTTGTTAAGCAAGCAGTTCCAATGGGCAAGCAAGAGGCTCCTTCTGATTATCGATTAACCAGGTGCAGGTTTTTCCAGAGTTTGCAGCCTTGAGGCCCATTCCTGGGGCACATCCTGCTCTTCTAAGTTGCATGTACCAGCAACTACAACACAGTTCTTATCAGGAAGGACACGGGGTCAAGCTACCCTCTCTATGGCACCCAACCCCCCCCCCCCCCCCCGCTTGGTTAAGCTAAACCTGCTGACTTGGCTGCTTTTAGCAATAAGCCATAGTGGTTTCAGGCACTTTACTGGTTTGCCAAAGTCTCCCCGTACAGCCCCATCTCAAAAAAGATATATTGGAATTGGAAAGGGTTCAGAAAAGGGCAACAAAAATGACTAGGGGTAAGGAACGGTTGCCGTATGAGGAGAGATTAATAAAACTGGAACTTTTCAGCTTAGAAAAGAGAGAACTAAGGGGGGTTATGATAACGGTATATAAAATCATGACTAAAGCTATGGTTTTTCACAGAGGCCACAGAAGTCATGGAATTCATGACTTCCAGCAATCTCTGTGACTTCAGACTGCAATGGCCAGGATCTGCGAGCTATTAGCCAAGATGGGCAGGGATGGTGTCCCTAGCCTGTGTTTGCCAGAGGCTGGGAATGGGTGACAGGGTGTTCATTTGATGTTCATTCCCTCTGAAGCACCTGGCACTGGCCACTGTTGGAAGGCAGGATGTTGGGCTAGACAGACCTTTGATCTGATTCAGTATGGCCATTCTTATGTTCTTAATAAATTATAGTAAATTATGTAAATAGCTGGGGCCCTGGCTCCCACCTGCAGCTTGGACACTTCCCCCTAACCCTCCCCCTCCCCCCAGCTTCAGCTTCTGCCCCCCAGCCCCTCTCCTACGCCACACTCCCCCATAACATCCCACTCCTGCTCCTCACCCCCACTTCCAGCCCTGCCCTTTCTCCTGGGCCCCCTTTCCTTCTTCTCACTCCCTTCAGCCCCCGTACCCCCAATACACTCTCCCCATCTGCTCCCCTACTCCTCACACACACTCCAGCCCCCCGTACTTCCTCTGCCCCTCTTCAGCCCTGACCCCCCCCGCCCCCCCCCGGCTTTCACCTCCTACCCTGACCCCTCTTTCTCCCTGGACAGGCTGTTGTGTGGGTCCATCCCCAGGTCTCCCTCCCACAGGAGCATTCCTGAGACCTGGTGCTACTTCTCTCATATTGTCAGGAGCTTCGATCTGACCCCCTCCCCTCCCCAATCTTCCCCTCCCTTAGGCCTGCACTCCACGCGCATATACAACACAGTGGTGTCGGAGCCCGGCCCGGGGCTGCCCTGGTACAGCGCTGCTGGCTACGTGGATGATCAGCTCTTCGTGGACTACACCAGCGAGAAGCGGAGGGTGGAGCCCCACACAGAATGGATGGCGCGGAACGTGGACCCACAGCACTGGGATGAGCAGACCTGGCGTGCACGGCGCTGGCAGGCCTGGTTCAATGCGAGTCTGAACACCCTGCGTGAGCTCTACAACCACAACAAGGGTGAGTGCAAGGCAAGGCCTGGCCCACGGACACAGAGAGGGGCGTGTTGATGTAAGCAGGTGGAAGGGACACAGGGATCCACATCGGGGATGGTGGTGTCAGTGTGAGCGGGGGGAGGGGATGGAAGGCCCAGAGGGGCATTTTCTCATAGGAGTCAGTGTGAACATGGGAGCGGGGGGCTGCAGGATGGAGGTTTTCACGTGAAAGACTTTTTTGACACCCTCCAGAATGGGACTGTCATGCTGTTCCCTCCCCAAACACTCCAGATTTCTGCTACCAGTCCCACTTGCAGCTGCTTCGGAGGACACCCCGCCCTTCATGTGTGGTCATTTCCCAGGCAGAGCAGCAGAGGTGCAAAGGCCAGAAGGTCCCATCAGACATGACTAGTACGGCCTTCTGGTCACCCAGGCCAGAGAATCGTACCCAGCGATTCCTGCACGGAGGGGTTTGTTCCTCCCGGCTACGATAGTGACGCTGTCAGACCCTAGAGCTAGAACAGGGCTCTTGAGATGTCTTGGCTCAATGCCCAGACACCGAGTGATGGGGAATCCCAATATCGACAGCCCCAAGTGTTCAAACATCACAAGTCAGGCCCACAAAATGCTGAGTTTGCCTTATCTTAAGTGTCATGAGTATTGTGGGAATAATATTGGAGATTCTGCTGCAAATCCTACTTCAATGCCTCAGCGTGGCGCAGCGGTAACCCTGGCTGTTCGACAGCGATGGTAGCGGAGTGCATTCTCCGGCAGGTCTAACCATGCTGTCAAGGTGTCAGCCCAGCGAGGGGGTTGCTTCCTCTGTGGAGGGGCGTATAATCCCTCTTTCTGAGGCTGTAAACTAGCTAAATTGGAGAGGTTAACGCGCCACTGACAACCCAGCCAGCGGGTGGCTGAAAACAATGGCTAAAACAACATGGAAAACCAAGTCTCGGTTCTCTGCACATTCCTCGATCCCCACTCCGGAGGCAGTGAGGCATTTGAACGACGAGAGGCTGCAAAGAATCTCAGGTGCCAGGTCTTCAAAAGGAAACTGGATTTCCTATCAAGGAGATATGGACTAGCATGGCGAAGGATGGCCAGAGCGAGAGAAGATTGGAAGATGTGTTGTGATCGGCTCAGTCTGAACTGATGAAGGACCGACAGTCTACCAGTCTACGCATTGGAGATTATTTTTATTTGCTTTCTGGTTTGAGCCTTTCGGGGACAAATTTTCAGGGTTTTCACTGCTGCTCTTATTACTTTTAAAAAAGAGCGAAGACTCCCCTAATCCCAGGAGCTCGGGCTTTAACAAAACCACCCACTATCATGAGATGCACAGTTAAGTCACACGAGCAGGCAGCGCTGCATTCACCCAGCCCTGGGGAGAAGCTGCTTACTGGTGAGCCTTCATTGTTCATTTTGTCTTTTTTCTAGAGTGAGTTTAGCTAAGGTCAGATTCCTCTTCACTCCTCAGGAGGAGGGTCTGACATTGACTTTGGCTGGAGAGTTAGTTAGAGAATCAGCCCCTGTAACGTGCAGAAACTCCAGGACTGCCTTACTCCTGGCAGCAGAAATCACAGCACATGTCATAGACAATGAGGGTTGGAAGAGAGCTCAGGAGGTCATCTAGTCCAACCCCCTGCTCATGCCAGGACCAGCACCCACTAAATCATCCCAGCCAGGGCTTCGTCAAGCCAGGCCTTAAATACCTCTAAGTATGGAGATTCCACCACCTCCCTAGGTAACCCATTTCAGTGCTTCAGCACCCTTCTAGTGAAATAGTTTTTCCTAATATCCAACCTAGACCTCCTCCACTGCAACTTGAGACCATTGCTCGCAGTTGGAGCGCCCAGGGTCAGGCAGGTTCTCCTGCACACTATCGATATATGTGTAAAGAGCTGTTCTTCCTGCTCAGTCCCCAATGTGAGGGCTGTAGCCAGGCCCCTGATTGTGCTGTCTCAGCATGGTGATGATCCATAAAAGTTCAGTGCCTGGCACTGCTGAACTGTCCCTGGCTTGTGGGGGTCTCGCTGATGGACTTCCTGCCCCCGGCCCTGCTCTGCCCTTCCTGACAGGATTTTCACTCACCAGTCCCCTGATTCCCCTGTGTCAGTGATACTGGCCTGTGACATTGGTCCTCACCCAGGAGTGTCCCCAGCCCCTCCTAGTACCCTCCCCCCAATCCCTCCTGGCTCCCAGCACTGAGACAGCAGCAATGAGAACTAATTTCCATCCTGCCCTGGACACCTGGGTTCCTGGGGGCCCTGCCCCAAGACTAAGCGACAGGGCGGACGGTTGCCAAGTGTCTGCCCCCCTAGCCCGCCCCCTCTGTAGCTAGTTTAACCCTCTCCTGACTAGTCTCACCCATTGGTCCCTTGCTGCTGAGCCTGTCCAGCCTGACCTGCTCACACGGACACCGGCCTCCCCAGTGCTGAGAGAGGGGCTCTACTCACCTGCCCCTAACCCTGCGCTGGCAAGCTGCTGTTCTGTCCCCCCGCCCTCCCCCCAATCACTGTCCCAACTGCCCCTTCCTGCCCTCCTCCCCTCATTTACCCCCTCCCCCTCGCAGTCCCAGGGCTGTTGGCTTGTGCAACACTGTTCTCGAGTCGTGCATCTTGGCAGCGTTAATGTCGACTCCTGACGATTTAGGGCTTCTGAGTGTGCTGGAGCTGCTGCTGATCAGGCTTCCCCCACCACCTGGGTGCAGCTGGGCCCCCTGCAGGATCCCTGCTATCTGTGTGGAGGGCACTGGGGCAGGTGGAGCAGACCTCACAGTCATCAGGCTTCTTCTTCTCCCCAAACCCAAAGGAAAAGCAGAGCAGCTCAGGGGAGTTAAGCCCCGGCACAGGATCCCTCAGCGTGGTCTGGGTCAGAGTCTGCTGCTGCCGATTCTTCAGGGAGGGGCAGCTCTGAGAGAAGGAAGCACGAATCCAGGTCTGGCAGGTGCAGGAGCCCTCAGTGTCCCCTGGGAGGAGGGACAGCTCTCTGATTCCAGCTGGGATCCTTCGAATCCAGGTGTAAGAGGGCAGTTTCCGGTTTAGAGCGACCGCCCAAGGAAACATCTAAGACAGACAAAGAGGAGCCAGATCAGAATAGCAGTGACACCGCTCAGCATAGAATCATAGAAGATAAGGGTTGGAAGAGACCTCAGGAGGGCATCTAGTCCAACCCCCTGCTCAAAGCAGGACCAACACCAACTTTGTCAAGCCAGGCCTTAAAAACCTCTAAGAATGGAGACTCCACCACCTCCCTAGGTAACCCATTCCAGCGCATTACCACCCTTCTAGTGAAACAGTGTTTCCTAATATCCAACATGGACCTCCCCTGCTGCAACTTGAGAACATTGCTCCTTGTTCTGTCATCTGCAACCATTGAGAACAGCCTAACTCCATCCTCTTTGGAACCCCCCTGTGGGTAGTTGAAGGCTGCTATCAAATCCCCCCTCACTCTTTTCTCTTCTGCAGACTAAATGAGCCCAGTTCCCTCAGCCTCTCCTCGTAAGTCATGTGCCCCAACCCCCTAATCATTTTCATTGCGCTCCACTGGACTCTCTTCAATCTGTCCACATCCTTTCTGGAGTGGCGGGACCAAAACTGGATGCAATACTCCAGGTGTGGCCTCACCAGTGCCGAATAGAGGGGAATAATCACATCCCTTGATCTGCTGGCAATGCTCCTACTAATGCAGCCCAATATGCCGTTGGCCTTCTTGGCAACAAGGGCACACTGCTGACTCATATCCAGCTTCTCATCCACTGTAACTCCTAGGTCCTTTTCTGCAGAGCTGCTACTTAGCCAGTCAGTCCCCAGCCTGTAGCAGTGCATGGGATTCTTCCGTCCTAAATGCAGGACTCTGCACTTGTCCTTATTGAACCTCATCAGATTTCTTTTGGCCCAATTCTCCAATTTGTCTAGGTCACTCTGGACCCTATCTCTACCTTCCAGCATATATACCTCTCCCCCCAAGTGTCATCTGCGAACTTGCTGAGGGTGCAATCCATCCCATCGATCATTAATAAAGATGCCTCTGTCTTCACGAACAAGGTCAGCTCCCAGACTACTGCACTGGGCAGCACAGCATGGGGAGGAGGTGACCAGCCCTCTGTGGAGAAAGAAGTGGTTCGGGACTATTTAGAAAAGCTGGATGAGCACAAGTCCATGGGGCCGGATGCGCTGCAAACGAGAGTGCTGAAGGAGTTGGCAGATGTGATTGCAGAGCCATTGGCCATTATCTTTGAAAACTCATGGTGATCCGGGGACGTCCCGGACGACTGGAAAAAGGCTAATGTAGTGCCCATCTTTAAAAAAGGGAAGAAGGAGGATCCTGGGAACTACAGGCCACTCAGCCTCACCTCAGTCCCTGGAAAAATCATGGAGCAGGTCCTCAAGGAATCAATTCTGAAGCACTTGGAGAAAAGGAAAGTGATCAGGAACAGTCAGCATGGATTCACCAAGGGCAAGTCATGCCTGACTAATCTAATTGCCTTCTATGACGAGATAACTGGCTCTGGGGATGAGGGGAAAGCGGTGGACATGTTGTTCCTTGACTTTAGCAAAGCTTTTGACACGGTCTCCCACAGTATTCTTGTCAGCAAGTTAAAGAAGTATGGGCTGGATGAATGGACTATAAGGTGGATAGAAAGTTGGCTAGATTGTCGAGCTCAACGGGTAGTGACCAATGGCTCCATGTCTAGTTGGCAGCCGGTATCAAGTGGAGTGCCCCAAGGGTCGGTCCTGAGGCCGGTTTTGTTCAATATCTTCATAAACGATCTGGAGGATGGTGTGGATTGCACCTTCAGCAAGTTTGCAGGTGACACTAAACTGGGAGGAGAGGTAGATGCGCTGGACGGTAGGGATAGGATACAGAGGGCCCTAGACAAATTAGAGGATTGGGCCAAAAGAAATCTGATGAGGTTCAACAAGGACAAGTGCAGAGTCCTGCACTTAGGACGGAAGAATCCCATGCACCGCTACAGACTAGGGACCGAATGGCTCGGCAGCAGTTCTGCAGAGAAGGACCTAGGGGTTACAGTGGACGAGAAGCTGGATATGAGTCAACAGTGTGCCCTTGTTGCCAAGAGGGCCAACGGCATTTTGGGATGTATATTTAGGGGCATTGCCAGCAGATTGAGGGACGTGATCGTTTCCCTCTATTCGACATTGGTGAGGCCTCATCTGGAGTACTGTGTCCAGTTTTGGGCCCCACACTACAAAAAGGATGTGGAAAAATTGGAAAGAGTCCAGCAGAGGGCAACAAAAATGATTAGCGGACTGGAGCACATGAGTTATGAGGAGAGGCTGAGGGAACTGGGATTGTTTTGTCTATGGAAGAGAAGAATGAGGGGGGATTTGATAGCTGCTTTCAACTGCCTGAAAAGGGATTCCAAAGAGGATGGATCTAGACTGTTCCTAGTGGTAACTGATGACAGAACAAGGAGTAATGGTCTCAAGTTGCAGTGAGGGAGGTTTAGGTTGGATATTAGGAAAACCTTTTTCACTAGGAGGGTGGTGAAATACTGGAATGCGTTACCTAGGGAGGTGGTGGAATCTCCTTCCTTAGATATTTTTAAGGTCAGGCTTGACAAAGCCCTGGCTGGGATGATTTAGTTGGGGATTGGTCCTGCTTTGAGCAGGGGGTTGGACTAGGTGACCTCCTGAGGTCCCTTCCAACCCTGATATTCTATGATTCTATGTTGAACTAAACCAGCCCCAGGACCGACCCCTGGGGCACTCTGCTTGATACTGGCTGCCAACTAGACATCGAGCCGTTGATCACTACTCATCGATCCCAACAATCTAGCCAGCTTTCTATCCACCTTATAGTCCATTCATCCAGCCCATACTTCTTTAACTTGCTGGAAAGAATACTATGGGTGATGGTATGAAAAGCTTTGCTAAAGTCAACATGTATCACGTCCATCACTTTCCCCATATCCACAGGTTTCAGAGTAACAGCCGTGTTAGTCTGTATTCACAAAAAGAAAAGGAGTACTAGTGGCACCTTAGAGACTAACCAATTTATTTGAGCATAAGCTTTCGTGAGCTACAGCTCACTTCATCGGATGCATACTGTGAAAAATACAGAAGATGTTTGTTTTTATACACACAAATCAGGAAAAAATGGGTGTTTATCACTACAAAAGGTTTTCTCTCCCCCCACCCCACTCTCCTGCTGGTAATAGCATCCGATGAAGTGAGCTGTAGCTCACGAAAGCTTATGCTCAAATAAATTGCTTAGTCTCTAAGGTGCCACAAGTACTCCTTTTCTTTCAGCTTATGTAAAGTGATCACTCTCCTTACAATGTGTATGATAATCAAGGTGGGCCATTTCCAGCACAAATCCAGGGTTTAACAAGAACGTCTGAGGAGGGGGGGGGGTTAGGAAAACAAGGGGAAATAGGTTACCTTGCATAATGACTTAGCCACTCCCAGTCTCTATTCAAGCCTAAGTTAATTGTATCCAATTTGCAAATGAATTCCAATTCAGCAGTCTCTCGATGGAGTCTGGATTTGAAGTTTTTCTGTTGTAATATCGCAACTTTCATGTCTGTAATCGCGTGACCAGAGAGATTGAAGTGTTCTCCGACTGGTTTATGAATGTTATAATTCTTGACATCTGATTTGTGTCCATTTATTCTTTTACATAGAGACTGTCCAATTTGACCAATGTACATGGCAGAGGGGCATTGCTCGCACATGATGGCATATATCACATTGGTGGATGTGCAGGTGAACGAGCCTCTGATAGTGTGGCTGATGTTATTAGGCCCTGTGATGGTATCCCCTGAATAGATATGTGGGCACAGTTGGCAACGGGCTTTGTTGCAAGGATAGGTTCCTGGGTTAGTGGTTCTGTTGTGTGGTATGTGGTTGCTGGTGAGTATTCACTTCACGTTGGGGAGCTGTCTGTAGGCAAGGACTGGCCTGTCTCCCAAGATTTGTGAGAGTGTTGGGTCATCCTTCAGGATAGGTTGTAGATCCTTGATAATGCGTTGGAGGGGTTTTAGTTGGGGGCTGAAGGTGACGGCTAGTGGCGTTCTGTTATTTTCTTTGTTAGGCCTGTCCTGTAGTAGGTGACTTCTGGGTACTCTTCTGGCTCTATCAATCTGTTTCTTCACTTCCGCAGGTGGGTATTGTAGTTGTAAGAATGCTTGATAGAGATCTTGTAGGTGTTTGTCTCTGTCTGAGGGGTTGGAGCAAATGCGGTTGTATCTTAGAGCTTGGCTGTAGACAATGGATCATGTGGTGTGGTCAGGGTGAAAGCTGGAGGCATGTAGGTAGGAATGGCGGTCAGTAGGTTTCCGGTATAGGGTGGTGTTTATGTGACCATCGTTTATTAGCACTGTAGTGTCCAGGAAGTGGATCTCCTGTGTGGACTGGACCAGGCTGAGGTTGATGGTGGGATGGAAATTGTTGAAATCATGGTGGAATTCCTCAAGAGCTTCTTTTCCATGGGTCCAGATGATGAAGATGTCATCAATATAGCGCAAGTAGAGTAGGGGCATTAGGGAACGAGAGCTGAGGAAGCGTTGTTCTAAGTCAGCCATAAAAATGTTGGCATACTGTGGGGCCATGTGGGTACCCATAGCAGTGCCGCTGATTTGAAGGTATACATTGTCCCCAGATGTAAAATAGTTATGGGTAAGGACAAAGTGATCACTTTACTTAAGCTATTACCAGCAGGAGAGTGGGGTGGGGGGAGAGAAAACCTTTTGTAGTGATAAACACCCATTTTTTCCTGATTTGTGTGTATAAAAACAAACATCTTCTGTATTTTCCACAGTATGCATCCGATGAAGTGAGCTGTAGCTCACGAAAGCTTATGCTCAAATAAATTGGTTAGTCTCTAAGGTGCCACAAGTACTCCCATATCCACAGAGCCAGTTATCTCATCATAGAAGGCAGTCAGGTTGGTAAGGCATGACTTGCCCTTGGTGAATCCATGTTGACTGTTCCTGATCAACTTCCTCTCCTCCAAGTGCTTCAGAATGGATTCCTTGAGGACCTGCTCCATGATTTTGCCAGGGACTGAAGTGAGGCTGTAGTTTCCTGGATTCTCCTCCTTCCCTTTTAAAAATATGGGCACTATATTTACTGTTTTCCAATCATCCGGGACCTCCCCTGATCACCACAAGTTTTCAAAGATAATGGCAAATGACTCTGCAATCACATCAGCCAATTCCCTCAGAACCCTTGGATGCATTAGATCTGGACCCATGGATTTGTGCATGTCTAGGTTTTCTAAATAGTCCTGACCTGTTCTTTCACCACTGAGGGCTGCTCACCTCCTCCCCATACTGTGTTGCCCAGGTTAGCAGTCTGGGAGCTGACCTTGTCTGTGAAGACCGAGGCAAAAAAAGGCATTGAGTACTTCAACTTTTTCCACATCATCTGTCACTAGGTTGCCTCCCCCATTCAGTAAGGGTCCCACACTTTCCCTGACCACCTCCTTGTTGCTAACATACCTGTAAAAACCCATCTTGTTACCCTTCACATCCCTTGTTAGCTGCAACTCCAATTGTGTTTTGGCCTTCCTGATTACACCCCTGCATGCCCGAGCAATATTTTTATACTCCTCCCTAGTCATCTGTCCAAGTGTCCACTTCTTGTAAGCTTCCTTTTTGTGTTTAAACTCACCAAAGATTTCACTGTTAAGCCAAGCTGCTCGCCTGCCATATTTGCTATTGTTTTTGTACATTAGGATGGTTTGTTCCTGCACCCTCAATGAGGCTTCTTTAAAATTCAGCCAGTTCTCCTGGACTCCTTTCCCCCTCATATTAGCCTCCCAGGGGATCCTGCCCATCAGTTCCCTGAGGGAGTCAAAGTCTGCTTTTCTCAACTCCAGGGTACATAATTTGCTATTCTCCTTTCTTCCTTTTGTGAGGATCCTGAACTCAACCATCTCATGGTCACTGCTGCCTAGGTTGCCACCTACTTCTACTTCCCCTGCCAATTCTTCCCTGTTTGTGAGCAGCAGGTCAAGAGGAGCACAGCCCCTGGTTGGTTCCTCCAGGACTTGTTCCAGGAAGTTGTCCCCAACACTCTCCAAAAATTTCCTGGATTGTCTGTGCACTGCTGTATTGCTCTCCCAGCAGATGTCAGGGTGCTTGAAGTCCCCCATTAGAACCAGGGCCTGTGATCTGGAAACTTCAGTTAGTTGTCCAAAGAAAGCCTCGTCTACCTCATCCTTCTATAGCACATGCCCTCCATTACATCACCCTTGTTGCTCTCGCCTATAAACTTAACCCAAAGACTCTCAATAGGCTTTTCTCCAGTTTCATCCTGGAGCTCTGGGCAATCATACCGCTCTCTTACATACAATGCAGCTCCTCCACCTTTCCTCCCATGCCTGTTCTTCCTGAACAGTTTATACCCATCCGTGACAGTGCTCCAGTCGTGAACTTCCCCACCAAGTTTCTGTTGTTCCAATCACGTCATAGTTCCTTGACTGTCCCAGGACTTCCAATTCTTCCTGTTTGGTTTCCCAGGCTTCTTGCTAGTAAGATAACTAGCCGGTTGCCCCACTTTCTCAGTATGTATCCGGAGGCTTCCCCTCTTGCACCCTCCTCCTTGTGTTTCCTCCCAGTATCCCACTTCCCTCTGGGCTTAGGTCACCATCCCCCGGCGAACCTAGTTTAAAGCCCTCCTCACTAGGTTAGCAAGCCTTCCTGTGAAGATGCTCTTCCCTCTCTTCGTTATGTGGATCCCATCTCTTCCTAGCAATCATTCTTCTCGGCACAACATCCCATGGTCAAAGAATCCAAAGCCCTCTCTCCAACACCAACAGCGTAACCACGCATTCACCTCCACAATTTGACGATCCCTACCTGGGCCTTTTTCTTCAACAGGGAGGATGGACGAGAACCTGATTTGCACCTCAAACTCATTTATCCTTCTTCCTAGAGCCATGTACTCTGCAGTAACCTGCTCAAGGTCATTCTTGGCAGTATCATTGGTGCCCGCGTGGAGAAGTAGGAAGGGGTAGCAGTCCGAGGTCTTGATCAGTCTCAGCAGACACTCCATCACATCCTGAATTCTAGCTCCAGGCAAGCAGCA
Source organism: Natator depressus (assembly GCF_965152275.1). Lineage (NCBI taxonomy): Eukaryota > Metazoa > Chordata > Testudines > Cheloniidae > Natator > Natator depressus. The sequence goes on from NC_134238.1 coordinate 133,779,486, forward strand.
CACTTCTCGAGTCTCCCGGTCTGGTCGGCAGATGGATGACTCCGTTCCCCTTAGGAGGGAGTCCCCGACCTCCACCTCCCATCTCCACCTCTTGGGAGTAGTGGTCATGGAACCCCCATCCCTAGGACAATGCATCTCATGCCTTCCGGTCGATGGGGTCTTCTTCCTATCCCTTTCCTCAGAGAGCTCTTCCAAATCCCTCTCTGCAGTAGTACCTGTGGAGAGAGACTGAAATCGGTTTCTTACCTCTATTTGCATTGGGGGTACATAAGTTCTCCTCTTTCTTCTTCTGGAGGTCACATGCTGCCAATATTCTTCCCCGTTCTGTGCTGCCCTCTCTGATTCTTCAGTATGCTGTGCCTCCAGAACCAAACTCTGACTGCTATCCAGAAATTCTTCATTTTCTCTGATGCAACACAGCGTTGATACTTGGTTCTCTAGTCCTTTTAACCTTTTCTTCCAATATGGAGACCAGCTTGCACTTTGTACAGACGAAGTCGCTTCTGTCCTCTGGGAGAAGACAAACGTGGCACATCCTGTGCAGGTCACAACAGCTGATTGCTCGTTATCCATGTCTTCCTTCTAAGAGCCTCCTCAGATGTTGTATGTACTGCTTACAGGAGCCTGAAAGGCAAAAACACCTTGTGCAACACGCCTCCCCCCGCCCCCACAGTATTGTCCCTGAGGATCCCAAACCGAACCGCATATTTCTCTCAGCGTGGCCTTGATAGACATGGCCTGGGAAGAACGGGCAGCCCCAGGAGACACTGAGAGAGGGAGCAAGGCGGCTAAGAGACGGTACAGCATGCACCAGTCCGAATCAGAGTTTATTTCCCTTCCTAAAGTCGATGCAGCAGGGACGTGCCTAGGTAAGGACACAGCAATGCCTTCAGAGGCAGATTTCAATCTAAGATCCCCTCCCAGACAGGAGGATGGGCACAACACTGTGAGGCAGCCTCTGTAACCCTGAGAGCTCCCGCTACGTCCCTTGCTCTGCCCAGCAGGACTGACCGGCCTGTATGAATCTGTCCCTCTCAAATATAGGAAAAACTTTGATCTGGGGGCTCTCAGAACAATTTCCCTGGTAGCATCCGTCACTTCTGACTCCCATCTGGATGCCTTTTGGTCCTCAGCCAGAGCCAGGGGCTGCAATGCCGTTACCTGTCAGAATATGCAGCTGTGTGCCTGGAAGGCAGCTGGCCAGGCAGCAGTGACCTTAGCATCATCCAAGTGTTCAGGAGGGGAAATTATCTGGGGCATCAGTGTGTAAGGTGGTGGCCAACTCCTCAGACAAATCAAAGATGTCCATCGCTCCTGCCAAAGCATGCAGGAGGGGATATAGATCCTGTTCCAAACCCAAGTCATCTTTCCCAGGCTTCCAGGATGTAAATAGTTAGTTGGACTCTCATAGCTCCTGGAACTGGGCATGCCTCAGTCTCCGGGCTTCAGACCAGGGGCCTCCTGCGGCAAGCCCATGCCTTTGAGCAACCTACACTCTAGCTGTCTAAAGTGCATGGATGAGACTCCTCTTGCGGATCGCTGTGAGCTCTGCCACCAGTTCAGTCCACATGTGAAACAGGACAGGGAGGCCAGGCTGAAGTCGCTCCTGATGGAAGCGGCGCTCAAACCTTCTTCAGAGCTGAGCCAGTCAAACTTGGCACCGTGTACCTCAGTGCTTGTACAAAGAGCTGCTGCAGAGAGAGTCCATATGGGAGACTCGGCACTGTTCCCCAAGCCCAGGGCCAAGAAAGAAACCGAAGAAGCAGCTGTCTGAGAGGGTCCTCATCTCTAAGAATGGACAAGCATGGGGAGTGCAGGGGAGTGCGACCTGCATCTAGCCACTCCTCTGCCCCTCCTCCGCAGGTGATACCGTCGATTCCGCCCTGTTCACAGGCTCTGTGAATCCAACCAGCCGCCGGCTCCAGAGGGGCAGCGAGGCACCAGCAGGGTCACAGTACCATCCATCCCAGAGGCATTTGTTGTGGCCAGGGATTTGCTGGCACTTCCAGTACCACCATTGCTGGCAGTACAACAGTTGGTGCCAGCAGTGCGGGCAAGCAGAAGGGAGCATGTTGACCTGAGCTCCTGTTTGGTACCAGGCCCTTGCTCTCTGCTTATGTTAAAGCAGGCTTCCCCATCTCGGCACCGATCCCTGGATCCTCAGCACCGTCTCTTGGAGCTGACGGGTACCACAACCCCCTCGTCCCCACAAGATGACTCATCATCCAAGTTAGAGTTTGAATCTTGCATCCAGCCAAGGGACTGGTACCCACATCCCACCAATCAGCCCTGTGCAATGGTGGATCCCGGTGCAGGGGTTCCTCTGAGCTCGTGGCCCAGTAGGCAATGGTCCATGCAGATACAGTGGCCTTTTTGGAACCGGTGGGGTTTTCCTCTGCTGCCTAGGGGCTCCTACTCAGTGGTGTCTGAGAGAAGGATTCCTTTGTCACACCAAACAGCAGCTGATCCGGACTACGATACTGAGCTAGGTATTGACTCTCAGGACCTGGAGCTACAGGATCTGGTTGCTGGAGAAGGAGAGAAGGAAGGTCCCATGTTGGTGCAGGCTGCCTCCTCCTCCTACCCCCCACCCCCAAAGAATCATAGAATATAAGGGTTGGAAGGGACCTCAGGAGGTCATCTAGTCCAACCCCCTGCTCAAAGCAGGACCAATCCCCAACTAAATCATCCCAGCCAGGGCTTTGTCAAGCCTGACCTTAAAAACTTCTAGAGGCAGGGATAGGTGTTTTGCCTCCCCATGACGACTACAAGGCTCACCAGGAGTTACTGAAGAAGGTGACCTCGAACTTAGGGCTGGAAGTGGGGATAGTTAAAAAGTCCTCCAACAACCTGGTCAACATCTGGGCTGCAGTGACCCTGTCGAAGGTAGCTCTGCCTCTCAATGAGACCATCATGGGTCCAGTTAAAACCCTGTGGCAGACCCCTTCCTCACTGTCCCCCAAGTCAAAGAAGGCAGATAGGAAGTACTATGTCTCCGCCAAAGGGTAAGAGTACGTATGTTCCCATCCCCCTCCCGGATCCTTGGTGGCCTCGGCAGCCAATGAGAGGGAAAGGCCAGGATTGTAAGGGGCAACGCTCAAGTCAAAAGACTCAAAAAGCAAGACCTTTTTGGTAGGAAAATCTATTTTACCAGTGGTTACAGCTCCACAGTTCCAGCTAACAGGCACTGCTGTGCAGATATGACTTACACTCCATGTTGAAATGTAAAGACTCGCTTCCCCAAGAGTCCGGGCAGGAGATTGTTGCTCTGGTGGAAGGGAAGACTGTGGCCAGGGCTTCCCCACAAGCCACCCTTGACACAGCAAATGCGACGGCCGGGGTTATGGATCAGCAGTGCCCATGCAAAGGGGCCCCTGGCTTCAGTCCTCTGGCCTACAGGCAAAGGTCCAGCAGTCTCTTCAAGACCTTCCGTTTGAAAGGACTTCGCTCTTCTCAGAGCAAACAGCAAACTGCACAGCCCGAAAGATGCCAGAACCTCCCTCAAGTCCTTGAATCTCCATGCCCTGGTGCCTTCGAGGAAATATTTCAAGCCCCAACAGCCTGCCCTCTTCCCAGGCCCACTGCCTTGTCAGGACCTGTTCAAAAAAGTTACAGGTGCAGACAGCCGCCCCCATCTGCCTCAGCCTTGCTGCCTGGCCCTCAAGGACACTGAGGGGGTGGCAAGGTTCCTCCCCCACTCTGAACTCTAGGGTACAGATGTGGGGACCTGCATGAAAACCTCCTACGCTTACTTTCACCAGCTTAGGTTAAAACTTCCCCAAGGTACAAATTAATTTTATCCTTTTGACCCTGGATCTCCACTGCCACCATCAAACTCTAACTGGGTTTAATGGGAAACGTACTTTGGACACGTCTTTCCCCCCCAAATCCTCCCAACCCTTGCACCCCACTTCCTGGGGAAGGTTTGGTAAAAATCCTCACCAATTTGCATAGGTGACCACAGACCCAAACCCTTGGATCTGAGAACAATGAAAAAGCATTCAGTTTTCTTACAAGAAGACTTTTAATAGAAGTAAAGGAATCACCTCTGTAAAATCAGGATGGTAGATACCTTACACGGTAATTAGATTCAAAACATAGAGAATCTCTCTAGGCAAAACCTTAAGTTACAAAAAAGACACACAGACAGGAATAGTCATTCTATTCAGCACAGTTCTTTTCTCAGCCATTTAAAGAAATCATAATCTAACACATACCTAGCTAGATTACTTACTAAAAGTTCTAAGACTCCATTCCTGTTCCATCCCCGGCAAAAGCAGCATACAGACAGACACAGACCCTTTGTTTCTCTCCCTCCTCCCAGCTTTTGAAAGTATCTTGTCTCCTCATTGGTTATTTTGGTCAGGTGCCAGCGAGGTTACCTTTAGCTTCTTAACCCTTTACAGGTGAGAGGATTTTTCCTCTGGCCAGGAGGAATTTTAAAGGGGCTTACCCTTCCCTTTATATTTATGACAGGGGGCTCCAAGCAGAACTTTTGCCGGGGCACCCGAGGGCATTACACCAGTCCCCATACCAGATACTGCCCCCCTTTTTGTTTTTGGACCATCTCTCCTGCTTCCGTAATAATGGCAGCCTTCCTGAGATCTCAGTGACTGGCTGGTCAATGGCCAGTCCAAGTCCCAGGTGAAAGCCAGCATCCACCTCGTCCAAGTAAGCTTTCGAGCACTGGGCCTGCTGATAAACGAGCAGAAGCCAACACGCGTCCCAGTTCAGAGGATAGAGTTTATCGGAGCAGTGCTCGATTCTACCCAGGCCGGGGCCTTCATCCCAGAAGCCCATTTCCAGTCAGTATCATCACAGGTCAAGGCCCACTCAGGCTGTTGGGTCACAAGGCCTTGTACATATACGTGGTGCAGTATGCGAGGTTGCATCTCAGACCCCTTCAGGCTTGGCTGGCCTCACTGTACCAGCCAGACAGCCATCATTTGGACTCGGTGCTCACGGTGCCTACCCATCTCGGGCACCTCAGGACACAAGGTCAGTGGTCCCAGCAGGAACTCTTGCTACGGATAAACATCAGAGAGCTCAGAACAGGAAATGTCAGCAGTTCTGCTGTCTGTGTGACTGCAACCTGGGCTCACTCCCGGATGCCTTCTAAGGGTATGTCTACACTACGAAATTAGGTCAAATTTATAGAAGTCGGTTTTTTAGAAATCGTTTTTATATAGTCAATTGTGTGTGTCCCCACACAAAATGCTCTAAGTACATTAAGTGCATTAACTTGGCGGAGTGCTTCCACAGTACCGAGGCTAGCGTCGACTTCTGGAGTGTTGTACTGTGGGTAGCTATCCCACAGTTCCCCCAGTCTCCACTGCCCATTGGAATTCTGGGTTGAGATCCCAATGCCTGATGGGGCAAAAAACATTGTCGCGGGTGGTTCTGGGGACATGTCGTCAGGCCCTCCCTCCCTCTGTGAAATCAACGGCAGACAATCGTTTCGCGCCTTTTTTCTTGAGTTACCTGTGCAGACGCCATACCACGGCAAGCATGGAGCCCGCTCAGCTCACTGTCAACCGTATGTCTCCTGGGTGCTAGCAGATGCAATGCGGTACCGCTACACAGCAGCAGCAACCCATTATCTTGTGGCAGGAGACTGTGCAAAAGGCCTGAAAACCATCCTCATCATGTCCGAGGTGCTCCTGGCCGCCTCGGTAAGGTCGGTCAGGAGCGCCTGGGCAGACATGAGTGCAGGGACTAAATTAGGAGTGAGTTGACCAGGTCATTCTCTTTAGTCCTGCAGACAGTCCTATTGTACCATCTTACGGTGAGCAGGCAGGAGATGAGGATGGCTTGCAGTCCTACTGCACCGTTTGCTGCCAGCCAAAGATGTAAAAGATAGATGGAGTGGATCAAAACAAGAAATAGACCAGATTTGTTTTGTATTCATTTGTTCCCCCATCCCTCTGTGAAATCAACAGCCGACAATCGTTTTGGTGAGGTCTGTTAGGGGCACCTTGAAAACTTTAATGGAGATTCAGTCCTGCCTGAAATACCAGAGGGAGGGATAGCTTAGTGGGTTGAGCATTGGCCTGCTAAACCCAGGGTTTTGAGTTCAATCCTTGAGGGGGCCATTCTGTGTGACAGTTGTTTTTGTTTCTCATTGATGTAAAGCCACCCCCTTTGCTGATTTTAATTCCGTGTAAGACAACCCTGTAAGGCCTGTCGTCAGTCGCCCCTCCCTCCGTCAGAGCAACGGCAGACAATTGTTCGGCGCCTTTTTTCTGTGCAGACGCCATACCACGGCGAGCATGGAGCCTGCTCAGATCACTTTGGCAATTAGGAGCACATTAAACACCATGCGCATTATCCAGCAGTATATGCAGCACCAGAACCTGGCAAAGCGAAACCGGGCAAGTAGGCAATGTCACCGCGGTGACGAGAGTGATGAGGACATGGACACAGACTTCTCTCAAAGCACGGGCCCTGGCAATGCGGGCATTATGGTGCTAATGGGGCAGGTTCATGCGGTGGAATGCCAATTCTGGGCCCGGGAAACAAGCACAGACTGGTGGGACCGCATAGTGTTGCAGGTCTGGGACGATTCCCAGTGGCTGCGAAACTTTCGCATGCGTTAAGGGCACTTTCATGGAACTCTGTGACTTGCTTTCCCCTGCCCTGAAGCGCATGAATACCAAGATGAGAGCAGCCCTCACAGTTGAGAAGCGAGTGGCAATAGCCCTGTGGAAGCTTGCAAAGCCAGACAGCTACCGGTCAGTCGGAAATCAATTTGGAATGGGCAAATCTACTATGGGGGCTGCTGTGATGCAAGTAGCCAACGCAATCAAAGATCTGCTGATATCAAGGGTAGTGACCCTGGGAAATGTACAGGTCATAGTGGATGGCTTTGCTGCAATGGGATTCCCTAACTGTGGTGGGGCCATAGACGGAACCCATATCCCTATCTTGGCACCGGAGCACCAAGCCGGCGAGTACATAAACCGCAAGGGGTACTTTTCAATAGTGCTGCAAGCACTGGTGGATCACAAAGGATGTTTCACCAACATCAGTGTGGGATGGCCAGGAAAGGTACATGACGCTCGCATCTTCAGGAACTCTGGTCTGTTTCAAAAGCTGCAGGAAGGGGCTTTATTCCCAGACCAGAAAATAACCATTGGGGATGTTGAAATGCCTATAGTTATCCTTGGGGACCCAGCCTACACCTTAATGCCGAGGGTCATGAAGCCATACACAGGCAGCCTGGACAGTAGTCAGGAGCTGTTCAACGATAGGCTGAGCAAGTGCAGAATGGTGGTAGAATGTGCATTTGGACATTTAAAAGCGCGCTGGCGCAGTTTACTGACTCGTTTAGACCTCAGCAAAACCAATATTTCCACTGTTATTACTGCTTGCTGTGCACTCCACGATATCTGTGAGAGTAAGGGGGAGACGTTTATGGGGGGGGGGGTGGGAGGTTGAGGCAAATCACCTGGCCGCTGGTTACGTGGAGCCAGACACCAGGGTGGTTAGAAGAGCACAGGAGGGTACGGTGCGCATCAGAGAAGCTTTGAAAATCAGTTTCATGACTGGCCAGGCTACGGTGTGAAAGTTCTGTTTGTTTCTCCTTGATGAAACCCCCCGCCCCTTGGTTCACTCTACTTTGCTGTAAGCTAACCACCCTCCCCTCCTCCCTTCGATCACCACTTGCAGAGGCAATAAAGTCATTGTTGCTTCACATTCATGCATTCTTTATTAATTCATCACACAAATAGGGGGATAACTGCCAAGGTAGCCCGGGAGGGGTGGTGGAGGAGGGAAGGACAAGGCCACACAGCACTTTAAAAGTTTAAAACTAAAGGAATTGGCGGATGTGATTGCAGAGCCATTGGCCATTATCTTTGAAAACTCATGGCGATCGGGGTAAGTCCCAGAAGATTGGAAAAAGGCTAATGTAGTGCCCATTTTTAAAAAAGGGAAGAAGGATGATCCTGGGAACTACAGGCCGGTCAGCCTCACCTCAGTCCCCGGAAAAATCATGGAGCATGTCCTCAAGGAATCAATTCTGAAGCACTTAGACGAGAGGAAAGTGATCAGGAACAGTCAGCATGGATTCACCAAGGGAAAGTCATGCCTGACTAATCTAATTGCCTTCTATGATGAGATAACTGGTTCTGTGGATGAAGGGAAAGCAGTGGACATGTTATTCCTCGACTTTAGCAAAGCTTTTGACACGGTCTCCCACAGTATTCTTGTCAGCAAATTAAAGATGTATGGGCTGGATGGATGCACTACGAGGTGGGTAGAAAGTTGGCTAGATTGTTGGGCTCAACGGGTAGTGATCAATGGCTCCATGTCTAGTTGGCAGCCAGTATCTAGCGGAGTGCCCCAAAGGTCGGTCCTGGGGCCGGTTTTGTTCAATATCTTGATTAATGATCTGGAGGATTTTGTGGATTGCACCCTCAGCAAGTTTGCGGATGACACTAAACTGGGAGGAGAGGTAGATACGCTGGAGGGTAGGGATAGGATACAGAGGGACCTAGACAAATTGGAGGATTGGGCCAAAAGAAATCTGATGAGGTTCAACAAGGACAAGTGCAGAGTCCTGCACTTAGGACGGAAGAATCCCATGCACCGCTACAGACTAGGGACCGAATGGCTCGGCAGCAGTTCTGCAGAGAAGGACCTAGGGGTGACAGTGGACGAGAAGCTGGATATGAGTCGACAGTGTGCCCTTGTTGCCAAGAAGGCCAATGGCATTTTGGGGTGTATAAGTAGGGGCATTGCCAGCAGATTGAGGGATGTGGTCGTTCCCCTCTATTCGACATTGGTGAGGCCTCATCTGGAGTACTGTGTCCAGTTTTGGGCCCCACACTACAAAAAGGATATGGAAAAATTGGAGAGAGTCCAGCGAAGGGCAACAAAAATGATTAGGGGTCTGGAACACATGACTTATGAGGAGAGGCTGAGGGAACTGGGATTGTTTAGTCTGCGGAAGAGAGGAGTGAGGGGGGATTTGGTAGCTGCTTTTAACTACCTGAAAGGTGGATCCAAAGAGGATGGATCTAGACTATTCTCAGTGATAGCAGATGACAGGACAAGGAGTAATGGTCTCAAGTTGCAGTGGGGGAGGTTTAGGTTGGATATTAGGAAAACCTTTTTCACTAGGAGGGTGGTGAAAAACTGGAAAGCGTTACCTAGGGAGGTGGTGGAATCCCCTTCCTTAGAAGTTTTTAAGGTCAGGCTTGACAAAGCCCTGGCTGGGATGATTTAGTTGGGATTGGTCCTGCTCTGGGCAGGGGGTTGGACTAGATGGCCTCCAGAGGTCCCTTCCAACTCTATTATTCTATGATTCTATGAAAACTTTAAAACTTATTGAATGCCAGCCTTCCGTTGCTTGGACAGTCCTCTGAGGCGGAGTGGCTGGGTGGCCGGAGGCCCCCCCACCGTGTTCTTGGGCGTCTGGGTGTGGAGGCTATGGAATTTGGGGAGGAGGGCGGTTGGTTACACAGGGGCTGTAGCGGCAGTCTGTGCTCCAGCTGCCTTTCCTGCAGCTCAACCATATGCTGGAGCATATTAGTTTGATCCTCCAGCAGCCTCAGCATTGAATCCTGCCTCCTCTTATCATGCTGCCACCACCTTTCAGCTTCAGCCCTCTCTTTAGCCCGCCACTTACTCTCTTCAGCCCGCCACCTCTTTTCCCCGTCATTTTGTGCTTTCCTGCACTCTGACATTGTCTGCCTCCACGCATTCATCTGTGCTATATCAGTGTGGGAGGACAGCATGAGCTCAGAGAACATTTCATCACGAGTGCGTTTTTTTTCTCCTTCTAATCTTCACTTGTCTCTGGAAAGGAGAAGATCCTGTGATCCTTGAAACACATGCAGCTGGTGGAGGAAAAAAAAAGGGACAGTGGGATTTAAAAAGAGACATTTTATAGAAGAATGGGTACACTCTTTCACGGTAAACCTTGTTGTTTACATTAAATACATAGCACATGTGCTTTTGTTCCAAGGTCGCATTTTGCCTCCTCCCACCACGTGGCTAGCCCCTCCCCCCTTCCCGTGGCTAACAGCGGGGAACATTTCTGTTCAGCCACACGCAAACAGCCCAGCAGGAACGGGCACCTCTGAATGTCCCCTTAAGAAAAGCACCCTATTTCAACCAGGTGACCATGAATGATATCATTCTCCTGAGGATAACCGAGAGAGAGATAAAGAACAGATGTTGTTTGAACGCCAGCGAACATACACTGCAATGCTTTGTTCTACAATGGTTCCCGAGTACGTGCTACTGGCCTGGAGTGGTAAAGTGTCCTACCATGGTGGACGGAATAAGGCTGCTCTCCCCAGAAACCTTTTGCAAAGGCTTTGTGAGTACATCCAGGAGAGCCGCGAATACCAGGGCAAATTAATCATTAAACATGCTTGCTTTTAAACCATGTATACTATTTTAAAAGTTACACTCACCAGAGGTCCCTTCTCCGCCTGGCGAGTCCGGGAGGCAGCCTTGGGTGGGTTTCTGGCTGCTTTCACCTGCTGTTAAATCGATTTAACGCTGCTACATTAGACCTCAACTCCTAGTGTAGACCAGGGCTTACTTCCTTAGAGAACACACCTGTTCTGCGCCTTCCCCCCTATTCCTTTTCTGCACAAGATCTTGCTGAGGTCAGGGGCGAAGGTTCTTCTCTTAGCCTCAGCCTGGGCACATCGGCACTAGTTTGGCTTATTTCTAGACCTGTCAGTAACAACTCCAATGCCACTCCCTCCCCTTCCGGACCTCCCCTTTTCCGCATTCTACCCCTGCTGGGTGGTTGATCAGTTTTTTCACATGAAATGTCCATTCACTTGCTCAAGGGCTTTGAAGGGCTATATCTGCAAATCTGGGAACCCATCCCCCTGGGGGACTTAAACCTGGTCCTATCAGAGCTCACGGGGCCTCCCTTTGAGCCACTGGCATTATGCCCTCTTGTACCTTTCCTGGAAGGTCGCCTTTCTAGTAGCAATTATCTCAGTCAGGAGGGTGTCAGAGATTAGAGCTCTTCTGTCAAAACCTCCATGTATAGTGTTCTTTAACAACAAGGTCAACGTCGCCCCCACCCCGTGTTCCTCCCAAAGGTAGTCTCGCAGTTCATAGTAATCAGGCTGTTTTCCTGCTGTCATAAACATACAGCTAAGGGTATCATAAAATCCCTCGTTTACCTGTAAGGGATTAATCAGTTCCGTTAACCTAGTTGGCACCTGACCAGAAGGACCAATGGGGAAAGAAGATACTTTCAAATCGGGACAGGGTGGGGGGGGAGTTTTTGTTGGGCTCTTGGAGACAAAGAGAGAGACCAAGTAAGTAATCCAGCTTCTACTGAAATGATCCATCTAAATTTACATAAATTGTAAATAATAGCAAGGAAATGCATTAGAGTATCTTTTGTTTTAGCTTGTAAATTTTCCGTATGCTAAGAGGAAGGTTTATTCCTGGTTTTTGTAACTTTAAAGTTTTGCCTAGAGGGGAATCCTCTGTTTTAAATCTTCTTACCCTGTAAAATTATCTTCCATCCTGATTTTACAGAGGTGCTTCTTTTTCTTTATAATAAAGTTCTGTTTTTAAAAACCTGATTGGTTTTTAGTGTTCTAAAAATCGAAGGGTCTGGTCTGTGCTCCCTTGTTTACTCTCAGGCCTCTCCAGGAAAGGGGGTGAAGGGTCTTGGGGGGATATTTTGGGGAAACAAGAACTCCAAGTGGTCCTTTTCCTAAATCTTTGTCTAACTCACTTGGTGATGGCAGCGATACCATCCAAGGACAAGGAAGAATTTGTGCCTTGGGGAAGTTTTTAACCTCAGCTGGTAAGAATAAGCTTAGGGGGTCTTTCATGCGGATCCCCACATCAGTATCCTAGGGTGCAGAGTGGGGAGGGAACCCTGACACCTGCCCATTTTCTTAAGCCTCACAAGAATAGGGGGAATGACATTTCCATACTCTGGATGTCAGGCAGGGCGTCCCAGTATTCTATATAGAAAGGACTATATAGAAAGTCGATCCTTAAATCCCCGGAGCTCTTTGTGGCAGTAGCTGATAGGATGAAAGGCTCAGAGAATTTCATCCTGGATCACATTGTGCATTCGCATGTGCTATGAGCAGGCAGGTGTCCCAACACCTGCCTTCCTGACAGCCCCTTCTATGAGAGCACGAGCTTCCTCAGTGGTGTTCATGACCCAGGCTTGATCCAGGACATTTGCAGAGCAGCGACCTGGGCGTCAGTACATACTTTTTCTTCCAACTATGCCATCACCTAGCAAGTTAGAGATGACACTGGGTTTGGTTGGGCAGTGTTGTAATCCACGTGTCCATGAACCTCTTATGGTACTGCTTAGGAGTCTCTGAACATGGAATGGACGTGTGCAAGCATTTGAAGAAGAAAAATGGTTACTAACCTTTCTGTAACTGTTGTTCTTTGAGACGTGTTGCACACATCCATTCCCCGACACACCCTCCTACCCCTCTGTTGGAGTTGCTGGCAAGAAGGAACGGAGACGGTGCGGGGTCAACCAGTCTCCTTATACCGCGACATGAACGCGCCGCACTAGAGGGCGCTAGAGCAAGCCTGAGGTGTATCACCGAGGGAAAAATTTCTGGTGACCGTGTGCAGGGCACGCACACCTAGCATGGAATGGACACATCTCCGAGAACAACCATTGCAGGTGTTTGTCCAGCTCTGGGGCATAGTTCAGGAACACAGCTTAGTCGGCTTGGCTCTCACCTACGGCTGTGACACCAAATTGTATTTTAATCCCTTGACCTACATTTTTCTAGAAGTGATTAGTGATTTTTGGGTGTCTGAGATTGAGGCTGGGTGCTCCCACTTTCTGATCAGGCCCCTTTAAAAGGGCTCAGGAGGGCACCCAAAATCACTAGTCATTGCTGAAAATCTAGGCATTTATCTCGATGTATCTAATGCAGGGCGGGGGAGGGGTGAAAATATTTGGGACCCTGTGTCAGGGTTCCGTCCCTACTCTGAACTCTAGGGTACAGATGTGTGGACCCGCATGAAAGACCCCCTAAGCTTATTTTTACCAGCTTAGGTTAAAAATTTTCCCAAGGCACAAATTCCACCTTGTTCTTGAACAGTGTGCTGCCACCACCAAGTGATTTAGACAAGAACAGGGAAAGGACCACTTGGAGTCCTATTCCCCCAAGCCCTACACTGCCTTTCCTGGGGAAGGCTTGATAATAATATCCTCACCAATTGTTACAGGTGAACACAGACCCAAACCCTTGGATCTTAAGAACAATGAAAAATCAATCAGGTTCTTAAAAGAAGAATTTTATTTAAAGAAAAGGTAAAAGAATCCCCTCTGTAAAATCAGGATGGTAAATACCTTACAGGGTAATCAGATTCAAAACATAGAGAATCGCTCTAGGCAAAACCTTAAATTCCAAAAAGAGACAAAAATAGGACTACACATTCCTTCCAGCACAGTGAATTTCACAAGCCAAAAACAAAAGAAAATTTAACGCATTTTCTAGCTAGATTACTTACTAACGCTATAGGAGTTGAATTGCTTGTTTCCTTGATCGGTCCCCAGGCAGAGGCATCACACAGACAGACAAAGCCTCCCCCCCCCCATTGGTCATTTCTTGGTCAGGTGCCAGACAGGTTACCGAGCTTCTTAACCCTTTACAGATAAGAGGATTTTATAGTACTGTATCAGAGCTTCTTAACCCCTTCCCTTTATGACACCCTGTGTGGATTATTTTTGTGCCCCCACATTCTGCCCTGTTTGCCAAGCAAGGGGTCTGATCCGTTCCCCACACGTTTCAGTCTTCCTTGTGATCCCCACAGTGATCTCTATTCACCATAGCCTCCCTCCCTCTCCCCTAAATTCTCCTTCCTGTCCCCATCCCCCAGTCTCCCTCCCTGCCTCCTGTCAGCCTAGGGGTGGCTGTATTAACTGAATCTGCTCTTGGCTGTGTGTGAGATGGGGGCCGTTGTGAAGATTAGTCTGGCTGTAGGAAAATGTTGGTCAGCTGAACTAAAGGCCGTCAGTGGCCTGATCCTTACAGGGAATCACCTGGGGACAGTGGCCGTGTGAAAAAGAGGCCAAGCATCCGAAGTTGGTACTTTGCCGTTCCTAGATTGAGCTGGGGGCACGGGGAAGATGGGGCAGGGAAACAGAGGAATCCTGGGGATTCTGTGAGGTCCTTAAACCAGAGCAGAGGTTAGTGTCGGGGACAGACCTCCTGTACCCCCTCCCCACAGGGACATGGGGGTACTGTGAATGGAGGAGGTGGGGGACCAAGTGACCCTGAGGACCCTGCAAAATTAATAAAACCAGAGCAGAAGAGAGTGGAGTATAGACTCTCTGCACTCTCTTTCTTCTGCTCTCTGAGCATCCCCCCAGTTCTGGTAGGGGGGGTCATTTTAGGAAAGAGAGAGCGTGCAGAGGGATAGACCCCTGCAAAATCCAGAGTACTCCCTTTGGGGTTGTGCCACACTGCACCCCCTGCAGGGAACATACAAGAACAAGCAGCAATGAGGTACTCCTTGAAGGTTGTGAGCTCTCTGCAGTGGGGGGGGAGGGGGGAGCGCCCCCTGCAGGTTTGGGTTCCCTGCTGAAAGGAGCTGGGAGGGTGTAGGACCCAACAGCATAAGTGGGAACCCCATTTCTCAGGAGACGGAAGGCCCAATAGCAAGGGGAGGACCCACTGGGCTACCTACAGTTGGGTCTTGGTGAGATTTTCAGAGAGAGGCTGCTGCTGACCCTCAGCTGTGTTTCAGGGTTTCACGTTATCCAGACGATATACGGCTGTGATCTCCGGGAAGACGGCGTCATTCAGGGGTTTTACCAGGATTCATATGATGGACGAGACTTTCTTACCTTCGATAAGGAGACCATGACTTGGGTAGCAGCAGATATTGGGGCTCAGATCACCAAGAAGAGATGGGATGTTGAAATAGGTGACAACCAGCGGTGGAAACGCTACCTGGAGGAGGAATGTATTCCCTGGCTAAGGAGTTCTCTAGAGTATGGGAAGGAGACTCTGCAGAGGAAAGGTAAGATGGGGGACAAGTCCCACCCAGTAGGTCACTACAAGTTACATCTCCATTCCCCAGCCCCAGTTCCAAAATGGAGCAGGGGGTGGGGGGCAGTTGAGCTAACCTGGCCCCAGGGATGGGTGGGGAAACAACCCCTTCCCCCCCTCCCCCAGCTCTGCTGGAAAAAAAGATAAGAAATTGAAAATGTTAAAAGCAGCTCACTGTAGAGAAGCTGACCAAATGAGCCCAAATTTGCAGCACAAATTCTACCTCTTCCCCTGGTGTGACACAGTAGTTATCAAGGCAGTCTGCCTGTGTGTGTGCATTTTAGAGCACTTTGATTAATTATGGAAAAGCCACCACTTCTATGTACACCAGCTTTATTCACCATGCAATTCTTCCTCATTCACTGTCTATACCATCATATTTGTTATGTTACCCCCAGCCCCTGTGTTCCACCAATGACAGTAGCTTTGTTCTTGTTGCCTCTTTGTCCAAACTTCTCCCAGTCACCCATGTGCTTTCTTCTATACCATCCCCTACATGTGGAATTGCCCTCCCCATACTAATGCAGAAGAAGGCTCCCCTTGTCCTTAAAGTTTTCCCTCTCAAGACCTACCTTTGCTTCAACACTTCCATACTTATTACTTGTTCTTTTATTACTTGTTAATTTTATGCAAATTGGTTAGCATCATTACACACCCTAATCTTTCCCTTCCCAAACAGTTTGCATTTGCTGTTCAAATTTGTACCCAGTTTTTTTGCAACATACTAGTTGCTTATTTCTCTCACAAACCTCAGCAGAACATCATCTTGTCCTTTGCCATCTTTACAAATGCCAAGCAGTAAAAGCCATACACAGCAGTGTAATGTATATTTCAGTGCCAAGGGGCTGGGAAACTGATTGTTCAACATAAGGGTAAATCCTTTTGAAATCCATAATATTGGGGTAAACAGATTTGGTAACAACCTACAAGAAATTAGTCAATTAATATTAGCTAGTTTGAGGGCAATTTAGCACTGTCACTTTTGTTTAATGGGCCCTTTCCATCTCTAATTGGTCAGTTTATCCAGCCCATTTTTTTGCTTCCTGGCCAGGGCAAGATTCTTCTCTCTTTCAAATCCAGGGACTGAGAGGAGATTGGCACAAACCTAGCACATGATTGACATCTGTATCTGGAGCTTAGTGAAGCCTTTCAAGGTACTTGTGTCACTGTGGTTGGGAGCAGAGGCCAGGTCAGGGACCTGGATTCAGGATTCACCGTTGCTGATGCTGTGAATTTGGCACAGGAATCCACTAACATGGTGGTTTCTCTCTCATCAGAGGGATTCCGTCTCATAGACTCTCATCCTCTCCCACTGCTGGGGTCTCCGAATTTCATGCTGTAAAGCTCCAGCAAAGGCTGCCTGGTTTAGAGCTTGAAAACAACTACAGTAACTTCAATTTTGTCTTTTTCCCAGTGCGCCCAACAGCTAGAGTGAGCGACCGGTCATCTCATGACGGCCTCACCACCCTCTCCTGTACAGTCAGAGGGTTCTACCCCCGGGACATCACCGTGACCTGGCTGAAAAATGGGGAGAGCAGACAGCAAGAGACCTACTCTGAAGGCATCCTGCCCAGTGGGGATGGGACTTACCAGACCTGGGTGAAAATGGAGATTGATCCCAAGATCAAAGCCCATTATTCATGTCACGTGGAGCATGAAAGCCTGTTAGAGCCACTCTCTGTCTCCTGGAGTAAGGAGTTTGTGCGTTTGTCTGTTTTCCGAGTGGGAGAGGGGGAATCCATTACTCTCAAACCCAGAAAAAATCTCATTCTAATTTCTAGGCTGAAGCTGGAATTTCCTCAGGGTCTATGAGGTCCTGTCCTCTTTGGCCCTATGCCTCTGCAGTCAAGTTCTTATGTTAGAATTGGGACCCACAGTGCCTGGGGCTCATGTCTTGCTCTCCAGTTTGCTGCCTCTGGGACTGTTTGATACATCTCAGCAATACACTGTCTCTGAAGGGAGAAGATTAACAAGTGGACATTAATGCCTGAAGGGACCATTCTAATCATCTGATCTGAGCTCCTGCATAGCCCAGGGAAGTGGGAAATCACACCAGGGACCCTAGCATCCAGTTTGGTCATCTGTGGGCAAACAAGATCTGATCCTTCAGAAAGAGATTGCCTATTCCAGATGTAAAGTCTCCAAGGGATGGAGAATTTACCACATCCTAGGGGAAGCTCAAATCTGCCCCTTATTTCCAAACAGAATTGGTCTTGCTTTAGCTTGCAGCCCGGGCTCAACTTCAGGCACTCATGGTCCTGCCATGAGTGCAGGGGACTGGACTGGATGACCTCTCAAGGTCCCTTCCAGACCTATGATTCAGCAGATTCTCAGAAACATAGCTCTACGTGCCCTTCATTCTTGCCCATGTGGCCAGAGAGAGATGTTTAATGTTGGGAGCAGCTTGTTTCTCTGTGCAGTGATGCTGGAAGAGAGGGTATGGGCTTGGAATGGAGCGAGGAGGCAGATTAGAGCCCTGCATCAGTGGAGAGAGTCTCCTATGTCCCTAGCATAAAAAAGTCGAGGAAGAATTTTTTTACACATGGATCTGCCTTCCAGCCATCTTTTTGCTTGGTTAATTGTGATGTGGAAAAATGCAGCATTTGGAAGTGCAAACAATTTCTGAGAGGGCAGCCTGCACTGGGACTCTAGTCAGCAAATGGTTTCACATCACAATGCTGCTACCACGTCCCCTGCCAATTTTTGTGTCATAAACCACATTTCCTTATTCTCTTAGAAATATTTTTCTTTTTGCTGTTTTATTATGTGGCTCTTTCAGACAACAGGAGAAGCTGATTAGTGAAACTGAAAGTGTATACAGAACTCGGGGTTCAACAGGTTTATATAAACAAAGAACTGTATTAAAATATCTCTATCATCCCCTCTTCACTTCCTGCCCCCCTCAAAAAACATGTGTCTGTAACTCCATTAATAGCAGGGAAATCCAGAGCTTTGAGGTCAGTTTCCAGTTTGTCACCAGACTCCCACAATGGGACTGTTCCATTAGTCATGAAAGTCAGCGTGGTCAAAGGGGGTTAGGGGCTGGGAATCAGGACTCCTGGGTTCTGTCCTTGGCTCTGGGAGGTAAGTGGAGGCTAGTGGGTTAGAGTAGGAGGTCTGGGAGCCAGGACTCCTGGGGTCTATTCCTGGCTCTTGCACTGCTTCACTGTGTGATCTTCAGCAAGTCTTCCCCCTTTCCCGTTTAGGGACGATACTGACATCCATCTCTCCCACAGTTAGGTTTATGAGGATTGGTTAATGTTATAAAAGTCTTCTAGTTTAATTGCTACATATGTATTATGATTTGAAGGGGTAGAGGCTGTGTCCAGGACTTTGTATGGTGGGTTGCAATGCATGGTAGGTGCATGGTGGCTGCGTGGAGCTCACTGGAAGGGGTGGAGGGTTGCAGGACTTAGCCCTAACCTGGGGAGCTGACTGACGGATCCCTGCAGTGGGATGAAAGGGGGGGTTTCCCCATTGATCATTCTCTCCATTCCATTTCAGAACCAAATAACAATCTGATTCCCATTGTGGCTGGAGTTATCACTGCTGTTGTCCTGATTGGTGTTATAATTGGAGTAGTCGTCTGGAAAAAGAAACGCCCAGGTAAAGAGCCTGGGATGGGGGGATTCCCTGGACTTGCTGGGCCCTGCACACCTGCCTAAGGGCAACAGCAGTACAGGAGTCAGTGTCAGTACGGTGTAACTGCCCCAGTACTGTGTACTGCGGGACTGACCTAATGATCCCCAATGGGAGCTGCCAGACCCAGAAAGTGGGTGCAGGTTACAGTTTATATGCGGTTAGGTTTTCTGAAGAGCTCAGCACCGAGTGCACCAAGGTCTTTGAAAACTGTCTCATTGTGTCTTTCTCTCCTGCCCATCATGAGCGCCTGGGACCATGAGTCCATTACTGAGCGCCAGGGGGCTGTGCTGGGCCAGGGGCCTGCTGTGGACACTGATTGCAGTTGGTTCCTGCCTTGGGAGCTGCATTCACTGAAATTTGCCTTCTCTCTGCAGGGAAGAAGGGAGATGGCTACACTGTAGCTCCAGGTAAGTGACAAGAGACCCATCACCTCTTTTCAAGTGGCCATCCCTGAACAGCCATCAGTATTTGCTTGTGGATTTTAGCCTAGAGGCTCTGACAGGAGATCCTCGCTCCCACTCATAGGCCTTGTCTACAATGAGGATTTTAGGGAAATCTCCAACTATTGCTCTAGTACCATAGAATCGTAGGACTGGAAGGGACCCCAAGAGGACACCTAGTCTGGTTCCCTGCACTCATGGCAGGACTAGGTATTATCTAGACCATCCCTGACTAACCTGCTCTTAAAAACCTCCAATTAGGGAGATTCCACAACCTCTCTAGGCAATTTATTCCAATGCTTAACCACCCTGACAGGATTTTTTTCCTAATGTGCAACCTAAACCTCCCTTGCAGCAATTTAAGCCCATTGCTTCTTCTCCTGTCCTCAGAAGTTGATGAAAACAGTTTTTTCCCTCCTCCTTGTAACAATAGTTTTCAAGTACATAAAAGGTTATCATATCTTCCCCTCAGTCTTCTCTTCTGCAGACAAACAAAACAAACCCAATTTTTTCAATCTTCCCTCATAGGTCATGTTTTCTCAATCTTTAATCATTCTGTTGCTCTCCTGTAGACTTTCTCCAATTTGTCCACATCCTTCCTGGACACAATACTCCAGTTAAGGCTGTATCAGCACAGAGTAGAGAGGAAGAATTACTTCTCGTGTCATGCTTACGACACTCCAGCTAATACATCCCAGAATGATGTTTGCTTTTTTTGCAACAGTGTCACACTGCTGATTCATATTTAGCTTGTGATCCACTATGACCCCTAGATCCCTTTCTGCAGTATTCCTTCCTAGGCAGTCATTTCCCAATTCTTTATGTGTGCAACTTCCAAAGTGGGGTAATTTACATTTTTCCTTATTGAATTTCATCCTATTTACTTCAGACCATTTATCCAGTTTGTCCAGATCATTTTGAATTTTCATCCTAGCCTCCAAAGCACTTGTGACCCCTCCCAGCTTGGTATCGTCTGCAAACTTTGTAAGTGTACTCTCTATGCCATTATCTAAACCATTGATGAAGACATTGAACAGAACCAGACCCAGAACTGATCCCTGAGGGACCCCACTCATTATTCCCTTCCAACATGACTGTGAACTATTGATAACTACTCTCTGGGAACGGTTTTCCAA
This sequence comes from Natator depressus, assembly GCF_965152275.1. Taxonomy (NCBI): domain Eukaryota; kingdom Metazoa; phylum Chordata; order Testudines; family Cheloniidae; genus Natator; species Natator depressus. The sequence continues at coordinate 133,799,736 of NC_134238.1, forward strand.
CCAGTTCTGCACCCACCTTATAGTAGCACCATCTAGGTTGTATTTCCCTAGTTTGTTAATGAGACGGTTCTGTGAGACAGTATCAAAAGCCTTACTAAAGTCAAGATATACCACATCTACCATTTCCCCCATATACACAAGGCTTGTTACCCTGTCAAAGAAAGCTACCAGGTTGGTTTGACACAATTTGTTCTTGACAAATCCATGCTGACTGTTACTTATCACCTTATTATCTTCTAGGTGTTTGCAAATTGATTGCTTAATTATTTGCCTCATTATCTTTCTGGGTACTGAAGTTAAACTGACAGGTCTGTAATTCCTGGGGTTGTCCCTAATCCCCTTTTCATAGATTGGCGCTATATTTCCCCTCTTCCAGTCCTCTCTCCCATCTTCCATGACTTTTCAGAGATTTTGGCTCAGATATCTCCTCAGTCAGCTCCTTGAGTATTCTAGGATGCTTTTCTTCAGGCCTTGGTGACTTGAAGACATCTAACTTGTCTAAATAATTTTTAACTTGTTATTTCCCTATTTTATCCTCAGAGTCTACCTCAACTTCACTGGTGTTCACTATGTTAGACGTCCAATCACTATGAATCATTTGGGTGAAAACTGAAACAAAAAAGTCATTTAGCCCTTTTCCCATTTTCACATGTTCTGTTATTGTCTTTTCTTCACCATTCACTGACGGGCCTACCCTGTCCTTGGTCTTCCTCTTGCTTCTAATGTATTTTTAGAATGTTTCTTTGTTACACTTTATGTCTCAAGCTAGTTTAATCTCGTTTTGTGCCTTGGTCTTTCTAATTTTGTCCCTACATACTTGTGTTATTTGTTTACAGTTATCTTTGGAATTTGACCTTGTCATAAATATAAAGGGAAGGGTAACCACCTTTCTGTATACAGAACTATAAAATCCCTCCTGGCCAGAAGCAAAACCCTTTCTCCTGTAAAGGGTTAAGAAGCTAAGATAACCTCGCTGGCACCTGACCAAAATGACCAATGAGGAGACAAGATACTTTCAAAGCTGGGGGTGGGGGGGAACAAAGGCTCTGTCTGTCTGTGTGATACTTTTGCAGGGAACAGATCAGGAATGCTCTTCAGAACTCCTGTAAAAAGTTAGTAAGCAATCTAGCTAGAAATGCATTAGATTTTCTTTTGTTTAATGACTGGTAAAATAGCTGTGCTGAATGGAATGTATATTCCTGCTTTTGTGACTTTTTGTAACTTAAGGTTTTGCCTAGTGGGATTCTCTATGTTTTGATCTGATTACCCTGTAAGGTATTTACCATCCTGATTTTACAGAGGTGATTCTTTTACTTTTTCTTCAATTAGAATTCTTCTTTTAAGAACCTGATTGCTTTTTCATTGTTCTTAAGATCCAAGGGTTTGGGTCTATGTTCACCTATGCAAATTGGTGAGGATTTTTATCAAGCCTTCCCCAGGAAAGGGGGTGTTGGGCTTGGGGGGATATTTTGGGGGAAGACGTCTCCAAATGGGCTCTTTCCCTGTTCTTTGTTTAACACGCTTGGTGGTGGCAGCATAGGGTTCAAGGACAAGGCAAAGTTTGTACCTTGGGGAAGTTTTTAACCTAAGCTGATAAGAATAAGCTTAGGGGGTCTTTCATGCAGGTCCCCACATCTGTACCCTAGAGTTCAGAGTGGGGAAGGAACCTTGACAGACCTAGTTTCCACTTCGTGTAGGACTCTTCTTTTGATTTTTAGATCATTAAAGATCTCCTGGTTAAGCCAGCATGGTCTCTTGCCATCCTTCATTTCTTTCCTGTGCAGTGGGATAGTTTGTACTTGTGGTCTTGATAATGTCTCCTCGAGAACTTTCAAACCCTCCTGAACTGTGTTTCCCCTTAGACTTGCTTCCCAGGGGGTCTTACCTACCAACTCCCTGAATTTCCTAAAGTCTGCCTTCTTGAAATCCATTATTTTATTCTGTTGTTTTCCTTCCTACCATTCTTTAGAATCATGAACTCTATCATTTCCTGATCACTTTCACCCAAGCTGCCTTCCACTTTCAAATTTTCAACCAGTTCCTCCCTATTTGTCAAAATCAAATCTAATGAGTCAAATGCAGAGCCATTCACCATTATCTTTGAAAACTCATGGCGATCGGGGGAGGTCCCACATGACTCGGAAAAGGCTAATGTAGTGCCCATCTGTAAAAAAGGGAAGGAGGAAGGTCCGGGGAACTACAAGCCAGTCAGCCTCACCTCAGTCCCTGGACAAATCATGGAGCAGGTCCTCAAGGAATCAATTCTGAAGCACTTGGAGGAGAGGAAAGTGACCAGGAACAGTCTGCATGGATTCACCAAGGGCAAGTCTATGATGAGATAACTGGCTCTGTGGATGAGGGAAAAGCAGTGGACGTGTTATTCCTTGACTTTAGCACAGTTTTTGATACAGTCTCTCACAGTATTCTTGCCAGCAAGTTAAAGAAGTATGGGCAGGATGAATGGACTGTAAGGTGGATAGAAAGCTGGCTAGATCATCAGGCTCAACGGGTAGTGATCAATGGCTCCATGTCTAGTTGGCAGCCAGTATCTAGCGGAGTGCCCCAAGGGTCAGTCCTGGGGCTGGTTTTGTTCAATATCATAGAATCATAGAATATCAGGGTTGGAAGGGACCTCAGGAGGTCATCTAGTCCAACCCCCTGCTCAAAGCAGGACCAATCCCCAATCAAATCATCCCAGCCAAGGCTCTGTCAAGCCTGACCTTAAAAACTTCCAAGGAAGGAGATTCTACCACCTCCCTAGGTAACGCATTCCAGTGTTTCACCACCCTCCTCCTGAAAAAGTTTTTTCTAATATCCAACCTAAACCTCCCCCACTGCAACTTGAGACCATTACTCCTTGTCCTGTCCTCTTCTACCACTGAGAATAGTCTAGAACCATCCTCTCTGGAACCACCTCTCAGGTAGTTGAAAGCAGCTATCAAATCCCCCCTCATTCTTCTCTTCTGCAGACTAAACAATCCCAGTTCCCTCAGCCTCTCCTCATAAGTCATGTGTTCCAGACCCCTAATCATTTTTGTTGCCCTTCGCTGGACTCTCTCCAATTTATCCACATCCTTCTTGTAGTGTGGGGCCCAAAACTGGACACAGTACTCCAGATGAGGCCTCACCAATGTCGAATAGAGGGGAACGATCACGTCCCTCGATCTGCTCGCTATGCCCCTACTTATACATCCCAAAATGCCATTGGCCTTCTTGGCAACAAGGGCACACTGCTGACTCATATCCAGCTTCTCGTCCACTGTCACCCCTAGGTCCTTTTCCGCAGAACTGCTGCCTAGCCATTCGGTCCCTAGTCTGTAGCGGTGCATTGGGTTCTTCCGTCCTAAGTGCAGGACCCTGCACTTATCCTTATTGAACCTCATCAGGTTTCTTTTGGCCCAATCCTCCAATTTGTCTAGGTCCCTCTGTATCCTATCTCTGCCCTCCAGCGTATCTACCACTCCTCCCAGTTTAGTATCATCCGCAAATTTGCTGAGAGTGCAATCCACACCATCCTCCAGATCATTTATGAAGATATTGAACAAAACCAGCCCCAGGACCGACCCCTGGGGCACTCCACTTGACACCGGCTGCCAACTAGACATGGAGCCATTGATCACTACCCGTTGAGCCCGACAATCTAGCCATCTTTCTACCCACCTTATAGTACATTCATCCAGCCCATACTTCTTTAACTTGCTGACAAGAATACTGTGGGAGACCGTGTCAAAAGCTTTCCTAAAGTCAAGAAACAATACATCCACTGCTTTCCCTTCATCCACAGAACCAGTAATCTCATCATAGAAGGCGATTAGATTAGTCAGGCATGACTTTCCCTTGGTGAATCCATGCTGACTGTACCTGATCACTTTCCTCTCGTGTAAGTGCTTCAGGATTGATTCCTTGAGGGCCTGCTCCATGATTTTTCTGGGGACTGAGGTGAGGCTGACTGGCCTGTAGTTCCCAGGATCCTCCTTCTTCCCTTTTTTAAAGATTGGCACTACATTAGCCTTTTTCCAGTCATCTGGGACTTCCCCCGTTCGCCACAAGTTTTCAAAGATAATGGCCAATGGCTCTGCAATCACAGCCGCCAATTCCTTTAGCACTCTCAGATGCAACTCGTCCGGCCCCATGGACTTGTGCACGTCCAGCTTTTCTAAATAGTCCCTAACCACCTCTTTCTCCACAGAGGGCTGGCCATCTACTCCCCATGTTGCGATGCCCAGCGCAGCAGTCTGGGAGCTGTCCTTGTTCGTGAAGACAGAGGCAAAAAAAGCATTGAGCACATTAGCTTTTTCCACATCCTCTGTCACTAGGTTGCCTCCCTCATTCAGTAAGGGGCCCACACTTTCCTTGGCTTTCTTCTTGTTGCCAACATACCTGAAGAAACCCTTCTTGTTACTCTTGACATCTCTTGCTAGCTGCAGCTCCAGGTGCGATTTGGCCCTCCTGATTTCATTCCTACATGCCCGAGCAATATTTTTATACTCTTCCCTGGTCATATGTCCAACCTTCCACTTCTTGTAAGCTTCTTTTTTATGTTTAAGATCCACTAGGATTTCACCATTAAGCCAAGCTGGTCGCCTGCCACATTTACTATTCTTTCGACTCATCGGGATGGTTTGTCCCTGTAACCTCAACAGGGATTCCTTGAAATACAGCCAGCTGTCCTGGACTCCTTTCCCCTTCATGTTAGTCCCCCAGGGGATCCTGGCCATCTGTTCCCTGAGGGAGTCGAAGTCTGCTTTCCTGAAGTCCAGGGTCCGTATCCTGCTGCTTACCTTTCTTCCCTGTGTCAGGATCCTGAACTTGACCATCTCATGGTCACTGCCTCCCAGATTCCCATCCACTTTTGCTTCCCCCACTAATTCTTCCCTGTTTGTGAGCAGCAGGTCAAGAAAAGCTCCCCCCTAGTTGGCTCGTCTAGCATTTGCACCAGGAAATTGTCCCCTAGGCTTTCCAAAAACTTCCTGGATTGTCTATGCACCGCTGTATTGCTCTCCTAGCAAATATCAGGAAAATTAAAGTCACCCATGAGAACCAGGGCGTGCGATCTAGTAGCTTCTGCGAGTTGCCGGAAGAAAGCCTCATCCACCTCATCCCCCTGGTCCGGTGGTCTATAGCAGACTCCCACCACTACATCACTGTTGTTACTCACACTTCTAAACTTAATCCAGAGACACTCAGATTTCCATATCTTCTTTAATGATCTGGAGGATGGTGTGGATTGCACCCTCAGCAAATTTGTAGATGACACTAAACTGGGAGGAGTGGTAGATATGCTGGAGGATAGGGGTAGGAGACAGAGGGACCTAGACAAATTAGAGGATTGGGCCAAAAGAAATCTGATGAGGTTCAACGAGGACAAGAGCAGAGTCCTGAACTTTAGGATGGAAGAATCCCATGCACCGCTACAGGCTGGGGACCGACTGGCTAAGTAGCAGTTCTTCAGAAAAGGACCTGGGGATTACAGTGGATGAGAAGCTGGATATGAGTCAGCAGTGTGCCCTTGTTGCCAAGAAGGCCAACGACATATTGGGCTGCATTAGTAGGGGCATTGCCAGCAGATCAAGGGACATGATCATTCCCCTCTATTCGACATTGGTGAGGCCTCATCTGGAGTACTGTGTCCAGTTTTGGGCCCCACACTACAAGACGGATGTGGAAAAATTGGAAAGAGTCCAGTGGAGGGCAACAAAAATGATTAGCAAAAAGAAAAGGAGTACTTGTGGCACCTTGGAGACTAACCAATTTATTTGAGCATAAGCTTTCGTGAACTACAGCTCACTTCATCGGATGCATACTGGATAGGTTAACAATATTGCTGGGTGGGTTGAGGGAACCATTGCTGTGGCCCCTTGTGGCATGTAGTAATTTAGAAAGTTCAGTGTCCTTTTTCTTTTGTAGAGAAGCAAAGTGTGTGTTGTAAATGGCTTGTCTAGTTTTTGTAAAGTCCAGCCACGAGGAAGTTTGTGTGGAAGGTTGGTTTTTTATGAGAGTATCCAGTTTTGAGAGCTCATTCTTAATCCTTCCCTATTTGCTGTAGAGGATGTTGATCAGGTGATTCCGCAGTTTCTTTGAGAGCGTGTGGCACAAGCTGTCAGCATAGTCTGTGTGGTATGTAGATTATAATGGATTTTTTACCTTCAGTCCTTTTGGTACGATGTCCATCTGTTTGCATTTGGAAAGGAAGATGATGTCTGTCTGTATCTGTACAAGTTTTTCCATGCAGTTGATAGATTTCCACTCCATACGGCTAAATGCAGTGCCTTGCATAATGACAGGTTTCAGAGTAACAGCCGTGTTAGTCTGTATTCACAAAAAGAAAAGGAGTACTTGTGGCACCTTAGAGACTAACCAATTTATTTGAGCATAAGCATTCGTGAGCACAGTGTGCATCCGATGAAGTGAGCTGTAGCTCACGAAAGCTTATGCTCAAATAAATTGGTTAATCTCTAAGGTGCCACAAGTACTCCTCTTCTTTTTGCGAATACAGACTAACATGGCTGTTACTCTGAAAAATGATTAGGGGGCTGGAGCACGTGACTTATGGGGAGAGGCTGAGGGAACTGGGATTATTTAGTCTGCAGAAGAGAAGAATGAGGGGGGATTTGATAGCTGCTTTCAACTACTTGAAAGGGGGTTCCAAAGAGGATGGAGCTAGACTGTTCTCAGTGGTGGCAGATGACAGAACAAGGAGTAATGGTCTCAAGTTCAGTGGGGGAGATTTAGGTTGGATATTAGGAAAAAACTTTTTCACGAGGAGGTTGGTGAAACACTGGAATGCGTTACCTAGGGAGGTGGTGGAATCTCCTTCCTTAGAGGTTTTTAAGGTCAGGCTTAACAAAGCCCTGGCTGGGATGATTAGTTGGGGATTGGTCCTGCTTTGAGCAGGGGGTTGGACTAGATGACATCCTGAGGTCCCTTCCAACTCTGATATTCTATGATTCTAGAACAGCCTCTCCCCTAGTAGCATTCTCCACCTGCTGAAAGAAAAATTGTCTCCAATACATTCCAAGAACTTGTTGGATAACCTGTGCCATGCTCTTTTATTTTCCCAAGAGAGGTCTTCTTCAGTAGTGTAGGGTGACTGTAGATACATGTTCTCTAACCTTGCTCAGAGGAGGTCTAGATGATACAAGGGTTAAAAACACCTGAACCCCATCTCCTCCATAGCTCCACCTTTGCTCTCTCTAGTGGAATTGCATCGCTTGTGGGTATGGGTCCCAATTTTGCTCGTGTAGACAAGGCGATAGGAATGTGTACGGTAGTGTTAGGCTGAATTATTATCCCCCTAGAGCTGTGCTATGTGTGGCTGAGTTGACCCCGAAGGTGTCTGACCTGCTTTTAATGTTACATTTCTTTTGACTTATCTGAAAGTTGGGGTTCAGTGCTCGTGAAATCTGGGCTTGATCCAAAGCCTGTGAATCCAATGGGAGTCTTTCCACTGACTTCAGATCAGCACCACTCTGTCTCCTTGATGACCACGAGTTCAAATCCCCTCCTCAGTTGTCTCCTGTAATTAGCTGTAGGAATAGGACGAAGACTAAAACTATGGGAAATATTTACATAAATTATCGACTGTCTCGGAGGCCATCTAATGCCTGGCACCAAGAGCTGGTATAAAGTGCACAGATCTGTTGGGCCCTGCTAGGGTGTAGCCGTCCATCTCTCTCTTTACCGTCTCAGGGGTGCCCCCAGCGGGTAATTGAGGGGGTTTGAGAAGTGCCAACAAAACCTCCTCAGAGCACCATCCTTCCTCCTACAGCTGGCCCTCAGTTGTGCCTCCCTTCCTCCTCCTCCTTGTTACTCTGGAACAACGGAAATTCACATGCAGGAACTTTGTTAATGGGGAGTTAAGGTTGCAGGTGCTCAGCCCTGCCGTGGGCTCCCTGTGTCCTGTCAGAATGGGTGTGTGTAAGCGTGTAGGCGGGTGTGGCTCTCCCTCGGTGTCCGTCTCTGAGGGAGGCCACACCCCTTTGCGGACACACTCCTGGAACAACAGTCTAAGCAAGGGGGCAGTTGGCCGTCTAAGGCGCCAACCCTCCGGCAGGGTAGAGCAGGGAACAGCCTGGGGCTCAGGCAGGGGCTATCGACTTGCTCAGGCCTCCGGGCCTAAGGTGGGGAGGCTGCCAACCCCGGGGTTAGGGTGCCAGGGGAATGTGAGCCCACCCGACTCCACCATGTCCCAGCCCAGGGCTGTAACAACGGCAGAGCGGTCTGCCACTGGCTCAGCGGGGATCCAGCCGCAACACACTGACTAGTGCCAGCCAGCAACGTAGCTGGACAGCAGTCAGCTGCCCCTGGGCTACTTCCTCCCCTCCCCTCCCCCTGGGTGGAGCTGAGCCCCGGGTTTTCCTCCGTCTCCCCGCAGTGCACACTGCCAGTGGCAATCCCAGCAGCTCCTCAGCGTCGGGCTTCTCGCAGTTCTGCTGTCCCAAGGACGCATCCAAGATACCAGGAGTCTTCCAAGGGCTCCAGCAGCGGGCTGGAAGCGTATGACTTCCTCAGCAACTCCTGCTCAACTGAGCTGCAGGGCTCGGCTCTTAGATGTCCAGTTCCCATCCTGTCCTTCTGCTTCCTGCGTGGCAGCCGAGGTCTGGCCCTCCCTTGCTCTCAGCCTCTGAGGGAGGCCACGCCCCTTTCCTACAGAGTGTTTAATTCCCAGAAGTCAAAGGTTGGCAAACCAGCATATGCAGAGGTAGAATGATGCTTCCCACACAACTCGAACTCTGCCCCAGTGGGTCTGGGAATAGAAACAGGAAGTAGAACAGCACCATGCCAAACCAGACTTGTCCTTGTCTGTGTGCCCAGCACCACCCCAAATCAGCATGCCTCTTCATACCGTCCACACTGTTCGGTGCAGCGCCATTGATTAAGGTGGGAATTGCTGTTCATTGGCAGGGGGTGAGGGTGACGTCTGTGGTCTGCGTGAGGGACCCCTCTGGGAACAGACGGAAGGGGGCAGAGTTGTTTGGCCTGAGTATCCTTAGCCCAGCATCTCCTACTTTGCCAGCCGTTGAATGTTGAGTATTCCGGGTTCCCGTTCTGACGAGGCATGAAGAGCACAGAGCAGTGCTGACCCCCTGCAGTGGTGACGTTTTTTGCATGGGAATAATGGAAATCCTGGGCAGCTGCCCTGTAGACTGGTCTGTGCACCAACCAGCTCACTGCTAGGGAAGAGTGAGGTGATGACTGTTCCCTTTGGATAGGAGTCCCCGTATCTACTAACTCCGATGAAACCCTGCCCTGTGAGAGATGCTAATATCCTCTCTCTTCTCCTCCTCCTCTGCACAGAAAATGACCAAGGATCTAGTGGCTCTGACCTATCTGCCAAGGGTAAGTGATGGAGGCTGTAGCCTAGGGGTTCACTGCTCTCACTGAGGCCTCTGGAGAGACACACCTAGTCCAAGTCATTGGACCCTCTAGCAAACCAGCCCCAAGGAGCGGGACGGGGGGTTCTGGATCTCTTATTTCCCTTTTATTCACATGGGGGTGCAGGAACAGGTTTGTAGCCAAATCCCCCTTGTTTTATCTGCGATGAATTTAGGTGTGAAAGACTCTAGTGAGAGGGATTTCTCACAGCGTGGGCTGAGCTCAGCTTTTGCAAGGACAACTCCAGCTGCTTCAGAGAACAGTCTCCAGGGGAACTGCAGGGAGGAAGCAGGAGGGACAGAGCCCAGCACTTGGGGCTCCAGGAACACGGGTCGCTGACACTGGAGCTACAAGCTTTGTCAGCGGGGTTAGAGATTCTGTCCACTGAACCCTGCAGCCACTAGGGCGACCGTCCCACAGCAGTGTGCACTGTCATTGCAAAACATTATGGCAGGTTCCCTTTAATAGACGTTACCTGTGTTTAACTTCTGCAGCTTAACTGAGCCTGTTGGAGTCTGTGCCGCAACGTGAGGGGATCCCAGAGAGGAAGACGGATGAGCTCTGCTCTGTCTCCCTGCAAGAACCAGTCAACCCCTCCCTAGCTTTTCTCTGGCACTTGGAGTGTCCTGTGTGGGATTTCCGGCCTCATCTATCTGCTCGCTGAACCACTTTTTGCTTTTCAGATGTAATAGTTTTCTGTAATAATGTTTTATTTGCACAAAATAATTTCCAACATTTGAATGGATAAAAACTCTGTTAGTCAGAGCTTAGTATTTGCTAGCGTTCAGTGATGCACTCAGTGCTCTGGCTGCGCAGTGCTCTTTGCACACCCTGCACGGTGCGCTAGATCTGTGAGCAGTAACTGCTTGTGTGTCTATGGTGGGGGACGTCTTTCTTTTCTGTAGAATTTCATGATTATAACACGGTAAATGGCCGGGTCTACTCGCAGCTGGCAGCGCTGTTGCAATCATCAGCTGCGGAAGTCTGTTGGACAGGAATAAATGTCTGCATTTAATTTACAAATGCCTCAAATGTCCTTTTCACCATTGATAGAGCCATAGAAATGCCGGGCTACTAGGGATGTCAAGAGGTCGTCAAGTCAAGCCCCTGATCTTAGGCAGCACCAAGTAAACCTAGACCATCCCGGACAGGCGTTTGTCCAAACTGTTGTTGAAAACTTCCAATGACGGGGGTTCTACATCCTCTCTAGGAAACCTGTGTGATGAAGTGGGATATTTTCCTAACATTGCATACGTAGACCGTGCCTCCGTTTCCCCAATGCGCTGCGTGTCTAACCCAGGTGGGAGTGGCGGTGTCTATTGTTGCGGAGGACCAGGTGTGACCCAGTCTAGCAGACTGGACCCCAGACCATGGCCTGGACACTTTGTAACTTAGCGACTGATGACCCGAAGGCCCATCCAAACTTGGAGCCAGCCAGTTATGGGCAGCAGAGAGAACAAAGAGCTGAAGAGAGAGTCACCTGGAGATCTGTTTGCCCGTGAAAGAAGACAAAGATGGAGGCGGGGCCTTGGAGGTGATATAGGGTGGACCGCAGAAAGAAAGTCACGTCTGGGCTGGGAACAAAGAGCGATCTAAGCCTACCTGGACGGGGACAGACCCAGATGGACACCCCTGAGAACATCTTGTGCTCTGTTCCAGACATACAATAAATCCTTCTGTGCTGTGCTGGCTGAGAATCGCTGCAGGCTAGAGAGAGACAGGCATGCTGGAGGCTCAAACGTGTGGTACTGGGAGGCGGAGGAGAAGCCTACAGCTTAAACCCCGAGCAAAGCGTGACCTTATGTAGGGTCAATACTCTAAAGGCCGGTTCCTACCAGGGGCCATATGGAGCCAAGAGAGCACTGGCCTGTGAGTCTGTGACAACCTGTTCCACAGTGAACTGTCCTTATAGCTAGAGAGTTTTTCCTAAAGTGTAACCTAAATTCCCCCTTTTCCAACTATCAACTGGAGAACAATTGATCACCGTCCTCTTCAGAGCAGCCCTTAATGCAGGGATAGTTAATTATTTTTTGTCAAGGTCCAAATTTCTTGGTCAAGATATAGTCACGGTCCAGACTCAAGAGAAACATTTTTCACACCACAAGTGCCCCTGTTCAACGAACACATACAATGCTGTGAAATATACCCAGGGCCTATATTGTTTATATTCTTAGTGTATTAAATGAAAAATAAAATCAAACCACTGTATAGCCTGAAAATAACGTCCAGGAAAGATAACAAGGAGTCCCATGGCACCTTAAAGACTAACCGATTTAATTGGGCATAAGCTTTCATGGGCCCATGAAAGCTTATGCCCAAATAAATCTGTTAGTCTTTAAGGTGCCACCGGACTCCTCGTTGTTTTTGTGGATACAGACTAACACGGCTACCCCCTGATACTTGTCTCCAATTTATCTGAAACGTTGAGAAAGTATTTAGAAAAATGTCAAATAGATGCAAATATTAGCATTAAAAATACTTTCAGGCAACAGTTAAGTTGTGTGTGAGTTTTGTCAAATATAGTTATTGTAGGTGTATCTGCATAGAGAGAGAGAAACAGATTCAAAACTTTTTCAGCCTTTTGTGGTTTATTTACCATAATTATCAGAGATTGAAAGAAACACTTAATACACCTGAACTCTTCATCTTTTATGATTCAAGCCTTTCCACTGACAAACACCCACCCACCACCACTCCCAGATCCTTCTCAGCAGTGCTGCTGCCGAGCCAGTTTGCTTCATTCTGTATTTGTGCATTTGGTGTTCCTTCCCTACATGGTGCACCCACATTTCTTTGTTGAATTTCATTTTGTTGCCTATTGCCCAGTTCTCCAATTTATCAAGATCCCTCTGAATTTTAGCTCTGTCCTCCAAAGTTTTGGCAACCTCCTTCCCCCCACCCCGCAGCTTTGTGTCATCTGCAGCATTGATCAATCTGCTCTCTGTACATACATCCAGGGCATTAATAACGATGTTAAACACTGGACCCAGAACAGATCCCTGTGGAACCCCACTTAAGACCTCCTCTTTTGCCCTCACAATTTACAGCTCTCTCCTCCCCCTCGGGGTACAATGACCCTCTACGGGTTAACAGGACCTTTTTCCAGTGAAGGAGCCTTTATCACATAGTGAATATTCTTAAACATGTACATGTATTTATTAGCAATCAACAACTGATCAGCAGACTACTAATGCTCACCACTCCCAATAAAGCAGACAGACATCTCCTTATGGCCAGTCAGCGTTGTGTCACCTGGGGCTCTGGCTTCTCCACAGTCTGGTCATGCAAGGGTTAAAAATCCTAGCAGTTCTGGTCTTAAGCCGTATCCCCGAGTTACGTTCCAATGAGCTTGTTTTCTCATCCTCATATAGTTAAAATGAGAATTCTTCTTATAATACCTTTGCCAATTGTTTTACTCAAATCATGACTATACCCTGCATCTCACCAATCATAACCCCTAATGGCCTATAACAATTTCTCTAGCAACAGCAAAACCTTATAATTTCCGCTTATCAGCAAAAGCAGCTTTTAACTAAAACTCACACGGGCGCCCAGTAAGAACCTTGCAGATACTCCGGGTTAGCATGTCCATACTCCCTTCTGTTCCAGTGAATCTGTGATGTTACTGGATCTGTCCCTGTGAGTAATGCTGCAGCTGCACCTGGCACTCGTTGTCCGTGCACTCAGGAGCACAGCAGGGGAGCCGCTTCATTCCTTCCCCCGTGGTGGGCTGCACGGACCCACCACAGGCTGGTGAGGGCGGCAGGTGAGAGACAGAGATGGCCTGGAGACCCCTCCCTTACCAGCTTCTGCAGACTGGGCCAATCCCCTCTGCCTGTCCCATGGAGCCTGCAGCGCTTGCTGGGTTAACGCTAACCTCCTGGGTGACTCTGTATCACACCACAGTGTAACCGGGCCATGCTGGTGGCTCCTCCCTTGGGAATTTGGGTGCTTGGTGCCCAGGGTTCATCTCTCCCAGCGGTAGAAAGTACTGGAGCAGCCAGTGTGAAGGAACAAAATGGACACCGTGTAGAATCAAGCACATGGGTTTATTACGCACAGTGCTGGCGGAGTGTCACTTTGCTTATTAGGCTCAGAGACACTGCCAAACAATTGATTACCATGAATTATATGGGTTTTCCATGGGCGGAGGGAAATGACGGGGTAGGTGGTCCCAAGCCCCTGGATAGGTCTAGCAGCAAGACAAGATAAGCACAGTAGCCAATAGTCAAAGATTACATAATGTCTCCGCCCATGGTTTCAGGTTAACAAGTAACATACAATTAGTACACAGGTGTTTTTCTTTAAACAATATATAAAGTATATAATATATCTGTTGAATTCTGATTTGGGGTCCATAGGAATGAAGTAGCTCCTCTGATTGTTCAACAGGTACATACCTGGGGGTTAAAGCAGAAAAACATTAAAAAGTACATGGCCATAGAAGTTGTGTTTCAAGTTGCTCATTTGTGTTTCCAAAGGCAGACAGTGGTATCTGGGGAGGGGAGGAGGATGCCATATCTCATACTGACATACTTGAACCTCTTCCATAAACTCAAGGTTGGTGTGTGGGGACAGCATGGTTACCTCCTTTGCAGAGGAGTATACACAGACCCAGACACAGGGCCTCTTTCATTCCTCTGGTCTGTCTGCATCTTCAGATAAGAGTGCCAATTACTGCTCCCCATCTGGCATTTTGCTGACCATGCATATCTCAGTAAAAGCAAGGTTGTCTTTTGTTTGTTCTGCTTCTCTTAGCCAATATTGTTCACTTTTTACTGGGCCTCTCGGCTGCTTGACCAAACTCTGGACTTCGAGCCTGTAGAAAGAGCTGACAGCATATATCAGGTTTTTATGTAAACAGCACATGGATTTTGGCCCTTCACAGTGCAAACTTTATAGCCTTCCCCTCCACTCATGGGTGGCTGGGCTTAAAGATGCCTCTAAACCAAGCACCTTCACCCCAAAAGGAGATGATTCCCTGACCCATTGCAGGGCGTGAGCAGGCATCAAACAGCTCACTCTGAGCAGGGCCTTGTACCCTTACCTACCCCTATTTCTCCAGAGTTCAAAAGTCAAAATCCCCCTCAACTCTTCCTTTACATTAAGATATTAATAATGTCTAAACTGCATCGACAGTGATTTGCACTAGTTCGTGTGGGAATGGGGAGGGGGGGCTCAGTGTTGTGGAGCTCCCTGTGCATATCCCCCATCCCAGAGCTCACTCCAGGCTCATCCATACCCCCCTGCGGTCTCCCAGGAGCTGGGGCTGCCTCCTCTCTGTGTGATGAGTTCCCTTCTTGATGGAGGGCTGTTGCAGCTGCTGTGATCTGGTGTAGTTTCACTCTGTTGTGGCTGTGATGATGACTGTGCCAGTTTTAGGCAGCCCAGTGGCTCTGTGCGGGAGCGGCTCATGGGATGTTTTGATCTAGAACAGGAGTTCTAAAACTTCATTGCACCATGACCCCGTTCTGACAACAAAAATTACTACATGTCCCCAGGAGGGGGGACCGAAGTTCAAGCCCGCCTGAGCCCCACTGCTCTGGGTGTGGGGTTGAAGCCCCAGGGCTTCAGTCCCAGGCGGGGGGGGGGAGGGGGCCTGTAACCTGTGCCCCATTACCTAGCGCTGAAGCCCTCAGCAAGTATAAGCCAGCCTGGTGACCCCATTAAAATGGGTTTGCAACCCACTTTGGGGTCCTGACCCACAGTTTGAGAACAGCTGATCTAGAAAGTTAAAATGTTTCATAGATTCATAGATATTTAGGTCAGAAGGGACCATTATGATCATCTAGTCTGACCTCCTGCACAATGCAGGCCACAGAATTCCACCCACCACTCCTGCGAGAAACCTCTCACCTATCTCTGAGCTATTGAAGTCGTCAAATCGTGGTTTAAAGACTTCAAGGAGCAGAGAATCCTCCAGCCAAGTGACCAGTGCCCCATGCTACAGAGGAAGGCGAAAAACCTCCAGGGCCTCTTCCAATCTGCCCTGGAGGAAAATTCCTTCCCGACCCCAAATATGGCGATCAGCTAAACCCTGAGCATATGGGCAAGATTCACCACCCAGATACTACAGAAAATTCTTTCCTGGGTAACTCAGATCCCACCCCATCTAATATCCCATCACAGGCCATTGGGCCTATTTACCATGAATATTTAATTACCAAAACAATGTTATCCCATCATACCATCTCCTCCATAAACTTATCGAGTTTAATCTTAAAGCCAGATAGATCTGTTGCCCCCACTGCTTCCCTTGGAAGGATATTCCAAAACTTCACTCCTCTGATGGTTAGAAACCTTTGTCTAATTTCAAGTCTAAACTTCCTGGTGGCCAGTTTATATCCATTTGTTCTTGTGTCCACATTGGTACTGAGCTTAAATAATTCCTCTCCCTCTCCGGTATTTATCCCTCTGATATATTTATAGAGAGCAATCATATCTCCCCTCAACCTTCTTTTAGTTAGGCTAAACAAGCCAAGCTCCTTGAGTCTCCTTTCATAAGACAAGTTTTCCATTCCTCGGATCATCCTAGCAGTTCTTCTCTGTACCTGTTCCAGTTTGAATTCATCCTTCTTAAACATGGGAGACCAGAACTGCACACAGTATTCCAGGTGAGGTCTCACCAGTGCCTTGTATAACGGTACTAAAACCTCCTTATCCCTACTGGAAATACCTCTCCTGATGCATCCCAAGACTGCATTAGCTTTTTTCACGGCCATATCGCATTGGTGGCTCATAGTCATCCTAGGTCAACCAATACTCCAAGGTCCTTCTCCTCCTCCGTTACTTCTAATTGATGTGTCCCCAGCTTATAACTAAAATTCTTGTTATTAATCCCTAAATGCATGACCTTACACTTCTCACTATTAAATTTCATCCTATTACTATTACTCCAGTTTACAAGGTCATCCAGATCCTCCTGTAGGATATCCCTGTCCTTCTCTAAATTGGCAATACCTCCCAGCTTTGTATCATCCACAAACTTTATTAGCACACTCCCACTTTTTGTGCCGAGGTCAGTAATAAAAAGATTAAATAAGATTGGTCCCAAAACTGATCCTTGAGGAACTCCACTGGTAACCTCCCTCCAGCCTGACAGTTCACCTTTCAGTAGGACCCGTTGTAGTCTCCCCTTTAACCAATTCCTTATCCACCTTTCAATTTTCCTATTGATCCCCATCTTATCCAATTTAACTAATAATTCCCCATGTGGCACAGTATCAAACGCCTTACTGAAATCTAGGTAAATTAGATCCACTGCGTTTCCTTTGTCTAAAAACTTTGTTACTTTCTCAAAGAAGGAGATCAGGTTGGTTTGGCACGATCTACCTTTTGTAAAACCATGTTGTATTTTGTCCCATTTACCATTGACTTCAAAGTCCTTAACTACCTTCTCCTTCAAAATTTTTTCCCAGACCTTGCATACTACAGATGTCAAACTAACAGGCCTATAGTTACCCGGATCACTTTTTTTCCCTTTCTTAAAAATAGGAACTATGTTAGCAATTCTCCAATCATATGGTACAACCCCTGAGTTTAGATTCACTAAAAATTCTTGCTAATGGGCTTGCAATTTCATGTGCCAATTCCTTTAATATTCTTGGATGAAGATTATCTGGGACCCCCGATTTAGTCCCATGAAGCTGTTTGAGTTTCGCTTCTACCTCAGATATGGTAATATCTACCTCCACATCCTCATTCCCATTTGTCCTGCTACCATTATCCCTAAGATCCTCTTTAGTCTTATTAAAGACTGAGGCAAAGTATTTGTTTAGATATTGGGCCATGCCTAGATTATCCTTGACCTCCACTCCATCCTCAGTGTTTAGCGGTCCCACTTCTTCTTTCTTTGTTTTCTTCTTATTTATATGGCTATAGAACCTTTTACTATTGGTTTTAATTCCCTTTGCAAGGTCCAACTCTACTTGACTTTTAGCCTGTCTCACTTTATCCCTACATGTTCTGACCTCAATAAGGTAGCTTTCCTTGCTGATCCCTCCCATCTTCCACTCCCTGTATGCTTTCTGCTTTTTCTTAATCACCTCTCAGAGATGCTTGCTCATCCAGCTTGGTCTACAACTCCTGCCTATGAATTTTTTCACCTTTCTTGGGATGCAGGCTTCCAATAGCTTCTGAAGCTTTGATTTAAAATAATCCCAGGCCTCCTCTACCTTTAGATCCATAAATTCTTCAGTCCAATCCACTTCCCTAACTAATTTCCTTAATTTTTGAAAATCAGCCCTTTTGAAATCAAAAACCCTAGTTGCAGATATATTTTTGTTAATTCTTCCGTTCAGTTTGAACTGAATTAGCTCATGATCACTCGAACCAAGATTATCCCCTACAACCATTTCTTCTATGAGGTCCTCACTACTCACCAAAACCAAATCTAAAATGGCATCCCCTCTAGTCGGTTCAGCAACTACTTGATGAAGGAATCCATCAGCTATCGCATCTAGGAAAATCTGAGCCCTATTATTATTACTAGCACTCGTCCTCCAGTCTATATCTGGGAAGTTAAAGTCTCCCATGATCACACAATTTCCATTAGACAGGTTTCAGAGTAGCAGCCGTGTTAGTCTGTATTTGCAAAAAGAAAAGGAATACTAGTGGCACCTTAGAGACTAACCAATTTATTTGTTTACTTTATTAAAAACATTAAAGGAGGGCTCTATCCATATCCAAATTAGATCCCGGCAGTCTATAGCAGACCCCAAGCACTATCCCAGGGGAGGCTCTAATAGTTTTCTTCCCCAATGCAACTTTTGCCCAGACGGACTCTGTCTTATCCATTCCATCGCTTCTTACTTCTTTACATTCTACCTCATCCTGGATATACAATGCTACTCCACCACCTTTACCTTTATTTCGGTCTTTCCTAAACAGCACATACCCTTTGATACCCGTAGTCCAGTCATGATTACTATTCCACCATGTTTCTGTTATCCCTATAATATCTGGTTTCACTTCCTGCACCAGTAGCTCTAGTTCCTCCATTTTGTTACCTAGGCTCCTCGCATTGGTGTACAAACATCTTAATTTTTGCTGTTTGGCCTCACTCACATTCTGTTCCCTATTAGGCACGGTCATTCTACAGCCAGTATAACCTATTAGACTGGTGTCCACACTGCCCTTCCTCCTTATATACATTCTCCTACCCACGGCTGTATCCTTTCTTACTTTGTTTTCTTCCCTCTCAATGCTAAAATCCGGCGTGGAGATTACCTGGGCATCTCCCAACCATCTCCCCCAAATTGCTAGTTTAAAGCTCTCTTAATCAGTTGTGCCAGCCTTCATCCTAGAAGTCTATTTCCTTCCCTACTCAGATGAAGTCCATCCCGAGAGAACTGTCCTCTGTCCATAAATGCCTCCCAGTGCCATACATCCCAAAGCCCTCCTTATAGCACCACTGTCTAAGCCATCTGTTGATAGTCATAATCTTGTCACACCTTTGTTGCCCTTCTCTAGGAACAGGCAGAATTCCCCTAAAGATCACTTGAGCCTCGATTTCCTTAAGCATCTTTAATAACATTGTCGGGCTCAACGGGTAGTGATCAATGGCTCCATGTCTAGTTGGCAGCCGGTGTCAAGTGGAGTGCCCCAGGGGTCGGTCCTGGGGCCGGTTTTGTTCAATATCTTCATAAATGATCTGGAGGATGGTGTGGATTGCACTCTCAGCAAATTTGCGGATGATACTAAACTGGGAGGAGTGGTAGATACACTGGAGGGGAGGGATAGGATACAGAAGGACCTAGACAAATTGGAGGATTGGGCCAAAAGAAATCTGATGAGGTTCAATAAGGATAAGTGCAGGGTCCTGCACTTAGGATGGAAGAATCCAATGCACCGCTACAGACTAGGGACCGAATGGCTAGGCAGCAGTTCTGCGGAAAAGGACCTAGGGGTGACAGTGGACGAGAAGCTGGATATGAGTCAGCAGTGTGCCCTTGTTGCCAAGAAGGCCAATGGCATTTTGGGATGTATAAGTAGGGGCATAGCGAGCAGATCGAGGGACGTGATCGTTCCCCTCTATTCGACACTGGTGAGGCCTCATCTGGAGTACTGTGTCCAGTTTTGGGCCCCACACTACAAGAAGGATGTGGATAAATTGGAGAGAGTCCAGCGAAGGGCAACAAAAATGATTAGGGGTCTAGAGCACATGACTTATGAGGAGAGGCTGAGGGAGCTGGGATTGTTTAGTCTGCAGAAGAGAAGAATGAGGGGGGATTTGATAGCTGCTTTCAACTACCTGAAAGGGGGTTCCAAAGAGGATGGCTCTAGACTGTTCTCAATGGTAGCAGATGACAGAACGAGGAGTAATGGTCTCAAGTTGCAATGGGGGAGGTTTAGATTGGATATTAGGAAAAACTTTTTCACTAAGAGGGTGGT
The DNA here is from genome assembly GCF_965152275.1 of Natator depressus. Taxonomy (NCBI): domain Eukaryota; kingdom Metazoa; phylum Chordata; order Testudines; family Cheloniidae; genus Natator; species Natator depressus. The sequence goes on from NC_134238.1 coordinate 133,819,503, forward strand.
GAAACACTGGAATGCGTTACCTAGGGAGGTGGTAGAATCTCCTTCCTTAGAGGTTTTTAAGGTCAGGCTTGACAAAGCCCTGGCTGGGATGATTTAACTGGGAATTGGTCCTGCTTCGAGCAGGGGGTTGGACTAGATGACCTTCTGGGGTCCCTTCCAACCCTGATATTCTATGATTCTATGATCTTCCCCAGCCTGGCATAGTCTCCCTTGATACTTTCCAGCGAGAATCTAGCCGTATCATTTGTTCCCACATGAAGGATAATTAGGGGATTCTTTCCCACTCCCTTTAGGATCCTTTTCAACCTCAGGTCTACATAGTGTATGTTAGCACCTGGAAGACACCCTCCTGTTCTCTGGATCAGCTCTGGTTACAGGCCTGTCTATTCTTCTCAGTAAAGAGTCCCCAATCACATAGACCTGCCTTTTCCTGGTGATGGTGCTATTCTCCAGTCTATCCCCTGTTCCCTCTGGCTGCAAGTTCTTTCCATTCCTATTCTCCCTTGTAATCCTCTTCAACCCATCCTGTATCCTCCTGGGGCTCAGATTTGGTGTAGTCTCCATTGACTCTTCCCCTTTTCCTATAGGGCTAGCTGCTCTTCTCTTCTTCCTTGCCCTTCCACCTTCAGTGACTACCTGCTGAGCCCCTTTTTCATTTTCCAACTCTGCAAACCTATTCTTGAGCTCTATTTCTCCTTCACTAGCCCGTCTTTTCCTCTGCCTGGTTCTTTTAGTCACATGCTTCCACTGACCACTTTCCTCACCCAGTAGTCTCCCCTCAGAATTCCCCAGTCCTGCTTCCATGTGCAAGTCTGAGCTTTTCCCTTCAGATACCTCATGTCTTTGCTCCATAATCTGCTCAAACCCCTTTCTAAACTCAACCAGACTTTCCACCTGCATCTCCAAACCTCGGATCTTTTCCTCCATCAGCTCTAGCAGACGGCATTTCATGCAGACAAAACTCTTACCAGGTGCCCCCTCCAGGATCATGGACATACCGCAGCTTCCACATCCAGTCATCTCCATTGTGTCTTCCACGACATGGGTCACTCCCACTGCTGCCTCTGTGTCTGTCATACCCTTCCCACCTAAACCCTGTTCATCTGGGAAACACAAACCATACCCAAAACCCCATCCCCCACAGCAAAGCCAAACCCCCAACAAGCACCACAAGACAAACTCCCCTTGCAAACTCCCCCTCAGACTCCCCTGTTTACAGCTCTGCTTTCTGGCTCCTGGACTGCTGCAGCTGTCTGGGCCGCTGGCTGGCTGGCTCCCTTTTAGGGACCTTGGTACCTAAGTAGCAGCTGCCCTTAATGATTTTATAAAAGAGAATGTTTTACATAGTCTATTCTGATATGCCAGTAGTAGCCGTGAAATACAAGAAATCATGTAAAAATAATCTACTAAAATAACTAAATGAAATTTCAAAATTGTTATATTTTCTAAAATGATTTTTTTTCTTTTTTTTTTAATTCTCATTGGCAGTTTCAAAAAAAAATTGTTTTTATTCTGAATTGGATCAAAAGCAAATTTCAACATGTTAAAATTCCCCATAAAATAGAAATTCCAGGTTTAGACCAGCTCTCCCCATAATTCCTGCCTCCCAGCCCATATTATAACACGGCTTTCACTTTCATTATCACAGCCAATGCTGGTCAAACTATAATGCAATTAAGACAGTTTAATAGAGCCTGATGAAGAAACCAGGGATAGTCTGTTCTCTGTTTGTAAAGCGCCTAGCGCAATGGGACCCTGGTTCATGCCCACGGCCTCTATGGTAAACATAGGATAAAGGACAGTTCTGTGGGCAGAGGGATCTTGAATGCTGGGAGTGGGGTGTGAAGCGTCCTGGAGCCAGCAGACGGCAGCAACAACCTCCTGACAGACCTGTACTCCAACTTGTGTCTCTGGGGTCATTAGTCGTGTATTGGAAAATGCACAAAGAGCAGGACTGACCTGCCTCTCTACCACAGTGTGATCCTCACACAGAGACTCCAGCTCCGGCACAACACTTCACAGGGCAGCTGAATTTTCTGGGGGAAAATTAGCTAAATATAGGGTTAAAAACCAATCATTTCTTAAAACGTCCCCTCGTGTCTCACTTTCCTAACCTAGCCTTTCTCAAAGGCCAGATGAGATGATCAGAATGGGGCCTTCTGTCCTTAACATCTTTGAATTGGGGGAAGGTGCAAAGTTGAAATGTTAGTAGCCACTTGTTCATTCTAACCCTAATTGGGCCACATTGATCTGTATTTATTTATTTATTTATTTATTTATTTTAATATGACGCTAAATAGTGTGAAGGGGGCAACCTGCATTCATCACCTAAGTGGCCATCAAGGTCAGCAGTGAGAATATTTGGAGCTGACCCCAGCAATCTCTTCCATCAGCACTGGTTTGGTTTCAGCCATTTTCTAGTAGGGATCTATGAGGATAGAGGACCAATGACTCCCAAAGCGTGTTTATAAAGGACTGGCACTACACAGAGCGGCCAAAGGCTTCAGTGGTCTGATAAGATCGCCAGCAAAGAACATAGACTGAACTTCCTGTGAAACCATCTGCAGGACTGAGCTGGAGATCGATACGGCTGGTGCTCAGTCTGCAAGGAGGCTACGGCCCTGTGGGATTTGCCTTGGGGAAGTTTAGCTAGTAGCCCACGATTCAGTAGGAAATTCATCCAAGACAGTAATTCATTATTCTACACAGAGGGAAGCCAATACCTATTGCATGGCTGGCTACTTCCATTTTCTGGTGCTCTCAGCCTGGCTCAGGACAGCCAGTCTGCTGGTGTAGGGTGTGTCCACACTAGACAACAGGTGTTTCTCACAGTGTGTCAGGGAACATGGGCTAAAATCCTAGTGAAGACAAGGCCATGTGTAATCTCCACTCACGTTAACAGGTCAAGGGACAGCCTAGCGGGGAGCCTTGTCTTTAACTTGACCTGCTAACTCATGTTAAACTGACACCTACCTCATCTTCACTCAGATGTTAGCGCCTGTTAGTCACATGGCAAGAAAACAGCTCTTCTCCTGGTACAGACAAGGCCCGAGGGAGGCAGGCTCAGCCTCGTGGGAGGGGGCACTGGGACACAGGGGTCCATGGGCTGTGAGATGGGGAGAAGGGGGAGCTGTCTGAGGCCAGTGAGAGGAACCCGTGAACTGGGTGGTTTCCTGGCAGGGAAGCTGTGGGAACCTCTCAGCCGGCAATTACTCTCCCCATGTAGGTTTCCATACACTCCCCCTCCCCCACACATCGGGGGAGGGGAAGTGATGCAGCTGACGCTGTGTGGGGGCAGCAGTGAACAGCTCTGCACCCCCCCTTGGCTCCCCCAGACAGGGAACTAGCTACAGCTCTCCAGGGGCTCCCCCAGCGCAGGGCACTGGAGGCTCTGATGGCGGGTGGGGGGAAGGGGAACATGAACGGGGGCATGGATGGATGAGGGGGCTGACCGGCTCGTCCGTCACAGATTGACAGGCTCTGTGCTCTGCTCTGCCTTTAAACAGGCTCCTGGGAGTGACCAGGCCCCAAGGTTCACACTGACCCACAAGGGCAGGCCGGGCAGCCGGAATGACTCTGGGACTGGGCCTTTGGCCTCCAGCACCTCCTGCTTCCCACCGTTTACACCTACAGAGAATCCACCTTTGTTTACCTTCTTGTGCAGACTTTACCACCCAGATCCTCAGTGATGTTTCAGCTCCCAGCTCCTGTTCATTTCAAAGGGAATGAGGCACCTAAATCCCTTTGAGGTTCTGGACACCCTTTCTTAGGAACCCAGTCAGTATTTTGCAAAGCAGCCTTTGAGAACAAAGGAGCATTTATTAATCCCCTGGAATCCAGCAGGAGAAGGTTTGTAGGTTAGTGTGGCAAAGGGAAGCTTAAGGCAGAGTCCATATGGGTAGGAGCAATGGCCCCAAGAGACCAGGCAGTTCTCAGCTCCATCTTCACTCTCTTTGTGTGTCTGCAGCAGCCGCATTAAGACTTGTCTCCTCACACCTGTCCTTCCTTTAGCTCCAGGTGCAGCCTTTTCACTTTGCTTCTCTGCAGAGTTGGGGGATGTCACCTGCTCTGAGGCCTCATCTACACCTAAAATTTAGATCAACCTAAGCTTCTGAAGCATTCATGGCCTGTGTGACAGATAGGCTGACCTAATCCCCACTGAAGGCACCTAGGTCGATGAAAGAACAACCCCTGTAAACCTGTAGCTGCTAATGGTGGAGACATGCCTTTAATCCCAGTAGTTCTTAAAAACAATCATACCCTGGGCTGCTCCCCTTGCCCAGGCATTGCCCAGCTCTGTCCCAGCAGTGACGCGAGTTTCTTTGAAAAGGCAGAGGCCCTTGATATGCTCCACGACTGTGCTGATGACTCAAAGATCTACCTCTGCTCGTGACCTGTCTCCTTCTCTCCAGATGAAAATCTCGGCCTATGTCTCTGTCTCCTTGTGGATGTCTCATCATCGTCTCAAGATAAATGTGGCAAAAACAGAGCTCCTAATCTACCCCCACCTCCCGCCCCCAGTTCTCTCTGCTACCGCCTTTCTCAATCACTGTGGACACCACCAGCCTCTTACCTGTCACTCAGGCCCATAACTTGGGTGTCATTTTGGTCTCGGACCTCTCTGTAGGTTCTCACATTGACGCTCTGTCGAAATCTTGCTGAGTCAGAATTCTCAGCTAACCCCCACAGCTGTAACTCCCATCCCCCATGCTGCCCCCCACACTTGGCAGAAGCCCCCATCAGCACCCGCACGGCTACCTTATTAGCCTCCTTCAAATCCCTCCAAGGTGTCTGCAAAAAACCTGACTATGGTGAGGTTGCTGGTGTCCTGTTATCACAGCTGATATCTGTGGATATCTCAGTCCCTGGAAAAATCATGGAGCAGGTCCTCAAAGAATCAATCCTGAAGCACTTACATGAGAGGAAAGTGATCAGGAACAGTCAGCATGGATTCACCAAGGGAAGGTCATGCCTGACTAATCTAATCGCCTTTTATGATGAGATTACTGGTTCTGTGGATGAAGGGAAAGCAGTGGATGTATTGTTTCTTGACTTTAGCAAAGCTTTTGACATGGTCTCCCACAGTATTCTTGTCAGCAAGTTAAGGAAGTATGGGCTGGATGAATGCACTATAAGGTGGGTAGAAAGCTGGCTAGATTGTCGGGCTCAACGGGTAGTGATCAATGGCTCCATGTCTAGTTGGCAGCCGGTGTCAAGTGGAGTGCCCCAGGGGTCAGTCCTGGGGCCGGTTTTGTTCAATAGCTTCATAAATGATCTGGAGGATGGTGTGGATTGCACTCTCAGCAAATTTGCAGATGATACTAAACTGGGAGGAGTGGTAGATACGCTGGAGGGGAGGGATAGGATACAGAAGGACCTAGACAAATTGGAGGATTGGGCCAAAAGAAATCTGATGAGGTTCAATAAGGATAAGTGCAGGGTCCTGCACTTAGGATGGAAGAATCCAATGCACCGCTACAGACTAGGGACCGAATGGCTAGGCAGCAGTTCTGCGGAAAAGGACCTAGGGGTGACAGTGGACGAGAAGCTGGATATGAGTCAACAGTGTGCCCTTGTTGCCAAGAAGGCCAATGGCATTTTGGGATGTATAAGTAGGGGCATAGCGAGCAGATCGAGGGACGTGATCGTTCCCCTCTATTCGACACTGGTGAGGCCTCATCTGGAGTACTGTGTCCAGTTTTGGGCCCCACACTACAAGAAGGATGTGGATAAATTGGAGAGAGTCCAGCGAAGGGCAACAAAAATGATTAGGGGTCTAGAGCACATGACTTATGAAGAGAGGCTGAGGGAGCTGGGATTGTTTAGTCTGCAGAAGAGAAGAATGAGGGGGGATTTGATAGCTGCTTTCAACTACCTGAAAGGGGGTTCCAAAGAGGATGGCTCTAGACTGTTCTCAATGGTAGCAGATGACAGAACGAGGAGTAATGGTCTCAAGTTGCAATGGGGGAGGTTTAGATTGGATATTAGGAAAAACTTTTTCACTAAGAGGGCGGTGAAACACTGGAATGCGTTACCTAGGGAGGTGGTAGAATCTCCTTCCTTAGAGGTTTTTAAGGTCAGGCTTGACAAAGCCCTGGCTGGGATGATTTAACTGGGAATTGGTCCTGCTTCAAGCAGGGGGTTGGACTAGATGACCTTCTGGGGTCCCTTCCAACCCTGATATTCTATGATTCTATGATCGTGCTGGCCAGTGTTGTCCCATTGCTTCCTTGTGCTCCTCTGTCTGTCTCCATCTAGTGTTTCTTGTATTCGTGTCATGCCCCCTCTCCACCCGGTTACCTTCTTTAACGCCAGTCTGCGAACAGGTTTTGATGGACACGTCTGGGTTCTTCGGATCCCGCCCCCCACCCAGCAGGGTGTCTCTTCTTTATGTTTCCCTATGAATTTATTTGGCGGTGCCTCCATCACCCTCGCTCCTTCCCGGCAGGGTCCCCAGGGCGGCTTGGGAGGAAAATTCCAACCACAGGGTAACCCCCACTTACTTGCCAGAAAGTCGGAGACTTCCACGAAATAACACAAATACATAGAACATACTCAACACAGTAATTATATTAAACAGGAGACAAATATAACATAACCGGGTAAAACACTATTCTTCGTGCCCACGCTGACACTACCCGTGACTTTCCCCAGTCACATGACCTGATGGAGCAAATGTGAGATCAGTGTCCCATTGGTACGTGTGCTTTGTTGGGGCCCTTGATGACCTATGACCACGATATCTTCTCTGCAGTTGTTTAGCAGTGTGGCTGACTGGGTTCAGTACAGCCCAAAGGGCTCACAAGCGGGAGGAGGTGGTATGTCCCTCCACAGGTTTAATATGCACCCGCTGATAAAATCCCCAAACCCGTACTCCCTGGCTTGAGGACACAGTTCAGGGAGTAGGGGATCCCCAAAACAAATTCCCAGACTAACTAAAAGATGGTACACTCACAAATTCCATGAATGTTCCTCGGGTTCAGAGATGACTCTGGACCCCTCAGTCACGGCAGAGGGGCTGATCTCTGCTGGCAGGGCCTCTTCAGGCCCAAATCAGGCGGCTTTGTCCCAGGATTTCCCCTCACCACCCAGGGGTGCAGGGCTCAAGGTGCAGATTACAGAACTGGACTAAACTCCAAACTGTCGTCTCCTAGCCCAGTGTCCAGACACACTCCCAGCAGGCCAGCCCTGGACTAGCAGCCAGAGCAGAGCTAGCCATGTGGTGACTGGTCTCCCCTAGGGAGCAGAGCTGGCCATGTGGTGACTGGTCTCCCCTATGGAGCTGGGGGCGAACTCAGCCTGGCTGGGGAAGTTTCCCAGAAAAATTCTACAAACTGGGAGTCATCAGTAGAGAGGGAAAAGTCCAGCGGAGGGATCTGCTGTCAGGTCCCTAGTGGCCAGTTGTCGGGGGAACGCTGCATGCTGGCCTGGGACCCTCCAGCTCCCCATACAGCCAGGCCTGCCTAATATGCTGTTGGCCTTCTTGGCAAAAAGGGCACACTGTTGACTCATATCCAGTGTTACGAATTACACCTGGTAGGACACGCACACAAATGCTGTGAATTATACCTGATAGGACACGCACACCAATGTTGCGAATTGTACCTGATAGGTCACGCACAGCTCGAATCTAGGCTGAGGCACAGAAACAAAGTCCACAACTGCAGAGTTCCCAAAAGACACTACGTTTATTACGCTCGAGCGTGGTGCCCCCCTGCTAGCCAGGAGGGGACCCTGAATACAGATTATACAAAGGTTATATACTTTTTAGCAAAGCATGTTGCCCTCGTGCATCGGAAACCTTAGCCAATAAACAAACCCTTGTCTTATCTACCACCTATCCCTGCTTGGTGCATTCCTCGTGCTATACCAGTATGTTAATTACACAGCATGGTCCTAAAGCCATGCATCAGTAACTTTTATTATCAGGATGGGAGGCCTCACATCAAGGCCAAGAGACAGGGAGTTAGAGACTGACAAAAACCAGATACTGGGAGTCAAGGCAGGCTGGAGACAAGGAGGAGGATTTTCACAGGGATTCAGTATCTAAGGATCACTCCTCCTGGGGTATGATGTGCTGGCATTTAAACAATGGTGGGCCCCAAACCAAAATGGAGTCACGTGCTAACTTTTCCTTAACACCAGCTTCTTGTCCACTGTAACCCCTAGGTCCTTTTCTGCAGAACTGCTGCCGAGCCATTCGGTCCCTAGTCTGTAGCTGTGCATTGGATTCTTCCGTCCTAAGTGCAGAACTCTGCACTTGTCCTTGTTGAACCTCATCAGATTTCTTTGAGCCCAATCCTCCAATGTGCCTAGGTCACTCTGGATCCTATCTGTACCCTCCAGCATATCTACCTCTCCCCCCAGTTCAGTGTCATCCACAAACTTGCTGAGGGTGCAGTGCAACCCAGCATCCAGATCATTAATGAAAATGTTGAACAAAACCAGCCCCAGGACCAACCCTTGGGGAACTCTGCTTGATACCAGCTGCCAACTAGACATGGAGCCGTTGATCACTACCCGTTGAGCCCGACAATCTAGCCAGCTTTCTATCCACCTTATAGTCCATTCATCTAACCCATACTTCTTTAATTTGTTGGCAAGAATACTGTGGGAGACCGTATCAAAAGCTTTGCGAAAGTCAAGGTATATCATTTTCACCGCTTTCCCCATATCCACAGAGCCAGTTACCTCATCATAGAAAGCAATCAGGTTGGTCAGGCATGATTTGCTCTTGCTAAATCCATGTTGACTATTCCTAATCAGCTTCCTATCCTCCAAGTGCTTCAAAATGGAGTCCTTGAGGCCCTGCTCCATGATTTTTCCAGGGACTGGGGTGAGGCTGACCAGTCTGTCAGATTCACCTTCTTCCCTTTTAAAAAGATGGGCACTATATTTGGCTTTTTCCAATCGTCCAGGACGTCCCGCGATCGCCATGAGTTTTCAAAGATAATGGCCAATGACTCTGCAATCACATCAACCAATTCCTTTAGCACTCTCGGATGCATTGCATCTGGCCCCATGGACTTGTGCATGTCCAGCTTTTCTAAATAGTCCTTAACCTGTTCTTTCTCCACTGATGGCTGGTCACCTCCTCCCCACACTGTGCTGCCCAGTGCAGCATTCTGGAAGCTGACCTTGTCTGTGAAGACCAAGGCAAAAAAAGCATTGAGTGCTTTAGATTTTTCCACATCATCTCTCACTAGGTTGCCTCCCCATTTAGTAAAGGTCTCACACTTTCCCTGACCTTCTTCTTGTTGCTAACATACCTGTAGAAGCCCTTCTTGTTACCCTTCACATCCCTTGCTAGTTGCAGCTCCAATTCTGCTTTGGCCTTCCTGTTAAGTCAATCTGGTTGCCGAACATATTTGCTATTCTTTCTGCACATTGTGATGAGAATTCACACAGGCAAGAAATCCTAAAAGTGCCCTGACTAGGGATTCGCCAAGCGAATATCATCTTTGCCATTTCCCATGAACGTCGGTGCATCAGGCCAGGCTGGAGTGGCCATGTAATGCGGATATGCAATGGTTATAAGGCAGAGAATAAATCACATTCCTGGAACAGAGTCGTGTAGGGCAAGAGCCTGAGATAAGATTCCCACATTGTGATGGGATTTGTTTATGATTTTTCAAGAAGCTCTGAATGTCCTCTGATCAACTCCTCCATCAACACAATTTGTCAGTTCAGGCCATAGTCGAGGAGCACTTGCTAACACTAAGCTCTGACATAGCAGCATCCACAAGTAATGGTCTCTATCATCTCCCCTTGGCTAGGAGATGCTGTTCCTTCCTGGCAGATAAAAATCTGGCCTCAGTTACTGACAGCTTTGTCACCCCTCAGCGGGGCTGCAGCGATGTGATCTGCCTGGCCATGAAACCATCAGTGCCGGGGGGACCTTCAGTGTTGTGGGGATCCACAGCAAAAACATGCTTTTACTCTATTTTGAATTTGTTGATTCAGTGGTTTTTCATTAGTTTTCCTCTTTGCAATTGTGTGTCTGCGGTGGTAGTGAACTTTTCTGCAAAGGAGTCACAGCCTGGACTGTGCCTCCTATATCCATGCTCATTATTTTGGCTTCAGCTGTAGCTGACTCAATCTGCGTAGCAATGGTTATTGCTTTTTCTAGTGTAAGTTGTGGTTCTAGAAGTAAGCGTTCTCTTACATGAAGCATGGTTGTTTTCTCAATGAGCTGGTCTCTAATTATCTCATCTCCCATATTCCCAAAGTCACAAATTACAATCAGACTCCTCAGGGAAGCAATATACTGCATTCTCGTTTCTCCTGGTTTCTGCTCACGCTGGCAAAATCTGTAGCGATTAGCTACTACTTTCACTTTTGGCACAAAAAAATTCTTTAATGCAGTGAGCGTAGTCTCATATTTATCATCTGCAAGGGGAAAAGGGTAAAATATACACTGCCCTTCTGCTCCAAGGCAGTGGATTAGCAGAGGAAGCTTTCTTACTTCAGAAATCTCTGTAGCACTGATTGCAAGCAGATAAGTCTCAAACCTATGGATCCAGGTAGTCAAATAAATTGGAGGCTCACCTGAGCGTTGCAGAAAGGCTGCAGGTGGGTTCAGAGGCAGAAGATCCATCCTCATTGTCAAAATGTTGTATCAACCAGGCAAGGTGCGAACAAGCTTCAACAGGACTTAATTTTCAAAGTGGAAACCTCTTTACCAAGCTGCTGCTGCACCCTCTGTAGCTTTCTTCCAGCCTCTCAACTCCTCCCTTCTCCTTCCTGTTTCCTGTCCTTTCAGACTCCCAACAGCCAGAGCTCCCAATTCTAATAATTACAAGCAACATCTAAACACCACACAGCCACAGGGTTTTCTTTGCTGGGTAAACATATCCTTCTGTGCTTGACATATATGGAAATATATTAATATTGCCATCTGCCCTGTGGAGCCCTAGAGATGTGCCTGGTAAGCAATCTATTTATCAAAACCCATTTCCTGAATCTGTTTTGTTGTCTGTATTGTTGACAGCTATTTTGAAATAAATTACCAAAACAACTGAAAATGGTATGATTATATTGTGCTGCTTTGACAAATGAAAGATGCAGAATTTTACAATGTCGTGCACTGAATTTTTATTTTGGGGGGCACAGAATCCCCTCAGGGGTAGCGTATGTATGTTAACACTATGCTATATGCTACAAATGGTAATGCTATGTTACTAAGTTTTGGTTTTTGTTATGTAGCACATGCTTTACTCTTCTATTACTTCATTCTAGTGTTCTTCATTCTGACAAGGTTAGTTCTGCTTGTTCTGCAAAATCAATAAAATTTTATAAAAATTAAAGATTTCATGACTCCTTTGCATTGATCTCAGAAAATACAATTATTTTGCTATCTCACAGGTTTTTCAAACATGTGTCTACAATCAATCTGTGATGGGTTGGACCCCCCCATGTACTGGGGATTTCACTGTCTCCTGTTCCACCAGCCTAGATTCCCTCTCCCTGTTTTGCTGAATTCGGCTCTCCGGTCTCTTGCAGCACACACACACAGGTAGGGCCACACCCCACTGCAGCCACAGACTGAAGTCAGCTCTGTGTGAGAGGATTCACCCAACACTCACCTGCCCACCTCTGCTGGGGAATAAACCCAAAATAATATTTTCTTGCACTGTATAGAAATATCTGTACAGCACAAGCTCATAAAATGTTGCCCTATTCCTCAATGTGAAGAGAGATGTGGACGATTTCTTGCCCCCCCCCAGTTAGAAATTACATAAACTGGGTTTAATAATAAACAAAATAAATTGCATTAACTATAAAAGGCAGAATTTTGGTGGCTAAAGAGATAGCAAACAGAACAAAGCAGATTACTAAGCAAATAAAACAAAACACGTTACTAACTAAGCTTGATTCACTAAAGAAACTGGCTACAAATAATAATTTTTCACCGTAAATATTGTCACAGGCAGATTATAGAAGGTCTTGAAAGCCGGTGGCATCTGTCCGCAGCCTGAGATTTCAGGTATTATTGCTCACAAGCTAGATGCCCTTCCAGCCTGGGCTCAACCCTTCTTCCCCCAGTTCAGTTCTTGCTTTCAGGTGCTTTTCAGTGTCTCTTTGGGTGGGGAGGCAGAGGAAAACCATGAGGATGTCACTCCCCTGCCTTATATAGCTCTTGTGTATAGTGGGGACCTTTTGTCTTCCAGTGGAAAAACACTGGCATTCGAAAGGGGGGAGGGTCCAGTGCCAGATGACTCGGACCCAGGTATCTGCAGGGCTGTGGCAGCCATTACTCTCAAGCTGTCCGGAGCGTCCACAGGAAGATTAAGCCCTTTCACAGTCCACTGTCTTTGCTAATGGGCCATCAGCCTGTCTGGCTTGTCACTGCTGTACCTGCAGGTCTAGTTGTGAGTGACACCCAAAGTAACCCATTGGAAATACAGATACGTGGTCAATATTTCTAACTTCAGATACAGAAATGATACAGTCACACAAACTGGATAATCACATTCAACAAATTGTAACCTTTTCAATGATATCTTCCATGAGCCATCCTGCATAAAGTACATCTCAGTTCTGCCATATCCATATCATAAGCATATTTCCATAAAGAATATGGAGTGTAACATTACACAATCAATCTGGTTTACATTAGCACATATCCCCAGTATGGAACACTGGCTGTTGGCATTTATTCTGTGATATTAATCATTTATATGATTTGGAGGCTAGGATGAAAATTTAAAATGATCTGGACTAACTGGAGAAATGGTCTGAGGTAAATAAGATGAAATTCAATAAGGACAAATGCAAAGTACTCCACTTAGGAAGGAACAATCAGCCACACACATACAGAATGGGAAATGACTGCCTAGGAAGGAATGCTGTGGAAAGGGATCTAGGAGTCATAGTGGACCACAAGCTAAATATGAGTCAGCAGTGTGACACTGTTGCAACAAAAAGCAAACATCGTTCTGGGATGTATTAGCTGGAGTGTCGTAAGCAAGACATGGGAAGTAATTCTTCCTCTCTACTCTGTGCGGATTAGACCTCAACTGGAGCATCGTGTCCAGTTCTGGGCACCACATTTCAGGAAAGATATGGACAAATTGGAAATGGTCCAGAGAACAGTGACAAAAATTATTAAAGGTCTAGAAAACATGAGCTATGAGGGAAGATTGAAAGAACTGGGTTTGTTTAGTCTGAAAAAGAGAAGACTGAGAGGGGACATGATAACAGTTTTCAAGTACCTAAAAGGTTGTTACAAGGAGGAGGGAGAAAAATTATTCTCCTTAACCTCTGGTGATAGGACAAGAAGCAATGGGCTTAAACTGTAGCAAGGGCGGTTTTGGTTGGACATTAGGAAAAGCTCCCTAACTGTCAGGGTGGTTAAGCACTGGAATAAATTGCCTAGGGAGGTTGTGGAATCTCCATCATTGGAGATTTTTAAGAGCAGGTTAGACAAACACCTGTCAGGGATCTTATAGATGGTGCTGGTCCTGCCATGAGTGCAGGGGGCTGGACTTGATGGCCTCTCGAGGTTCCTTCCAGTGCTTTGATTCTATGATTCTATATATTAATGATATAATATTAGATATATAATATAAATAATAACTTTACTTCCTTGAAAAACAACGAGGATTCTTGTGGCACCTTAAAGACTAACACATTTATTACAGCATAAGCTTTCGTGGGCTTCAGCCCACTTCTTTGGATGCAGAAGTGCAAGCTGGAGTTTGGCAGGTGAATAAATATATGCTTACAGAGATGGGTGTGAAGCATTACTATGCAGGGGACCAGTGCTAATGAGGTCAGTACAATCAGGGGGGATGTGGCCCATTACTAACTGTTGATGAGAAGTTGTGAATACCAGAAGAGGGAGAAAATCTTTTGCAGTGAACGAGCCATTCCCAGTCTTTATTCAGGCTGAGTATGATACAGTCAAACTTGCCAATGTATTCCAGCTCAGCAGTTTCACACAGAAGTCTGGTTTTGAAGGTTTTTTTTTAAGTATGGCAACTTTCAAGTTTGTCACTGTGTCATAGAATCATAGAATATCAGGGTTGGAAGGGACCTCAGGAGGTCATCTAGTCCAACCCCCTGATCAAAGCAGGACCGATCCCCAATTAAATCATCCCAGCCAGGGCTTTGTCAAGCCTGACCTTAAAAACTTCTAGGGAAGGAGATTCCACCACCTCCCTAGGTAACGCATTCCAGTGTTTCACCACCCTCCAAGTGAAAAAGTTTTTCCTAATATCCAACCTAAACCTCCCTCACTGCAACTTGAGACCATTAATCCTTGTTCTGTCATCTGCTACCACTGAGAACAGTCTAGATCCATCCTCTTTGGAACCCCCTTTCAGGTAGCTGAAAGCAGCTATCAAATCCCCCCTCATTCTTCTCTTCCGTAGACTAAACATCCCCAGTTCCCTCAGCCTCTCCTCATAAGTCATGTGTTCCAGTCCCCTAATCATTTTTGTTGCCCTCCGCTGGACTCTCTCCAATTTTTCCAAATCCTTCTTGTAGTGTGGGGCCCAAAACTGGACACAGTACTCCAGATGAGGCCTCACCAGTGTCGAATAGAGGGAAACGATCACGTCCCTCGATCTGCTGGCAATACTCCTACTTATACATCCCAAAATGCCATTGGCCTTCTTGGCAACAAGGGCACACTGTTGACTCATATCCAGCTTCTCATCCACTGTAACCCCTAGGTCCTTTTCTGCAGAACTGCTGCCGAGCCATTCGGTCCCTAGTCTGTAGCGGTGCATGGGATTCTTCCGTTCTAAGTGCAGAACTCTGCACTTGTCCTTGTTGAACCTCATCAGATTTCTTTTGGCCCAATCCTCCAATTTGTCTAGGTCCCTCTGTATCCTATCCCTACCCTCCAGCATATCTACCTCTCCTCCCAGTTTAGTGTCATCTGCAAACTTGCTGAGGGTGCAATCCACACCATCCTCCAGATCATTTATGAAGATATTGAACAAAACCAGCCCCAGGACCGACCCTTGGGGCACTCCACTTGATACCGGCTGCCAACTAGACATGGAGCCATTGATCACTACCCGTTGAGCCCGACAATCTAGCCAACTTTCTATCCACCTTACAGTCCATTCATCCAGCCCATACTTCTTTAACTTGCTGGCAAGAATACTGTGGGAGACCATGTCAAAAGCTTTGCTAAAGTCAAGGAACAACATGTCCACTGCTTTCCCTTCATCCACAGAACCAGTTATCTCATCATAGAAGGCAAGTAGATTAGTCAGGCATGACTTGCCCTTGGTGAATCCATGCTGACTGTTCCTGATCACTTTCCTCTCGTGTAAGTGCTTCAGGATTGATTCCTTGAGGACCTGCTCCATGATTTTTCCAGGGACTGAGGTGAGGCTGACTGGCCTGTAGTTCCCAGGATCCTCCTTCTTCCCTTTTTTAAAGATGGGCACTACATTAGCCTTTTTCCAGTCGTCCGGGATTTCCCCCGATCGCCATGAGTTTTCAAAGATAATGGCCAATGGCTCTGCAATCACAGCCGCTAACTCCTTTAGTATTCTCGGATGCAACGCATCCGGCCCCAGGGAGGTTGACGTGCTCTCCCACTGGTTTGTGAATGTTCCCATTCTTGATGTCAGATTTGTCTCCATTTATTCATTTGTATAGAGACTGTCCGGTCTGGCCAATGTACATAGCAGAGGGGCATTGCTGGCACATGATGACATATATGACATTAGTGGATGTGCAGGTGAATGAGCCCCTGATGGTGTGGCTGATGTGATTAGGTCCTGTGATGATGTCACTTGAGTAGATATGCAGACAGAGTTGGCAACAGGGTTTGTTGCAAGGATAGGTTCCTGGGTTAGTGGTTCTGTGGTATGTAGTTGCTGGTGAGTATTTGCCTCACGTTGCGGGGCTGTCTGTAAGCGAGGACTGGCCTGTCTCCCAAGGTTTTTGAGAGTGAGGGATCATCTTCCAGGATAGGTTGTAGATCCTTGATGATGCACTGGAGAGGTTTTAGCTGGGGGCTATAGGTGATGGCCAGTGGCATTCTCTTATTTTCCTTGTTGGGCCTGTCCTGTAGTAGGTGACTTCTGTGTACCTGTCTGGCTCTGTCAATCTGTTTCTTCACTTCCCCAGGTGGGTGTTGTAGTTTTAAGAATGCTTGATAGAGATCCTGAAGGTGTTTGTCTCTGTCTGAGGGATTGGAGCAAATGTGGTTGTATCTTAGGGTTTGGTTTTAGACAATGGATCGTGTGGTGTGTTCTCGATGAAAGCTGGAGGCACGTAGTTAAGTATAGCGGTCAGTAGGTTTCTGGTGAAGAGTGGTGTTTATGTGTCCATCACTTATTTGCCTGGTTGTGTCCAGGAAGTGGATCTCTTGTGTGGACTGGTCCAGGCTGAGGTTAATGGTGGGATGGAAATTGTTGAAGTCCCGGTGGAATTCTTCAAGGGCTTCCTTCCCGTGGGTCCATATGATGATGTCATCAATGTAGCGCAAGTAGAGGAGGGCACGTGGGTACAAGAGATGAGGAAATGTTGTTCTAAGTCAGCCATAAAAATGTTGGCATCCTGTGGGGCCATGCGGGTATCCATAGCAGTGCCACTGACTTGAAGGTATAAATCATCCCCAAATCTGAAATGGTTATGAGTGAGGACAAAGTTACAAAGGTCAGCCACCAGGTTTGCCGTGACATTATCAGGGATACTGTTCCTGACGGCTTGTAGTCCATCTTTGTGTGGAATGTTGGTGTAGAGGGCTTCTGCATCCATAGTGGCCAGGATGGTGTTTTCAGAAAGTTCACCGATGGATTGTAGTTTCCTCAGGAAGTCAGTGGTGTCTCGAAGATAGCTGGGAGTGCTGGTAGCATAGGCCTGAGGAGGGAGTCTACATAGCCAGACAATCCTGCTGTCAGGGTGCCAATGCCTGAGATGATGGGGCATCCAGTATTCCCAGGTTTATGGATCTTGGGAAGCAGATGGAATACCCCTGGTCTGAGCTCTAGGGGTGTGTCTGTGCGGATTTGTTCCTGTGTATCTTTAGGGAGTTTCTTGAGCAGACGGTGTAGTTTCTTTTGGTACTGGATCAGAGGGTAGTGGCCTGTAAATATGTGTTGTTGGGAGAGTTGTCTAGTGGCCCCCTGTTCATAATCCGATCTCTTCATGATGATGACATCACCTCCTTTGTTACTTCCTGGCTCTCCCATAACCCCACAGCTCCCCAACTCAGGGCCATCCCTCCCACATCCTCTCTCCTTCACCTTGTCACGCTGCAGATATCCTGGGTTCCTCACATCCCTGATTAAAAATCTGGAGGAGCAGTCACTCTCCTGTCCAGGAAGGAGGGTTTGGGTAAGAGCCTGGGGGTGTCAGGGAGGGCAGCAGCTTTGGGACTGGCAGACCCCTGCCTGGGAGTGGAGCTGAGGTGAGGAGGGGCCATTGGTGCAGAGTCACTTTCCTGCCCAGCCCCAGCTCTTTCCCAAACGTCTCTCCCCTCACCTGGAGTCTGCAGCTCAGGAGCTGGTGTTGGCAGAGCCTGGGGCTGCCTGAGGGGCTGGTTCCAGCCCCCACCCAGAGAATGTCCCCCCAAGCCGGGCACAGAGGGGAGCTAGGGAAGGGTGCTCCCCGCACACACCCCACTGGGGAGCAGCAGCAACTCAGCCTGGTTCCTGGATCTCAAGTTCTCAACCTGCAGCCCGTGGGCTGCTTGTGGCCCAGTCTACACACGACTGCGACCCATGTGACATCCCCGGGCCATACAGGTTGTCAAGGTTCCTCCCCCACTCTGAACGCTAGGGTACAGATGTGGGGACCTGCATGAAAACCTCCTAAGCTTACTTTCACCAGCTTAGGTTAAAACTTCCCCAAGGTACAAATTAATTTTATCCTTTGTCCCTGGATCTCCACTGCCACCACCAAACTCTAACTGGGTTTACTGGGAAACGTAGTTTGGATACGTCTTTCCTCCCAAAATCCTCCCAACCCTTGCACCCCACTTCCTGGGGAAGGTTTGGTAAAAATCCTCACCAATTTGCATAGGTGACCACAGACCCAAACCCTTGGATCTGAGAACAATGAAAAAGCATTCAGTTTTCTTACAAGAAGACTTTTAATAGACGTAAAGAAATCACCTCTGTAAAATCAGGATGGTAGATACCTTACAGGGTAATTAGATTCAAAACATAGAGAATCTCTCTAGGCAAAACCTTACGTTACAAAAAAGACACACAGACAGGAATAGTCATTCTATTCAGCACAGTTCTTTTCTCAGCCATTTAAAGAAATCATAATCTAACACATACCTAGCTAGATTACTTCCTAAAGTTCTAAGACTCCATTCCTGGTCTATCCCCAGCAAAAGCAGCATACAGACAGACACAGACCCCTTGTTTCTCTCCCTCCTCCCAGCTTTTAAAAGTATCTTGTCTCCTCGTTGGTCATTTTGGTCAGGTGCCAGCGAGGTTACCTTTAGCTTCTTAACCCTTTACAGGTGAGAGGATTTTTCCTCTGGCCAGGAGGGATTTTAAAGGGGTTACCCTTCCCTTTACATTTATGACACAGGTAATACTGTATACAGCCCAAATGGCAAATAGGTTGAAAACCAGGGCAATAAAGGCAGCAGTGGTGGCGTCTGACCCAGAAAGTTCAATCTCTGATCTGCTGAGCAGCACTAGGGATGGGCTCCTATGAGGCTCGTCCCAAGACTGCTCCCTGGCACAATTTGCTGCCAGTAGCAGATACTGGCACCTAGATCCTCCCGTTTGCTATGCTGTCAGAATTTGCTACATCCCACCCACCCGTCCCCATCTCCTGGACTTCAGATAGCAAATTCTCACAGAGCGGGGTCTGCCTGTCACAAGTTACTGCCCGTCACCTTTGTCCATCTCCTGGCGCTCATGATGTGGTGCCGGGGGCTGGCAACAGCCACTGGGTGCCATAATACGCAGACACACGGTTGGACTAAGAGATGGGGTGCCATAGATTTCAAGTCCACATGCATCTGCAGGGCCTCCAGCTGCCATTAACTGTGTTCAGTGTCGCTGGACTGAATGGAGGAATTAGCTGGATCAGCTTGGCAAAGAAGAAAGTTGGACACAGATCTGCCGTCTCCCATGAACAACAGACATCCTTCCGCTGGGCAAGGGGGCAGCACCTTGCGGGTTAAACATCCAACACATGGCGTAACTGGCATGTTTATCGTAACAGCAGATAGGGAAAGAGGAAAAGCAACAAAGTCCTTTGGCTCACAGGGTGATCTATGCCCTGAGCCTTTAGCTCCCTTTACAGCTTCAGGCAATCACTCTAATGGGAGGCAACTAGCCCAGAGGAGGCCACAGAGTCATTTCATGATGCATAGAGTTAAGGCATTTGTGGCTACATCGTTAACCTCTTGGGTTAAGACCAAATATTGCAAAAATCCATTAATTTTGCACTGCTGTTTGTGCTTTGGGTGTTAAATTCTCTTCTCTAAGGGGCGGACAGTGCTGTATTTTGGCATGACACACACTGCAACGGCTGGCAGGACAGGGGGTGTTTCCCCTCCACTCCTGCACCAGCTGTGGGGGCACCATCTTACTAAATAGCAGCACTACAAATCTTCCTGGTTTACCCATTGCCTTTTTGAACAAGACCCTTAGCTGCCTCTCTGGAACACACCTCAAGGTAAAATCCTCCAATATAAGAACAGGCTGCAGAAGTGTACCTGCAAATATTAACCTATCCCTTTCTTTCCCCCCCACCCCCTCCCAGCCGTTGTACAGGCATCCTATTCAAGGGTGAAGTAAGGTAGAAAATGTCCTTCCATCTCCAAGAGCACCCCGGTCTGGAAAAGCAGATGGGACAAGGCTTGACAAAGCCCTGGCTGGGATGATTTAGTCGGGGATCGGTCCTGCTTTGAGCAGGTGGTTGGACTAGATGACCTCCTGAGGTCCCTTCCAACCCTGATATTCTATGATTCTATGATTCAAAAAATGAAACCAAAGCAACATGTTATCACGGTTGTCATGGAGATGAGTGTTGGGACAAGAACCATTTCTGATAGCTCTGAGTTCTCCTAGCTCCTGCAATGAACAGTCCATGCATAGAGAGGCATTATCAGCCACTGAATGCCTGGAAAATCTTGAAGGGAACGGAAAGAAGATGAGAAAAGACGTGTTGCATGTCTGAGTTAACGATTTGAGATTATCAAAATAACAGGCTCAACTGAAATGATTTAAACTGAGATTATTAATCAGAGATTACCACACCACTATACAGAATACAGAAATAAACAAATACATTACCACCCTTTGTTGTCAGACTAAGAGTCAGATATGTGTCTGTCCTGACACACAGTTTTCATTCTCCCGGAGTTTTCATATCACTATCATTATACAGGGTTTCAGACAAAGGAAACCTAGTTGCCAAGATTATTCTCCCAGAAACATATGTTGTGATGTCATTTTTAAACAGTCTCAGTTTACGTGACTCCTATGTGAAGGCATGATTATTTACAGCTGAGAGGACTAACAATTCTTGAAGTTAATATCTCTCAGTGGGTCTTTCTTACTCCACAATCATTCTTCCATGTTGATTTCCCGAACAGAAAACATCTTCTATAACCTATAGTTTCCCTTGTCTACACATGCTTATGTTCACATTTTATATATATATGTTAAGGAGATGGTTATCAAGAATATCTAGAGTTTTACAGACATGAAGGCAGCCTAGAGTTATTAAATACAGCAGAATGAATACATTCCTGACTAGGGTTACTGGTTGGTCAAGACCAGTGTTGAAGATAAAGATTCTATAGAATAATTAACATATATCTATAAATGAATCAAATATACAGAAAGAACTAAAGGTATTACTATTTACTAACAGGTACTAATAGCTGAAATTGTGGTTTCCTCCCAGCAGAGGACCCTGTAGGCAGAAGTGAGGAGAAGAGGTTTCCAGAAGTGATGTGAAAGTCTCATAAGTGAACAGAAAGAGATGGAAAGGGAGCGCCTGGCCTGGGAAAGTGAGATGATGCATCTGGTGCAGATGCAAACAGCTGTGAGGGAGAACATTCTGTTGCCAAAATCATGACTAGCTGCCCAATCAAGCCATGTCCTGCACCCAGGGGAGAACACAGGATAGTGCAGTCTCCATTGACACCACCCCCTCCCAAGTAGCACGGCTTTGCTCCCGCTATTCCACCCCCAGGAAAAGCAAAGCATGAGCGGATGGTCCCTTCTGGCCTTAAGCTCTATGACTCTATGCCCAGCTCCTAGCACCCAGCTTTCATGAGAGTGGGAGCCCATCGGCACAAACAGAGGTTCATTCAGCACTTTGACTATGTTCAACCTCCGCTCCATTGGCCCTACATTTGCACTCAGGGCTGGATTAATGCAGAGGGTTTAGGGGCTGCAGCCCAGGGCCTGGGGCCCACTGCTTCTTTTCATCCGGCCTGCCAGTGTGCCCCTGCAGCCTCTAGGCGAGGGACATTCAGGAATATCTGCATGCTGGCCCCGTCCCCAGGACTGGCTCCGCAGCTCCCATTAGCTGGCCACGTCATGGAGCAGAAAAGTACGGAGCCGGTGCAGACAGGGATCCTGTCTTAGCCCTGCTGTGCTGCTGACCAAGAGCTGTAAGCACCTCCCAGCCAGAGCTTGCACCCCGCACCCCCTCCTGCACCCCAACCTGAGCCCAGAGCCCCAACCTGCACCCCAACCCCCATTCCAGCCCACAGCCCCCTTGCACCCAAACTCCCTCCCAGATACCACACCCCAAATCTCCTGCTGAACCTCAACCCCCTGTCCCATCCCTGGCCCCACCCCGGAGCCCACCCCACCAGCTGGAGCTGCACCCCCTCCCACACCCCAATCCCCTGCCCCGGCCCTGAGGCCACTCTTGTACTCCAAGCCTCCAGGAGCCCCACAAAATCTAATAGCCCACAGGAGAGTTAATCTGGCTCTTTCTGCACTATGTTATTTGTTAACTTTTTTTAATCAATTGGTGTTATTTTTTCAAATGTCCAACTCTACTAAAAAAAGTCAGTCTGCAATATTTCCATCAATATGTAACATTCCCCAAGCATCAATTCCTAATAAAATCAAAACTGCAACATATTTCAGTCATTTCTTTGCTTACAGCACATTCATTTCCTGCCCTTCCACCTTGGTAGATTCACGGCACCTTCACGCCCCTATTTCCTTTACTGTTTCGGGGTGTTACACGGTGGCATCTTCTCTGCCTGTTCCACACGTTCCAGAGAATCGCTCCCTGTCCACCACTCACCCATCAATGTGGATCTCCCCCAAAGCACCTGGCACAGAGCTGTCAATCTGCAGCTCCCCAGAGTATAGTCCAAAGCTGCTGTCTCCTCTCCAGTGAAAGGTTCCTACTCCAGGGAAGCAGAGGGTAAGGTGGGTCTCTCAGAACCACAGGAGGAACCACAAACACCTGAGTGTCCACACTCGCCTTGGGAGCAAAGGTTCCCATTTTCATTGCAGAAAACAAAGCAGAAGCTCCTGTCACCACCATCCTGGCCAGCCCAGCCCACATGAATACCAGTGACCTTGCCAGGGCGACCAACCAGGCCTTGCTGCACCACGAAGAAATAGCCCAGGCCTTTGATAAGCTGTAAGAGCTGGTGCGGGGGGCAATGATTAGGCACATGAGTCCCACAATTCCACTCAGGAACCTCAAACATGCAAAGCCATCAGGAACTTCCTGTGCATGGCCAAGCTTCACACCCCCGCTGAGCAGCACCCCCTCTGGAGCAGCACACACGTCCCCAGCCTTTGATCCAACACTGGTTAGCTACACGCCTGAGCCTCTCGGATGTGGGGAGCTCCCGCCTGGCGCTGGCCACGTGCAGGGCCATCCTTAGAGAAAACAGCACCCTGGGCAAACCTGTATTTTGGCACCCCTGTCTTCAGATGCCGTCCAAGGCTCCCCTTCTCCCTGCAGCCCACGCTGCCTCTACCCCCACCCCATTGCCCCCAACTTCCTTCCGTGACCTCGCACTCCAGGCCCACCCTGCTTCTTGCCTCTTAACCACAACACCTCCCTGACCACATCACCCATCCAGAGGGCTGGTCTTGCCCCGCAGTGACTCACGTCTGGATGCCATGGTGATAGGCACCATAAGAAACCCCACAGCGGTCACGTTGACCCCCCCAGCCAGTTTCCCAGGGACCCCTCATCTGGTCGCTGCGCAGGACAACCAAGACGATGGAGCAGGCGCTCTGCCGCGCTCCGACAGGGTGAGCGGGCTCTGGGGCAGGCGTCCCTCTCCTGCACCTCCTAACCTCTCCCACTCAGCCCCGCATCCAGCTCCTCTGCCAGAGCCCAGAGGGTCGGCAGCCCAAGGGGGGGCGCTGTGACAGGAGGGCACCAGAGGGCTGTGGTGGCAGGGGTGCATGTTGACCTGAGAGCCCCAGAAAGGGAGGGAAGGAACCAGACGTGGCTAGATAGACTCACACTGGTGTGGGGATACCGGGAGGGGGCAGTAACATGCAGGCTCCAGAAGGGCAGATTTCTCCCACCCCAATACTGAGCCTCTCCAATCTTCAAGTGCCCCACCCCAGGCCCAGAGCAGGGGGCTATTGGGGAGGGGGAGGTTAAAATGCTCCAGCGCAGTGGAGGTAGCTAGGGTGGGTGGTGACGGTGGAAGGTTGGCTCCCGAAATATCCCCAACCCCCTGCACTAGCACATGCCTTTGGGCTGAGTAAGAAAAAGGGGGAGCTCCTGAGAGCTGGGAAGAATGGCAGCAGGGGGCTGAGAACTGGGAGGCTTGGGGACCTGTACGGTCAGAGTGTGGGGGGCCTCCTGGGAACTGTGTTGACATGGAGGGGGGCTGGGAGCTCTGGGCATAGGGAGTGCCCCTGGAAGGTGTGTGAGCTGGGAGCACAGGGAAAGAGTCCCCTGGGAGCTGGGGCGGCTAGAAGCTGGGGGACTGGATCGGGACCCCAACACTTACTTGGCTCTCTGCCCTGCAGTTTTAATTCCCAGTCCTGTCCCTTCCCCTCCCACCCTGGAAGAGTCTGGCAACTTCCAGCTCCCATTGGCTGTCCACATTCATCTTCCATTGGGCCCATGGAAAGAGGAACAGCAGGGCTGGGACAATCTGGGGTGGTGGGAGGAGGGGAAGGGGAGTGTGGCGGGTTCACTTGTAGAGCCCCCCCTTGGGACTGTCACTTGATGTGCTGAGATACCATGGAGCCTAACCCTTCTGCCAGAATGGGCACCCCTTAACTCTGCCTTGCTGAGCCAGATCCTGCAGGCCTCCTCCAGCACAGACCCAGAGATAGGGCCACACCCTCTGCCGAATAGACAGGGAGATTCCCTCAGCCCTGGGGCAGCTCAGTTAACAGGATCTTGCCCCAGCACCCAGTGCACAGCCTTCCTGGGAGCCTGAACCCCAGATAAACTCATCTCACCCTGTATAAGTTGTACGTAGTGTGAGTTCATATTATTCGCCCTCTTTCTCCTTGTAAAGAGAGATATGCACAGACTGTTCTCCCCCCAGGGAACAATTACTTACACTGGTTTTATTAATGAACAAAAGTGATTTTATTAAGTACAGAACATAGGATTTCAGTGATTATAAGAGATAACAGACAGAATAAAGTATGTTACTAAGTAAGATAAAACAAAACGCAAGGCTAAGCTTAATACACTAAGAAACTAGTTACATGTCGTATCTCACCCTCAAAGATGTTCCAATAAGCTTTTTTTCCACAGACTAGACTCATTTCTAATCCGGGCCCAATCCTTCCCCCTGTTTAGTTTATGTTAGTTCCAGCAGACATCCTGGATGGTGAGCAGGAACTTTCTCCTGACTGGCCGCAGCTTCTCTCCTGTTTCACCCCCTTATATAGATTTGGCAAAAGGCAGGAGTCCTTTATTTCAGCTTGACCGTCCCAGTTCCTTATGGAAAAGTACCTGGCCAAAGATGGATTCCAGTATCAAGTGACATGGTCACATGTCCCTGTGAGACCCCAGTCTCCATACTTTATGGGCTAGCCCACACATCCGCAGGAAGACTTACAGGAAAACAAAACCATTCACAACAAGTTTATACCAAATATTTCTAACTTCAGACATAGAAATGATACATGCATACAAATAGGATGAGCAC